>NC_034185.2:44571618-44880356 GCF_002021735.2 Oncorhynchus kisutch
GGCAATTTGATGAGATGCTGGTATTACAGTTTAAATACTTTATTTTCGGTTGCAAGATTCTGGTAACTTTCACACTTTCCAGAAGTCCCAGTTACTAGAAATGTGCAACCCTAGTTAGAATGCTGTCCAGGTTTCAGAGGCTCAGCCTCACTTCAGCATTCACTGGTGTCAGAGCCAGAGGATTCTTCCACCTCCCCAGCAATCACCTTGGTCTGATGGGCAAAATGGAAACATGATAGAAGCATTATTAGCTACATTGTACATTTGTTATTATTATCACAAGTGTTATATTAACAAAACATGTATAGCTACAACCTGAATTTATTAGTGATGTATAGGATTTAAACATATGTTTCATTAGAATGCATGTTTCATGAAGTACACATTAGGCAAGTAAGCCTTGTCTGAGCCGGAATGGCCCATAGGGGCAAGAGACTACACTATGTCCTGATTCGGTAGCATGAGGCAATTTGATTTATAAGACTCTAGTCTTTTGCATGTACAAATACTATTTGTTGCAAGGCCTTGCCCCCAATACATTTCCTTAATGCTGAGTGTCAAGAAGAGAGGCACCAGGTCCAATTTTTAGAGTCTTTGGTCAAATCAAATCAAATATTATTGGTTTCTGGTTAGCAGATGTTAATGTGGTTGTAGTGAAATGCTTGTGTTTCGAGTTCCGACAGTGCAGTAATATCTAACAAGTAGGCGAGGGAGGGCTTTGTATGTATCGTGGAAGTTAGAGTAGCAGTGATCGGGAGTATTAGCTCTGCAAGTCATAAAATCAATATGCTGATAGAATTTATAGGTAGCCTTGTTCTCAAATTTGATTTATCCCCAAGTACAATAAATGCAGATATATGATTTCCAGTTTACATAGAGTCCAGTGAAGTTTCTTGAGGGCCGTCTTGTTGTTTACTTGAGGGGGAATGTACACAGCTGTGACTATAACTGACGAGAATTCTCTTGGTAGGTAAAATGGCCGGCATTTGATTGTAAGTAATTCTAGGTCGGCTGAGCAGAAGGACTTGAGTTCTAACCAAAGACAGTGCAGTATAAAGATAGACAGATACTGCTTCTCCAATAGAAATCTCCTCTCACACTTGTAGGCGATGTCATGGCAACATTGGCTAGCTAAACTCGTGCTCAGAAACACGTAATCAGGTCTAACAGCCTTCTCGTATCGAACTAAGCATGTGCAGGCTGTCAAATCAAAGGCACTCCTTCGATATAAAGTTGTTTTTGACAAAAATGAAAATGTGTCTATTTGTCACTCCTGCAAGGTTGGAGTAATAATGTTCAATTACTTAAGAAATTGGCTCGGTTTTCATTTACATTTCGAGAAAATATAAAATAAATTGACTTCTCTCTCATTGACTTCTCAAACCCCGGCCTGGTCTGCTTGGTCTGTTTCGCAAGCGTTCCCGGATGTCTCTCGATGTTGCGCCTCAGGGTTTAGAAACTCTGTGCTCTAACCATAAGGCCACATGAGTTGTCTCATGTTTCATGAGAATGTGATTAAAATGTGAATAATGTATAAAGGTTCATTTGAGAGCTGCCTTGATAATATGGAAATGAGTCAAATGTACCTGTATTTGAGGGCAATTCTTTCAAATACATGATAAGGGCAATCCCACTGTCACAAATGAAGTGAAGAGGAGGAAGAACTGAGAATATACCAGTGGAGTATCTGTTCTTGTTGATGTGGGCATTCCATGAAAAGGGACTGAATGCTGTGAAGGGGATTTAAAATGAGAGAGCAGGTGAAACTCTTACAAAGGTATATCAAGATGCATAATACGTTGCTTTGTGACTGTGATGTAATCTGTGTAATCTACAGTTGCGAGCACTAAACTGTTTTACAAATCTGGTGCCAAAGTACATGTTTTTGTGACAAACTACTACTATACTTATGCCAAACTATCCTATTGGATACTAGAGTAGTTGTTCCTGCCAAAACCAGCACCTGGATCTACAGTAAGCGTGCTCCAGTGCACAGGGTTTTATATTTATGTATTGCTAGAATATTTTAGTGCCGCGTTGCACACGCTTGCATTGTGGCAATTGTTCTACTAATACCACAGAACAACCTAATCTCATTCACAGGATACTTCCGACCATCTGCGCTTTGCACAGTCAGCCTGGGGAACTTTTTAGTGCCCGCAACTTTATAACTAATGAGCAGAGGTGGCCCATCATGTTACCTTGACTCTAGCTTTTCTTGCCTTCCCTCCAGCCGCTGGCTGCTGAAGGTTGTTTCCTCCACCCACAGGAATAATCTGACAGGAGACGATGAAAAAGACAGAATCACCATCATGGGTCATTGACATCAACGTGTGAGCACCGTTAAATGGGATGTATTTGGTGCGTTGAGATATCTTTAAAACATGAACATACAAGACATACTACTGATACAACAGTAATGATATACCTGCATCAACATTGGGGCCTGGGGGCCTCCGATGCCATTTGCCTGTGGCAGAACTGCAAATAATGGTACAACCTGCAAAGATATGTTTAAACAGTCACACTGTAACACTGATGGTTTTCAATAGATTCTCCTGATATCTCTAGGCTTCTGGTAAGTGTTGGAGAAGCAAAGTTGGACAAAGGAGACAAACCCTATTGGCTAGTTGAGGAAGCTGTCCTTGTTGTAGTGGCACTCCATTGGCTGCTCCCGCCTGTCCTATAGGAAGTGCCCCACCCTGCTGAAGTGCACCAATGGGGACCAGCTGGGGCATGGCGGCCTGACCAAGTGCACCCGGTTGTTGAATAAGTAATGATCCACCAACTGGTATCACCTGTTTTGCCAACAAGAATAGTTTGGACCAGGAGAAACAGTTTACATTGGACTTATGACATGTTAGAGAGGTAGCCCATTGTACAAATGCTCTGGTTCAAAAGTTACTTTTTAAAATGCCTGTACTGCAGCACCCGTGCATCTTCTATATGACTCTCAAATCAAATCAAATCAAATGTTCAAATCAAATCACATTTTATTAGTTACATGCGCCAAATACAACAGGTACAACCTTACAGGGAAATGAGCCCATAACCAACGATGCAGTTTCAAATATATAAGAATAAGAAATAAAATTAACAAGTAATTAAAGAGCAGCAGTAAATTAACAATAGCGAGACTATATACAGGGGGGTACCGGTACAGAGTCAATGTGGAGACTATATACAGGGGGGGTACTGGTACAGAGTCAATGTGGAGACTATACACAGGGGGGGTACTGGTACAGAGTCAGTGTGGAGACTATATACAGGGGCTACTGGTACAGAGTCAATGTGGAGACTATATACAGGAGGTACTGGTACAGAGTCAATGTGGAGACTATATACAGGAGGGTACCGGTACAGAGTCAATGTGGAGACTATATACAGGGGGGTACCGGTACAGAGTCAATGTGGAGACTATATTCATGGGGGGTACTGGTACAGAGTCAATGTGGAGACTATATACAGGGGGGGTACTGGTACAGAGTCAGTGATGGGGCACTGGTTAGTTGAGGTAATATGTACATGAAGGTAGAGTTATTAAAGTGACTATGCATAGATGATGACAACAGAGAATGCAAATAGTCTGGGTAGCCATTTGATTAGGTATTCAGGAGACTTATGGCTTGGGGGTAGAAGCTGTTTAGAAGCCTCTTGGACCTAGACTTGGCGCTCCAGTACCGCTTGCCGTGCGGTAGCAGAGAGAACAGTCTATGACTAGGGTGGCTGGAGTCTTTGACAATTTTTAGGGCCTTCTGATGACACCGCTTGGTATAGATGTCCTGGATGGCAGGAAGCTTGGTCCCAGTGATGTACTGGGCCATTAGCACTACCCACTACCCGCCTTGCGGTCGGAGGCTGAGCAGTCGCCATACCAGGCAGTGATGCAACCAGATGCTCTCAATGGTGCAGCTGTAGAACCGTTTGAGGATCTGAGGACCCATGACAAAACTTTTCAGTCTCCTGAGGGGGAATACGTTTTGTCATGCTCTCTTCACGACTGTCTTGGTGTGCTTGGACCATGTTAGTTTACTCTCTAGTAAGTTTGTTTGCAATCCCCTAACAAAAACCTATGTAATGAAATATATAGCTGATATTTCTGTGTTGCAGCGCAGGGACACTTTTGAACCCCCCACACTGTATACGTACCTGTGCCAGAAAGGGTTGCCCATTTAAGACAAGCCCATTCATAACCCCTGGTTTAACAGCGTTAACGACCATGCCTCCATTCACAACTCCTCCATTGCCACCACCAGCCTGGGAAGAGTAATGCACGTTATCCTATTACTTTTCCCATAATGCCTTAACTTCTCTCACTGAGTCATACTGTCCACACTATTTCTTAATGCTGTATATGTATTGAGACATTGCTATGTATTATATTGTATGTATGTGTGTATAACATTATGGTAAAAGTGACTCTCAGCGATTGTAAAGAAGCTCAGAAAGTAAATGTATGTTGAGACGATTTTATCAACAATATCTTATTGTTAAGATGTTTAAGAAACACACAATACCTCACCACTACCTGAAGACTGTCCTCCAGCTTCCACCTATAAATGAAACCAGGAAAGCACAGTGGACGCTATTAGACCTGGGTTTCAAATTCTTGAAAAAATTCTTTCAAATACTTTGTGCCTGTTTGAGCTTGCCTAGCTAAATTAAATTAGAAAAGTCCCAAAACTGGAAACCTTGAATCTGAAAGTGCCAAATCTGGCACTACTAACAAACTCAAACAAACGCTCAAAGTATTTGAAAGGATTTCCAAGTATTTGAACCCAGGTCTGGATGCTGTAGTAGCTACAGTGTTGAATACATATTTAAATATGTCTTACCAGGAGAGACATTGTCTGAAAGACGATCCACAGCATACAAAACATGTTGCTTTTCTTTACCATACAAAAAAGAAAGTCAGAAAAGCATCCCATATAACCGATAGGAGCAATAACCCAGTGTCATGAAGGTTCAATAAATACAAAACAAGTACATGAAATTGGATTAAATTGCATGAAGGCTGTTCCATGAAAATGGTTAAGTTGTCATCTGCCATACCTCTGTGAAGGACGGCAGTTTTTCAGCTCACAAAGACACTTCTGAAGATGACACGTTGTTTCTAGTTCCACTCTTATAAAGAGCCACTTCCTCCATGTCCACTGGTAACAGTCCAATCAGAATGCAGATCTAAATGTTGATCTCAACATGCACAGTCATCCTCCCCATCTTGACAGACCACACAATTGTGGCTTGTTGACCCAAAGAGGGCTTTATTCAAAATCACCTGCATTGCAAATGCAAACCATGAAATCTGAACCATATTATCATATTACGATTATGTCCTTATTATAAAGCCTTTGTTGGATGAGTCAACTGTTTGCCTGTGGTGGCTGTGTAAAATAGATGCCTGTCATTATTTTCATGCAAACTAGAAAAGACAAAACGTCAACACTGACGTGAAAGTGACATCACCAACCACAATTTATTACAGTTACTTCCCAATTATGTCATTGCACAGTACAAATTATCATATAAGAATATAAAGAAGGGTTGAGTGTATTTCAGTGTAACCTAAATAATAAATACTGGAGTGGTTTCTCTTCGTTGTATCAATTTTGTTATGGTGCATGAAATAACTTTATTGATGACAATTTCCCCCTGGGGATCAATAAAGTTACCTTCAATCAAATTGTGCATAAAGTAAAACAATCAAACAGGAATGTGATGAGATCCGATGAGGTCAACATTACTTTTATTAGAAAGGTTAGTGAAAAAGTAGCTATATCAGGCAAGACAAATAAAACTGTTGCAGCATTCAACTCTTAGTAATTCTGTCAACATCACATGTTCTACTCCATTACTGCCATTTCAATTTCTCCTTTTGACAGCTCAATTTATTTTGACAGTCAATTACAAATGGTTTTCATACCAAAAAAATATTGTTACGCTCCCACTTAAATGTTTAAAATGAATACTGTAATATTTTGGTCAAAAAGTAAAGTGATCGGTCTCACCTGCATAGAAGTCCATTTCTGTTTTGTAGTCAGTCATCTACTAAAAAGCACTCGTAAACTTTCCCCCTCTTGGAATGTGTTCATAACACTAATATCATTGTTAATTGCTAAAAAAAAACTTTACTAATACCACTATCAGCTATACGGTATCTACATACAGTATAACAGAACATCCACATATTTATAGATCCAAATTTGTTTTAGATTAGTCTGATTTAAGACAACATGAACAACACAACTCCTCTTCCATCTATGACTTAAGACATGGAAGGACATTCTCACTTTGACTTTTTAATCAATTGTACTTTGCAGTAGAATGGTAGAACCCACCTGATTATTGTGTTCACCATTCTGTTTTACTGCATATACACCTGGGCTTTCTCCAATAGATGGGAGTTTAGGACAAGCCAAGAAATGACTGGTCAAATCAGAGTCCTCTCAGAAAATCCAAAACAAAATCCTGTGCTTTGAATTAGGTAGTCCTCTGATTGGTTTAAGGTGATCCAATCACTGACAACTTGGTTTTGAATAATGCTTCTCATTACAGACATAGGCTCAAACAGTTTCAATAAGGAGAAATTCCAGACTGATACGTGAAGTTGAATATAATGGTGAACACAGCGATTAGGCTGGTTCTACCAGTCTAACTTTACAGAGCATCCCGAAAAACATACAGTTTAAATCAACGCAAGTCTCTCTTCTGCCAATTAAGGTATGTGGTTCTGCCATAATTGAAGGTGATCTTGTGAAATGATTATTAAAGCTGGTTGCTTGATAAGGTACTGATTGGACTCAGAAGAGCAGGTTGACATCCATGTCCTCTGCAGAGAGGGAAAATGGAAAATCACAAAAGATTACATCTTTACAAGAGTTTACAATATAGGGTTATACTATCAAACATGTGTGAAAGCACATGACCATGGTCCTTCTGTAAGCTACAGTAACGCAGCATTCATTCCTTCACTCCCATCTAACTACTACAACTATCACAACGTTGGCAACATCATGTCAAGCCTCATTCTTTGGTCATTGAATTGCCTTCACTTTGTATAAGACTGCACACTCTTACCATCCTTGATGCCGAAGCAGTGGGCCCACTCCCTGAAGGACACCTGTTTGTCTTTGTCTGCGTCACACTCCTGGAAGAAGCGGGAGGTACAATGCTCCATGGGGACCAACGGGACCCTCAGGGGGGCCAGCTCAGAGTGGGACAGGAACCTGGATAGGAACACCAGTGTCATTTTCATAAGCCTATGCAATGGAAAACGTTTTGAAACATTTTGGAACAGAAAACTAAAATAAGCGTCTCCCATTCTTCAAGTAGAGCTTCCCCGTTTCACTCTGTTTTATTCAATTGGGGGTTGAGTATGGGGAGTCTGACCCAAAACTAGAAACAATTCACACACAGTCTGAACTAGATTTACCCAAATGGACTAATTCCAGGAATATCCCAGCCGTGCTTCCACTTTTGTTTCCCGCTCTATGGGCCTTTAAGGTAAACTCAAATGTGAAAGGTTCAGTTAAACTGATTCTTAATCACATATTAGATTCAGACCCACCATGTATCTGATTCACAAGTAATCTGAATCAGATTCACCAACATTACAATGAGAGCAATAATCAGAATGTCTTGTGAAGGTGAACAGCTACAAGTGAAGCTATTCACTCTTGAATCATATCAAAGACATATAACAACACTTCTTCAATATTATTTATGACTGTATCACTACTTGCTGATTTGACTGCAGATATGACATCATCCATGATGTCATACTGGCCTACTGCACTAGGCGTGTAACTTTTTACAGAAGCTCATAAGCATTTCAATGAAAACTTGGCGTAAGCAAGAGCAAGAGGTTCTTTTTCATTTTCATTTTTTTATTGCAACAACAACAACAAAATAATTTTTCTCCTGGAATACTGTACCTGTCAGAAGGGTGCTGGTCCATCTGAGCGAACTGCCAGTGCACGGGATAGATGTACATGTTGTAGTTCTTCTCGAAGTCCTGGGCCAGCAACTCAATGGGGTGGTCGCCGGCATGGAGGCGCCTCTCACTCTCGTGGATCTTTCTCACCTGGGAGATTATTTATGGTCACACATGAATAATAAAATTGTATTGGATTGAATATGAACGTGTGCTAACAAGATCGCAGTTTGAAAATCAATTGTGAGGCACTGGTGATTTTTGGGCTTTGAGATATACACTATTAATCCCTAAGAATGCAGTTCATTAAAACTTCATAAAGCGCCTTTATATGAATATGAATTATTTGGAAAATATAAATAATGGAACTATCAATGAACTACTTCTAACCCCTTTATAGATGGTATGTCTAAATGTAATGTTTTACCCTCGTATTTTAAGCATAAATTTAAGGGTGTCCATACAAGGTTTCTTTTTTTCTCAGATATATATTTACTCACTCTGATGCGTTGCTTGGGGGTGAGGAAGCCAGGGGACATGGAGTCATGTTCATAGAGCTGCAGCAAGACGTTCTTCAGCCAGTCGCGCATACGCAGAGGAAACTGGACCAGTTCGCCATTCATACACGGGGCTATGACTAACAGAGAGAGCAAGGTAGTGAAAGAAAGAGAGAGAGTGAGAAAGAGAAAGAGAGGAAGGGGGAGAGGCAAAGTAAGATGAGACAATTAAATAGAGAGTGAGAAACAGACAAGAATGAGAAAGAAAAATGAAAGGGAGAGGAAGAAATGGAGAGAAAAAAAGTATTATACTGTAGTTATTTCAGATTAGATACTGTATTGGTCAGAAACTGTAGAGGTGGTCTGACTATAGCTGTCTTACATTTGCAGGGTCCAGTGTAGTCCAGGTGAAGTCTATGGCCTCTCTTGCTGCCTTCCAGTTTGCACTTGGTGGCAAAGAGCTCACAGGATGTGTCGTAGGTGACATTGTTAGTTCCACATACCTGCATGAAAGATACATTACTTCATGTGTTGTGGATTTAACAAATGAAATGCTTCAGCTAAAGATATTGTAGTGATCCTGCTCTTGGTAAGAAACTAAGCATCACAGAGTTCCAATAAAGTTAACTCAATTCAGACTGAGGCTAGTGCACCTGTCTTGGACACAGGGGCCTGCAGATACAATTCTAGCCAAAACCAACAGCTCCCCAACGTTGTTAGAATATAATGTCAGGGTTGTACCTACCATTGCCAGATTCTTGGCATATTTCCTTCAAGTTTCCTCGAACTACAGATGTAGGATCAGAAGACGTATCCAAATCCTAACTTTTACAGCAGCATAGTTCTGTGGTACCGATCTTATCAATTTCTATTGTCCACAGTTCCTGTCCATAATAGCAACTCTTCCCAAATGTGTTTAAAGGAATTCCTTTCGTATTGTTTATGTTTATTGGACAGGATAGAAAGAAAGGAAGGAGTAGAGAGAGAAAGTGCTAGAGTAGTGGGTCAGATTCAACCCATAGTGCATATGATCCAGAACTCTGAACCCCCCCCCCCCAGGCCACCCCAATGACCACTGTTCATACTCACATGATCATAGTCAGTGACACTCTGTGGGCAGGCAGAAGGCTCCTGACACACGCACATAGGCTTCTTCTCCTCGATGAGTTTGCAGGTCTTTCCACGTTTACAACGGAAGTTCTCACAAGGGTCTAAAAGAGATTTTTTTTGTTGTCTAAACACACTCATGCCCTAGAATTTGATATCAGTGGAACATCGATGTGATAACACTATTGTTTCTTTTCTGCTAGATTCACTAAGTTATTGCATGTTCATGTGTTATTAATGTTTTAATCAAGTCTTAATCATGATGAACAAGTATGTACTTTCCAGTGGTTATAGATGTCAATGGAAACACCAGCACTACCACCACAGCCATTACCCCCTGCATTCCATTGCCATTTGAGTTTGCACAGTGCTCGAATTCAACATGAGCTCTCTCATTGAACCCTTAATCCAGCGGAGGCGGGGGGGGGGGTTGTTTTGGTAGCAGCGGTGAATTGGAGTGGCACTATTCTTCTGGGAGTGTTAGTGAAAGGGCCCAGTCAGCAGATTCCTAGTGTGTGTGTGTGTGTGTGTGTGTGTGTGTGTGTGTGTGTGTGTGTGTGTGTGTGTGTGTATGTGTGTGTGTGTGTGTGTGTGTGTGTGTGCGTGCGTGCGTAGGTGCGTGCCTTGCTGACATTGACACTTACCGGCAGCGGAGGCTTGGTGTCTGTATAGGCTGGCCGCCAAAGAGGGCCTGGCGCTGGGGTAGAGGTCCACTGTCGCCCTGATCTGGACCGGGTTCATTCCCACCAGAGGAGCCTGGGTAGGAAACAGAAGATGAAATCACAATAGAGGTCAACAAACCGCCCACAGATGTTAATAGATAAGATGTGGGCTGCATTTTAAATGACACCCTATTTCCCATACTGTATACACTAATTTTGGGAAGCTCTGACAATAGAGTAGATCCATCCATGGACCATCGGTTGAATTTCAAATAGGTCACTCACAGAAAAGGGCCTAGCTTTATATAGGGGTTACATGGTTCAATGTAGGTTGAGGTTTTAGGATGACATTGCATTATAGCTAATGGGCGATGTGTGATGAGTTTTACCCATTTCCCGGCTCTTCTCCGCTTGGGCTTGTAGACAGCATTGTCAGTGGTGCGGTAGTACTCCTTCTCCCCCTCATCCCCCTGGTGGTCTGGGACTCCTTCTCCTGGCGGGGCCTCATCCCTCTGTGGGGGGTGCTTCCTCACCCTTTGGTTCTTCCTCTGCTTCGTAGCTTTGCCTAGGGTGTGACTGGCGCTCTCGTTTATGTTCTGCTGCTCCTTCTCTTCTCCCCCTTCTACAGAAAGATGTGTCCCATCAAGATCCAGACTGTTCTTTGTCTCTTGGAGTTCAGCGTCTGTGTCTCCGTCTTTTTTATTGTTCCCCTTTTCTTGGGAATTGTCCTTGGAACCTTTCTGCTGGTCCTTGCTTCCCTCGGGGAGTTTGTACTGGCCGAGCACTTCCTGGCTCTCAGAGGCCTCGGCTTCTTGTATGTCCTGCTGGGACTCATAGTCATCAGTGGCAGTGGGGATTTCATCTTCCTTGCTAACTTGTTCTTCTTTCTCCTCCACCTTTGCCTCCTCTTCCTTCTTTAAGAGGAGCTGGGCGTCTTCGGCAAGGGATTTCCCTTCCTCAAGCTCGGTTTCCAGGGGCTGTGTGTTGTCATTGTCGCCTGCGTAGTCCAGATCCTCTGGAATCTCCGGCTCGGTGTTGCTGTACGTCTCTTCGACTTCAGCCTCTTGCTTTACTCCTCCGTCCCCGACCACAGGTTCCGCCTCTTCCTCTCCTTTCTCCTCATCCTCATCTGACTCCTCCTCATCTGCCATCGCCTCCACCTTTTCTGCCTCTTTCTCTGCCTCCACATCCATCTCCTCCTCCCCATCTATCACCTCCTCATCCTCCTCCTCCTTTTCCAAGTCTCCCTCCGCTTCTTCTCCCTCCTCCTCTTCAGACTGTGTCTCCTCAGACTCGATCTTTCCCTCCTCCTCTTCTTCCTCCTCCTCCTCTTCCACCTCGTCTTCCTCTGACTCCCCCTGGAGGAGGTCCACCAGTGCCTTATCGCTCAGCAGGACAGGGGTGCTCCTCTCACCACTGTCAGACACCTCGAACACCCCTTCCTCATTGGAGGGACCCATATTAACATTAGCATTGTCCTCGTAGCTCATGTCCTCGTCTTCCTGATCCTGACTGCTAGACTCAAAGTTCATGAAAGTCGGCAAGACCTCCCCCTCATTGGCCACATCTGGAACAATGTCCTTTAGCAGGAAGGGAAGTGTAAAAAGTCAGTACAACTAAAAATTAAACGTTTCTGGAAAATCTTTTGTAAATATAACAAAAGATATAGCCTCTAGACAAACTTTTGTCATAAATGAAATAATAATATAATAATGAAAGGTAAAGTTTCTGGGGAATCCTTGTCAATGTTCCGTTTTTATAGAGATTTATTTAAAATACAGGAGTTGGATGCACTTTACCTTCTCTTTAGCTGTGTGCGAGGACTTGGATAAAGCTTGATGTTTGTCATGAGGTTTGCCTTTGACCTTGGGAATAGCAAAGAATTATTGATAAAATATCATTAGACTTGTGGTTATTCATTTATTTTATTTAAAAAGCTGTTTCAAAAAGCAAGAGTGGATTTATTAGTACTTACAGACACAGCAAATGCTGAGGTCAATAGGCAAAGGAACAGTAAATGGGTCTTCATACCTATAATGACATCAAATTCAATGGCATATGTTATTTATTAGTATTTATACTTGAGTATAAAGTTTAAAGGACCAGTGCAGGCAAATAACTTTTTTCCCTCGTTTTGTATCATATTGAATACCATGCTCAAACTTGTGTACTTTTAATAGACTGACGTTATCGAGATATCAAAGTGTCACCAACAAAAACTTAAACAGCAGGCCGGGTGATCATTTTTCACATGCAAATAACCATTTTTCTGGAAGTGCTCAAGGCATGCCATTCCATGACAGCAGTATTTCTTTTTCAACAATGTTTTGAAGCAATGGGCCTTATCAGTCCTCCTTGACAACAAAAATGTAAACAACAGAGTAGGCTAATAAGTCCTTCGTTTGTGGCTTATGTTCAGGTAAAACTATTTATCTAATCAATATTTCCAAGTCATATGCTTGAAGATAAAGGGTATTTAATCAACTGAAATTACCAGAAATCTGACAGATTTTGTTTTTTAATATAAAGATAAAGCCTAATCGTATAATTATCTATTGAAGTAGAAAGCAATGGGTAAGAAACATATCTAGCCCATAAAGTAAATTGCAACATACATTTATGGCCATCTAAACTCTAACATTGGCTGACCCTGTTCAATTGGTAATATTACTTTGTGTCTTCTAATAATGTCTCTTAATAGGAAAGTAATCAGATTATGTTACTGAGTTTGGGTAATCCAAATGTTGAGTTATGTTACTGACACACTTTTGGACAGGTAATTAGTAACTTTAATGGATTACATTTAGAAAGTACCCTACCAAACCATGTCAGCTCAACACAACTATGGAGAATTGAAATCCCGCCCCAAGCCGGCACCAATGGACACCAACTGAAATGGCCCATGGCAGACCACCCAGACCTCCACCCGCACGGTAGTCTTGGCATTGTGGACACCTTCTCCTTTCCCAGCTGTAAGCACTTGTGGGCTACACTGGGAGCCGAAACATCCAAGCTATAAAAACTCACAAACGTGTGTGATGATGCCCAACTTCCGCAGCGCAAATATCCCCTACAGTCAATCCTTTAAATAATGCCCAAGATGCTGCCAGGCCCATGGTCGAGTGGGCGCGTACACCGCTAAGTAACCCTTATCACTTGCTGCTGCATGCCAGGGAGAAAACCTCCACAAGTCAGTAGGAGAGACGCTGCTCAGAGAGCGCCCTGCTACGAGCTGGATTACCTGAACAGAAAAAATCTGGTAACATAACCAGATATCTCGGATCCACTCAAAGGGCATGCATAAAGCTAGTACTGGACACAGAGCATGAAATCTCTGTTGCTCTTCACAAGCAAAAGGAGGAGGTGAAAAGGGAAAATAGCTCAAAGGCTAAAGACGTGTAGGTCATGACCATGAAGGCCGCATTTGGACACAGCGTCACCTTAGAGTCGCCAGGGGTGAACTGAGTACAGGAACCATGTACGGATAATGTGTGGAGGCCCCCAACACATTTAGCCCAAGCCCAAGCCATGAGCAGAGAGCTCTTGTAGGAGAGGATCTTCAGATCCCCCAACTCCAGAGGCTCAAAGGGGGCACAAGGCCTTCAAAACCAGAGCTAAATCCCATGTGGGCACAATAGGTACATTAGTGTCCAAGATCACTGGTGAGCAATAGTTCCCAACGGGGCACTCAGGTCCCTCAGCGAGAAGAACAGACAACACTGCAAGTTTTCTTGCGATGTGTAAAGATCTAGGTCGGCCCTGCCAAACCTCTCCCATATCTGGGCAACCACCCAGGGGTGTAGCCTCCACTAAACAGCCCAACAAACATGGGTGGAGGCGCCTGAAACCTCAGAAGCTCCAGGTAATTGATATGTTGGGTACTCTGTCCCACCGTCCATACCCCCAAATCGAGTAGCCCCACACTTGGGGGGACACGTCTGTCATGACCAACAGAATAACACCTGTCCCATGAGCACCCCTTGCGACAGTACCGGAGGGTCTCCCCACTGGGCCAGTGCCATCAGGCCTGTCGGGGAAATTGATGCATCCAAGAGAGTGGAAAGGCAGCATCAATAATAATCCCAGGGCCCTGCATTAAAGACCAACATTTGTTGAAGAAAATTGTGATAAATAAAAAAATATACCAGTTTCATTTAAGGACCAAAAAATTGGCAGCTGTGCCATACATATTGCAAAATAAACTCAACAAAAAAAAGAAACGTCCTCTGACTGTCAACTGCGTTTATTTTAAGCAAACTTAACATGTGTAAATACTTGTATGAACATATCAAGATTCAACAACTGAAACATAAACTGAAGTTCCACAGACATGTGACTAACAGAAATGGAATAATGTGTTCCTGAACAAATAGGGGGTCAAAATAAAAAGTAACAGTCAGTATCTGGTGTGGCCAACAGCTGCATTAAGTACTGCAGTGCATCTCCTCCTCATGAACTGCAACACATTTGCAAGTTCTTGCTGTGAGATGTTACCCCATGCTTCCACCAAGGCACCTGCAAGTTCCTGGACATTTCTGGGGGAATGGCCCTAGCCCTCACCCTCCGATCCAACAGGTCCAAGACGTGCTCAATGGGATTGAGATCCGGGCTCTTCGCTGGCCGTGGCAGAACACTGACATACCTGTCTTTCAGGAAATCACAAACAGAAAGAGCAGTATGGATGTTGGCATTGTCATGCTGGAGGGTCATGTCAGGATGAGCCTGCAGGAAGGGTAACACATGAGGGAGGAACATTTCTTCCCTGTAATGGCACAGCGTTGAGATTGCAGGCAGAGACAACAAGCTCAGTCTGATGATGCTGTAACACACACACATGACGGACCCTCCACCTCCAAATCGATCCCGCTCCAGAGTACAGGCCTCGGTGTAATGCTCATTCCTTCGACGATAAACGCGAATCCGACCATCACCCCTGGTGAGACAAAACCGCGACTCGTCAGTGAAGAACACTTTTTGCCAGTCCTGTCTCGTCCAGTGACGGTGAGTTTGTGCCCATAGGCAACGTTGTTGTCGGTGATCTCTGGTGAGGACCTGCCTTACAAACAGGCCCACAAGCCCTCAGTCCAGCCTCTCTCAGCCTATTGCGGACAGTCTGAGCACTGATGGAGGGATTGTGCGTTCCTGGTGTAACTTGGGCAGTTGTTGTTGCCATCCTGTACCTGTCCCGCAGGGTGTGATGTTCAGATGTACCGATCCTGTGCAGGTGTTGTTAAATGTGGTCTGCCATTGCGAAGACTATCAGTTATTCATCCTGACTCCCTGTAGCGCTGTCTTAGACTTCTCACAGTACAGACATTGCAATTTATTGCCCTGGCCACATCTGCAGTCCTCCTTGCAGCATGCCTAATGCACATTCACACAGATGAGCAGGGACCCTGGCCATCTTTCTTTTGAAAAAGTTTAGTTGGGAAGAGATTTTCACGGTTTTTGGTTAGGGTAGGTTTTAATAGTTACAGTGGGTACAACATCTCCTATACACTTCCTGATAAACTCAGTCACCGTATCTGTGTATTCGTCAATGTTATTCTCAGAGGCTACCCGGAACATATCCCAGTCTGTGTGATCAAAACAATCTTGAAGCATGGAATCTGATTGGTCAGAACAGCATTGAATAGTCCTTACCACAGGTACTTCTTTTTTGAGTTTCTGCCTATAGGAAGGGAAGAGCAAAATGGAGTCGTGACTTGCCAAAGGGAGGGCAGGGGAGGGTCTTGTAGGCATTTCGAAGCTGAGTAGCAGTGGTGTAATGTTTTCTCAGAGCGAGTGCTACAGTCAATCTGTTGGTAGAACTTCGGTAGCGTTTTCCACAGATTTGCTTTGTTAAAATCCCCAGCTACAATAAATATGGCCTCGTGATATGTGGTTTCCAGTTTGCAAAAAGTCCAGTAAAGTTCTTTGAGTGCCGTCGTGGTATCGGCTTGAGGGGGAATATACACGGCTGTGATTATAACCGAAGAGAATTCTCTTGGGAGATAATATGTTCGGCATTTCATTGTGAGGTATTCTAGGTCGGGTGAACAAAAGGCCTTGAGTTTCTGTATGTTATCACAATCACATCAGGAGTAGTTAATCATGAAACATAAACCCCCTCCTTTCTTCTTCCCGGAGAGTTCTTTATTCTTGTCTGCGCGATATACTGAGAACCCAGCTGGCTGTATGGACAAAGACAGTATATCCCGAGAGAGCCATGTTTCTGTGAAACAAAGTATGTTACTCTGGAAAGAGATTCTCGCCCTGAGCTCGGCTACTTTATTATCCAGAGACTGAACATTAGCGTGAAATATACTCAAAAGCGGTGGATGGTGTGTACGCATCCTGAGTCGGACTAGAAGTCCACTCCAAATATCTCTTCTCCGCTAGCTGTGTTTTGGATCAGCCTCTGGAATCAGTTCAATTGCCCTGAGGGGTACGAACAAAGGATCCAATTTGGGTAAGTCGTATTCCCGGTTGTAATACTGGTGAGTTACTAGTGGTTTACTTCTTTAGTTCTTTCCAGCTGAATGTAGTAACACAAAAAATGTCCTGGGCTAATTAATGTAAGAAATAACACACACCTGTATCCTGACGTCACTGTTCACATGATCCAGGGCAACACATGCGCAACATTGGTCGGAGCAGGCAGTGAGTCTCCCGTAAAGTGCCATCTGAGGGGGCATTAATGCCCTCTCGTGGACAGGGATGGACTGGTTCTATTTCCACCACTCTCAACAGCCGCTTAGCCGGCAGGGCTCCACCTGTCTCCTTTCGGGAAGTTTCTCCACCGTCAGCCCCGAGAGAGTCAGCTAAAGGTGACACTTTGCCACCACAGTAGCTCCAATACATTTCCTGAGCTGCAGAACGGTGCACCGGGACATGGGCAGAATGAAATCTGCACAAGAGCTCTGTGTGGGGCTACGTGGCAGTCAAAGCTGCATCCAACTCCGTCAGCAGCTCAGTCTGGTAGAACTGCATCATAGTTACGGACGAAGGGGAATGTGGCTTGGAGCGGGTTGTTGTCACTTCCTTGCCAAAATCCGTAAAAAGAGGCAGGTGGTGCTTGACAGCATAAATCACAGGGTGCAGGTACAGATTTATTCTGTGGTGGAGGAAGGTCACTTCTGTGGGGGAGGACAATCACAGGCGTGGGGAGGTGGCTGCCCCTGAATTAAGTCCTCCTCATCAACCAAGAACCCTGCTGAGCCCGCTGTCGTCATCCAAACCTGAGCCCAGTGAGTCACTGTGGGAGACCGATTCAGCCGGCTCACTATCGCCCTGCTGGGAGGCTAGTTCTGCTCTGACCACAGCCCCAAATTCCTCCCCACGTCCTGCAACTTGGCAGGTACCGACATCCAGCACAGGAAGGTCGCCAATGTTCTCAAGAATGCTACATGTCTATCCAAAGAGTTTGCATGCAGCCGCTGGCAATGCGGACACAAACTGATCGACCATGAAGGGACAGTTTAGATGGCACAAAGTCAGATAGTCTCATGTTCCAATAAAACATTTTTTGTAGAAGCATGAATTGTTCTTGCTCACATTGAGGTGAAGAGTGAAATCATTTAAGAATGAATTCGAGCCACAGTGTTATCACCTGTGGAAGGTGGGGCTTTCAGAAAGGCACGGATTTCATTAGCCTAGTCAGGCGTGATTTTAGTTCTTCACTCAAAGTCGCAAGAGTGAGTTGTGTTGTACCGAGAGTACCGACTGAAAGGGAACCCTTCCACTCAGACCACTCCCAAACAATCCTAGCAAAATTCTTGCTTGAGATATCGTTTTTTGCTTCTTTGTTTTGATATTGAGATAAAAACAGCTGTTTTGGGCCTTTAAAGCGGCAAAGTGTGATTAGTACATACATTTTTGTACTTTTATATTATTGTTATATACCCATTGATTCTTGAAGAACATAAGTTATTAATGCCTTGTTTAATTGTAGCACCCCATCAGAACCTAAAATATTATATTTTATATATCTCATGGATGGTCAGTCCTTGCAGGCCTTGCATCCATAGCTCTGTCTATCTTCCAGCTGTATCTACCAGCTGTTTAAAAAAATCAGTGGCAGGGTAAATGCTTTGTTATTGTCTGAACTGCAGATTGCCCCTTTAATTATGGGTATAAATGGGCCATTCAAATGATTTTATCATACTGTATATCAAAGACAGACATGAGGTTTGTCCACCTTGGTCTCTGATAAGGGCAATGACAATCCCTTATTATGCAATCGTTCAGAACCAATGGACAAACCATTTCCCCCAACTTTAGAACATTTCAATCTTGAGTCCCTTTAGGGCTCCTGAGTGGTGCAGCGGTCTAAGTCACTGCATCTCAGTGCTAGAGGTGTCACTACAGCCCCTGGTTCAAATCCAGGCTGTTGCACAACCGGCCATGATTGGGAGTACCATATGGTGGGGCGCAATTGGCCCAGCATTGTCTGGATTTGGCTGGGGTAGGCCGTCATTGTAAATAAGAATTTCTTCTTAAGTGACTTAGATTAAATACAAAACTAAAACACCCTCCCTCTCGGTTTCCATAGTGTGAAACTCTCCCTTCAGAGATGCACCCCTCTCTCAAAAAGTCACATTGAGAGTTCAGTGGACGCTAAAGCAAACAGCAGAAGCTACTAGACAGGAAAGAGAGTCGACTAAGTCCACAAACTTTTTGCCCCTGTGTTTGGAGACAATGCGGGGGGGGTGGGGGGGAGATATTGCATGCCAAAAATGATAAATCACTTGGAAGAGATTGAAACAGGATGATTCTGTTTTAGCCTAATGATATAAATATCATGTGAACGTTGTCTTTGTCGGTTTTACTAGCTACATAAATGAATGGGATTACTCTTTGGTCAAACTTTGTAACGTTTTTAAAAGTATGATTTTGTATTTTTTTTTACCCCAGTAATTTCATGAAACACTCTCTAAAGCATGCATGCTAATGTAAAATCTGAGTCATAGACGTCTAAAACGTCCATAACATCTAAAACAATCCTGCAGTAGCACCCTATGCAACACAATGGGGACAAAAAATACACATCTGAGCAGATTGATTTAGCAGTAAACAAAACACAAAATCACTCTTCTCATATATATCCACCACATCCCCAGTGTCAATTTCCTCAATAAGACAGATTTAGAGGGATTTGTTTTTGTGACGACAAAATGTGTCTTCAAGGAATTTAAAATGATAATTTCAAGTGGATGTAACTAAGAGAGAAGAAGAAAAAGTTATTACCTGATGTTGGCAGCTGCAAGGAGAGGTTTGAGACTGCGTCACACAGACGCAAACACACATACACACACAATGTACTATCTCACCCAAGAAAGTGCACACACTGTCTCTCGCACACTGACGCTTCGTCCAGCAACACACACACCACACCTCTCAGGGTCTTTTGTGCCTTCTGTGTCAAGGGAAACAGTGGACAGTGGACAGTGGACTACAGCAGAGGAGTCAGTCAACTGAGTATGGCCAAGCAGGGAAGCGAGAGAGAGAGAGCTTATTCAATCAAACACGTAATGCAGAAGTTTACGCACTAGCTCTTATTTCCTATGGTCAACTAAAATCCCCCAAACTGGTTTACAATCACAAGGATGGATGATACACTGATGCGTGAACCACAGGAGGCCGGTGGCACCTTAAAAAGGGGAGGATGGGCTCATAGTAATGTCTGGAACGGAATCAATGGAATGGTATTGGACACATCAAGCAGATGGTTGCCATGTGTTTGATACACTACATGACCAAATCTATGTGGACACCTGCTCGTCAAACATCTCATTCCAAAATAATGGGAAATAATATGGAGTTGGTCCCCCGTTTGCTGCTATAACAGCCTCCACTCTTCTGGGAAGGCTTTACACTAGATGTTGGAACATTGCTGTGGGGACTGGCTTCCATTCAGCCACAAGATCATTAGTGAGGTCGGGAACTGATGTTGGGCTATTAGGCCTGGCTCGCAGTCAGCGTTTGAATTAATCACAAAGGTGTTCGATGGAATCGTCTAGAATGTCACTGAATACTGTAGCCCCTCTGCCCAGGAGACAGCAAAAAAAAAAATATATATATATATATATACAATATACAGTTGAAGTCGGAGGTTTACATACACTTAGGTTGGAGTCATTAAAACTCATTTTTCAACCACTCCACAAGTTTCTTGTTAACAAACTATAGTATTGGTTAGGACAAGTAATTCTTCCAACAATTGTTTACAGACAGATTATTTCAATTACAATTCACTTTATCACAATTCCAGTGGGTCAGCAGTTTATATACACAAAGTTGACGGGGCCTTTAAACAGCTTGGAAAATTCCAGAAAATTATGTCATGGCTTTAGAAGCTTCCGATAGGCTGATTGACATAATTTGAGTCAATTAGAGGTGTACCTGTGGATGTATTTCAAGGCTTACCTTCAAACTCAGTACCTCTTTGCTTGACATCATGAGAAAATCCCAAGACCTCAGAAAAAAAATTGTAGACCTCCATTAGTCTGGTTCATCCCTGGGGGCAATTTCCAAACGCCTGAAGGTACCACGTTCATATGTACAAACAATAGTACGCACGTATAAACACGATGGGACCATGCAGCCATCATACCGCTCAGGAGGTCGACGCGTTTGTCTCCTAGAGATTAACGTACTTTAGTGCGAAAAGTGCAAATCAATCCCAAAACAACAGCATAGGACCTTGTGAAGATGCTGGAGGAAACGGGTACAAAAGTATCTATATCCACAGTAAAACTAGTCCTATATCGACACAACCTGAAAGGCCGTTCAGCAAGGACGAAGCCACTGCTACAATAAAAAAAGCCAGACTATGGTTTGCAATTACACATGAATACAAAGATCGTACTTTTTGGAGAATTGTCCTCTGGTCTGATGAAACAACAATAGAACTGTTTGGCCATAATGACCATCGTTATGTTTGGAGGAAAAAGGGGGAGGCTTGCAAGCCGAATAACACCATCCCGACCGTGAAGCACGGGGGTGGCATCATCATGTTGTGGGGGTGCTTTGCTGCGGGAGGGACTGGTGCACTTCACAAAATAGATGGCATCATGAGGCAGGGAAATTATGTGGATATATTGAAGCAACATCTCAAGACATCAGTTAGAAAGTTAAAGCTTGGTCGCAAATGGGTCTTCTAAATGGACAATGACCCCAAGCACACTTCCAAAGTTGTGGCAAAATGGCTTAAGGACAACAAAGTCAAGGTATTGGAGTGGCCATCACAAAGCCCTGACCTAAATCCTATAGAACATTTGTGGGCAGAACTGAAAAAGCATGTACGAGCAAGGAGGCCCACAAACCTGACTCAGTTACACCAGCTCTGTCAGGAGGAATAGGCCAAAAACCCAACTTATTGTGGGAAGCTTGTGGAAGGCTACCCAATTGTTTGACCCATGTTAAACAATGTAAAGGCAATGCTACCAAATACTAATTGAGTGTATGTAAACTTCTGACACACTGGGAATGTGATTCTGACATTTCACTTTCTTAAAATAAAGTGATGATCCTAACTGACCTAAGACAGGGACATTTTACTAGGATTAAATGTCAGAAATTGTGAAAAACTGAGTTTAAATGTATTTGGCTAAGGTGTATGTAAACTTCCGACTTCAACTGTATATAATATTATTATTTTTTTACTGCAACTGCCAACCACAGCAGGACTCAAGAGCCTTCTCTCAATGACTGTAGACAGCCTGTTGCTGCCTGCTGCTGCTCTGCTAATCATTAGATGGGGGAGGAGAGTAGTTGGGGGGCCCACGTGGGTAACTGGGGGTCCTGCCTTGATTGGGTAACTTATTAATAAAAAGTCAAAAGAATAAACTGCAAAATAAGTACAATTAACTGGTCAATTGTGTGAGTCATGTGTCATTCATAATCCAATCAGAAAGCTGTTACCAAATATGGCATATGACATCTTGCTAGCTAGCCTGCCTACTGAAAATGTGGGGAAAAGTGATAGTGGCCTGAGTGGGGCCCAGAAAATCAAATTACAGAAAATAAATCAACAGCACGAGCAACAACTTAAACAATACCCAAACTGACAGGTTATTTTCTGAGCAACATAAAGGCACAACAACCAAAATGCCTGCAATCAAGCATATGAGAGATCAACCCATTGGCAGAGTGGGTGCCTTGCACTGCACATACTCTGAATTTGGTTGGGGTAAATACTGGAAACTGCTGCCTTGACACATATTTGTTTTTCATGCAGTCAGTATTTAACTTTTGCCCCAAATCCACTTGGCCATGGCAGATTGTTACATCAGGTTTACAACCAAATGAAAACAGTTGAATTGAAACCCACAAAACTCTTTCTGGTATGATGTGGTCTGCCCATGCACAAGCCACAAAAGCATTGTGGCTCAATTATGCCAATGTTAGTCAGTCTCTTCTACAATAATCTAAGGACGAAAATCACACTCTGTCCATGTGTAACAAGGCTCTAACACACTATACCCAACTGGATAAACTTGTGATTGCTTTACAGTGTAACTTGTGGAACACAATACTCCAACGTTTTAAGAATACAAGCAGTGCACTTCAGGCATTCCGACTGAACCTCTCTAACACTGTTCATTTGGTGGCCTCGAGATATTTTGTTGCTGGGCTCCGGGATCAGTTTGATAGCTTTGAGGCAAAAGGAATACTCCCAGACTGTTTAGTGATTCGCTCTCAAATGTAGGCCAAGCAAGTACTGGTAGACCCCTCAAAGGATTGAGAGCACCCAGCATCCCAGTTAGCAGACACGGGGGTTTGCTATGCTAGGGGAGGTGCGGGACCCCTTTCAATTCAAGCGGAAGGTTTTCGTTGAGGAGCAACGGAAGGACCCTACCATGGCCCCTCTGATCGATACCGCATCATCGCTCAAGGAGAGTCAGGAGATAGAAGAGGGGTGTAATGGTGTCCGAGCTGTGTGTTGGTAGTTTAAACAGACAGCTCGGTGCATTCAGCATGTCAATACTTCTCACAAAAACAAATGATTTGTATCCTATTCCCCGGCTGTATCCTATTCCCCGGCATCGATCGGATTGGGAAAGCTCAGTGTGTCTCAAAGTTTTATTTGCTGAAAGGATACTGGCAGGTGTCCCTGTCAAAACATGTTAAAGAGGTATCTGCCTTTGTGAAACCAGAGGGCTTGTATCGGTGTCAGGTTCTTCCGTTTGGGATGAAAAATGCCCTAGCCACATTCCAACGTTTGATGCGTACTGTGACAGCAGGGTTGAACAATGTGGTCCCTTACATTGACGAAGTGGTAGTGTACAGCGACTCATGAGCAGAGTATGTGGACCATATATGTGGATGGTTCCAGTGTTTGGAGGGGGCAGGGTTGGTGGTAAACTTACCCAAGTGTGAGATTGCACAACCCCAAGGTGACCTTTTTGGGTCATGTGGTAGGGTTGGGGAAGGTGAAGCCAAGGGCAGCCAAGATCCAGGCCATACTTGACTTGTCGGTGCCACAGACACGGAAGCAGGTGTTGAGAGTTCTGACAATGAGTGGGTTCTATCAGAGATTTTTACCCAGCTTCGCAGCAGTGACTGAACCCCTGACAAATCTGTTGGAAAAAAAAGGGGCTAGGGTTTGCTGGACGGAGCAGTGTGAGCAGGCACTGTAACAAGCCAAGGCCATCTTATCATGTGAGCCGGTGTATGGGGCACCACATTTCACAGTACCATTCAAGCTGGCGGCTGAGGCACGTGATGTGGGGGTAGGGGCTGTGTTGCTGAAGAAGAACTTGTCTGGGGTCGAAAAGCTTATTAACAGTGGTTACCAACCAGTCTAGCTCGATCGACTGGTCGGCTTTCCTAGGCTTTCCTATTCGATCGCCAAACTTTTCTGTAAAAATCCCAACAATAAAGCTTTACGTTCCTATTTTTGCATTTGTTTCACACTGTTTGCTGTAGGGCCACTTGATTCAGCAGCCCTGCCCATCAGGTAGTCAAAGTGTCACATTTTTAACCATTTTGACTGGTACAAACTCTACATACTCAGTGGGCTCCGAGAGCCAATCAAGTACACCTATAGGCCTACCGCTGGCCAATGAGATAGCTCAGATCACCGTGTCTGATGCTTCCATGAGATCACAGCGAAGTTGACTCTACTGTGTGAGATTTCAAGAGAGACTATAGAGAGACTGTCAACGAATACAGCAAAGTTCAGCTGTCATGAGTCTGTTAATGTTTAAGGTTTTATTCAGCACTGTCAACATTTTATTCATCATTTTTATAAGCCATAAAACGTCGTCTCCCTATCCACTTGTGCTACAAAGTGTATTGATAGACTTGCATTGTTATTAACGGCTTGTGTCTTTCTAATATCAAAGAGTATTTCATACAAGTAAGGGTAAAAACATAAATTAATGCCAGAGTCAGAAATAATAAAGTGCGACTTGAAGTTCGCCATCAGCTGGAAGACAGTTTTTCCTTTTTGGTCAGTCAGTGGAGAGAGGAGCGGAAAGAGGAAGAGCTGAGGGATGGTGGGAGGCAGCGTCTCTCTCCCTCCCTCTCCCCCTCCTTCCATCTGCTGCGACTGACCATCAGAAGAAGGCCGCTCTGGTACTGGCCGCTAAGCACTTTAAAGTGTATGTGTCCTGGGTGGGCGCCGATTTGGTTGTATATACAGATCATAATCCGCTCACGTTCTTGGAGAAAAGTTCAAGATTAACAATCAGTGGTTGTTCCGCTGGAGTTTGGCTTTGAAGCCGAATAATCTGGTTATTTGTCATGTAGGAGGCAAGGATAACGTGATAGCCGATGCCTTGTCCCGAGTTGGGAGTGACCGATAGGAAAAAGGGGAGGCCTACTGTATATGCCAGTCAGGTCTAGTTAAGGTCTACAGTGTTGTACATGTCATAGGAACATACTGTAGTTGTAGAAATGGCCAGCTCATCTCCTTTGCAAGAACCCAACTTTCTTTAGTTTTTTTTTAATGAAAAAAGGTCACGCCAATCATCATAATTTTATTAGCCGATCAGCAGCCTTTTTTCCTGGGACTTAAGTGTAAAATCCGACCAAGCAGGGCTTCAGGCAGTCTGTAGTTTCCATTCTGATGACCAACCGGTTTTAATCCCCAACAGTCTCTTCCCAGGCTGACCCACAACAGTGAGGATGGAGCCTCACCTTCATCGGTTGCCAACTCACCGGCCCCCCCATAGCACGCGCACCTTCGACTAGAGATCGTCATCAAAGTCAGCTTAAGCGGGAACAGCTGGTGACAACCAGAGATGATAAACTGCAGTCACAAAGGCAGCGTGATAAGAGAACAGCTCATTTAAACCTTGGGATCAGCCTACACCTGATCGAAAACATCAGCCTTCAACTAACCGCTGCGGTCAGCCTACACTGATCGCCATCGTCAACCCACACCTGACAGTCGAGACTACTTACCTGACCGTTACGGTCAGCCTACATCTGATCACCTTCATCAGCTCATACCTGACTGTCGCCGCCTCAACTACTCACCTCACCGCTGCGGTCTGCCCGCACCTGATTACGGTCGTAAAGCCTCAGCTGATTGCCATTGTCAGCCCACACCTGACTGTCGCCGCCACAACTTCTCACCTGACCGTTGTCATCAGGCCTTACCTGACCATCGCTGATGCGACTACTTGCCTGCCCATCGCCACCGGGCCTAATGTAGACCAACTCGTACCATCCACAACTGAACCCATGGAGATAGGGGTCACACACCTCCCCGCGGCAGAGTGATGTCGCCGGAGACAGATGGGGCTGTGTCCCTATTGTGGCCAAGAATAACCTTTTAGTGGCATTTAAGGTTCTTCGAGAAACATCTAGGATCTTAGAAGAACCCTTGTTGGACCCCTAACTTTTAGAACATAGAGACCCTAGACTTTGCGAGTATGGTGTAATTGTAGGTTTGTCTAGTTGATTCCGTATAACAATTGTATTACGTCATTCTATTGAAGATTAACAATAGAACAGCTGGACTTCCGCTTTATGCTGGTTGTTGTTCTCTTGTTTCAACTCATGTATTAGACCTACTTTAACCAACAGCGGAGCATGAAAGTGAACACGGGGAGCTGGCGTGAAAGGCAAACTCCCTATACATCACGCCAATAGGGTTAACTCAATTTGTGAGAATTCTAACGTGGCTAATATAGCAAAGATTGCTACACTGCCCCTCCGAACAGGGGCGCATCCCACTCTGACGCCAAAGTAGCAAACAGCTGGACAGGAAAGCAAACCAGGTCGCTAAAGTGAAAGGCAAACACCCTATGCATCACACCAGGGAATTATAACATGGCTCATATAGCGAGGATGAAGTGTTGATGTTGCCACTTTGCACCACTAGATGTCCATATGTATCAAGTTCCTCAGTCACCCTGGAAGTAAGTGGGTCAGCTAAGAAAGTTTCCTTACATCCCATTTAATATAATTCAGCAATTAGTTTTGTGCAATCTTCATTTGGTGATAGCGGCAACTATCAATATGTGATAGTTTTGGGGCCTGTAAAAAAGATCAAATTGATTTCTCTCAAAATGGGGTTGGTCAATACAGGTAATCTACATGGGTAAAAATGGATTCTTACAATAAGAGAATTGTTTCCAAAGGGTATGTGCCGACATGTTTAGCTAAAATGTTTAATTAGGTTGTTTACCAAAGAGACCAAAATAAAATAGATTTTGTGAGCTGTGGGTTTTTTGCCTTCAGCCACATGTTACACCCCCCCCCCCCCCCCCCCACCATAAACTAAACCACATTGCCTACACAAGCCACAGCCAGACACACACATATGCTTGAACACCCACAAACACACACCCATGGTGTGGTGAGAGACAAAAGGCTCTCTCCCAGAATAGTGCACTGTTCTGAGAATCAGTCCCCTCCCCACACACATGGAATTCCATAGGCCAATTTAGGATGAGCCAAATATGGACATCCCGGAAACAATTTATTACATGAGCTTCTAGAGGAAAGTGACTGTCGTCAGCATTTAGACAGACTGTGCTATGTTTATAGCATAAGAATTCCACTCATATCCATCATATTACTGTGTATGACTCATATTAAATAATGTACTACCGACATTCAGAAAGAAAACAATACACGTAAAGTAAAATTGTCTGTCCAAAAATGTTGATATATGTATAATGCTTTTGGTATCCTCATCTTAACAACAAGTATGAATGTATAATCCACCCTATCATCTACACTGACTGAAAGTTACATTTTCACTCACTTACTAGGCCAGTGATGGGAGAAATGAGGAGGACAGGCTCATGGCTGGAATGATGGTATGTTCAGTGTGTATTTACTGTATTTCTTTGAGGAAATGGAATAGTTTCACAGAAAGGAGACATGTTCTTATTTGACCTTCCGTCTTCCGTTCCAGGAGTGGGCATGCTTGTTTTTACAAGAAGCTGCCCACCCTATAGTTTAGCATCCTAAATTATATTGACTTAAGTTAGTGAGGGGGAGGAGGTAGAAGAAGAAAGACTGAATGGAGTAACTCTTGGAAGCACGGATGTGTTTGTGTGTGTGCGTGCCTGTGTGTGTGTGTGTGTGTGTGTGTGTGTGTGTGTGTGTGTGTGTGTGTGTGTGTGTGTGTGTGTGTGTGTGTGTGTGTGTGTGCATTCAGCATCCGACACCAATACAGTGATGAAGCTGAGTTGGCTAGGAGGAAGTAATGCAATCATGTTAATTGGCATTTTAATCAGTATTCAATTCATACAGTAAAGTCTACATTGATTAACACAGTACAGGAATACAACTTTATATCATTGCTACCATAAGAGCACTATAAATATTATCCGTAGAATTTTATCTTTTGTGGATCATAATGATTTCCTAATATGTGATTTCTCTTAAAACACAAGGAACTTCAGGAATAAGTTGTGCAAAATATATGATCTGTTGCCAAGCTTTTACTTCTACAACAAGGAAATTTCCAGCCCGTACAAGCAGTTTATGATTTATGGTAATAACAGGTGCTGCAGTGACACTCTGTGTGGTTCGTCACCGGGAAGCCATCCTTGGTGGTGACCTGAGAGAGGTGAAGGAGAGAAAGAATCAAGTGAAAGAGAGACGGTTTTAAAAAAAAACATTCAGGTTAATTGGAGTTGTTGTTAAATGATACGTTTAGACGTTATGTGCGTTACACTAGGAATGTCGTCAGGTCAGATGATCAAACTTTCGGTAGTAGAGAATATCAATCCCAACTACTTTATTAGCTAAATATTGTCTTACCCTTTCCCCTTCTTTTGCAACACAGCATGTGGCTTCAGAGGTGATGTTCTTGGGGACCAGCATGGTTTGCTTGGACCGTAGTGGGGTTGGATAAGCTCTGGAGAAGCAGCAGCCTGTACACTGCATGATGTTGGGGAAGATTGTGTTCGGCTTCAGTGTGCATTCCTCACAGCCCACTGTGAAGAAATTGACATACATTAATTGAGAATCTATTGAATAGTCTGATCTTAAGCTTGGTGCACTATTCATCACCAATGTGTGGCTCTCTTCCTTGTAAACACACCGTTTGGGAATAAGGAGGTAGTATACCAATTTATATTCTCTCTCTCTCTCTCTCTGTAATGACAACAGAACTCACTGCAGAACTCACTGCTAATTTTTTCCCAGAACACATAAACCATCAACAAAAACAGTTATTGAAATGTAAAACTTACTGTTTGTCTTGTCACTGTTTGGATAAGAGTCTCCGATGACTAGAAGTGCGGACAGGATGAGGGATAGTCCAGTTGATTTCAACAAGCACATTTTAGTGACGGGTGGCAATATCCTGACAGGAAACATGAATAAAACAATTCAAAACCAGCATATTCATCTCAGAAGTTGAAAACTCATAAACACAAAACACAGCAGTGAAACAATACATTGGAAACACAACACAGTGAATGGGAAAAGCATTACCTGCGTATGTTGTGTATCTTGGTGGAAGCCTGGTCAGTGTTCAGTGTGTAGACCCTATTGCTCCCTCCATTAACTTTTATACCTCTGCCCATGTGCTTGACTGGGATTAAGTAAACCCCTCCAACCTTATCAGTGATATCTGTGAGGCATTGGCCACTTGACTACCTGCTCTAATCCTTTAAATGAAAAAAGGAACTGCACACATGGTCGAAAGTCAAAACACGCTTCCATCCTTCCATCCTGACTATGGATGGAAGCGTCTAATCCCTTAAACAGGTGGGATGTTGCTAGGTAACTGCTGTTATGTCATGCAGAAGGCAAGGCAAGGTCATTGGTTCATTAGTTTAACTTATGTTCATGGTCTTTTGCTTTGTAAATCAATACATCTAAAGACATGTTTAATACTTTGAATATCTGATTCATCTTTCCATGCTGAATTATATCTCCCAAAAATAAGTAAATATGTAAGCTACACAGAAAAGTGAAATATTTCACATTAAATAAATGGGGTTTCTTATATAAACCATGAGGACTAGTCCCAGGCCATGCTTTATTATCATCTGGGGCAGTGCTAACATGAGTGCAAGCAATGAATACGCTATATGAAATAATACTATCCTCTCAGAGAGCCAAACAGATACACTACATGGCTATTTCAGCCACACCTGTTGCTGACAGGTGTATAAAATTGAGCACACTTCAATGCAATCTCCATAGACAAACATTGGCAGTAGAACGGCCTTACTGAAAAGCTCAGTGACTTTCAACATGGCATCATCATAGGATGCCACCGCTACCTTCCCCAATGCATAGTGCCAACAATAAAGATTGGTGGAGGAGGAATAATGGTCTGGGGCTGTTTTTCATGGTTCCAGAGAAGGGAAATCTTAAAGCAACAGCATACAATGACATTCTAGGCAACTTTGTGGGAATAGTTTGGGAAAGGCCCTTTCCTGTTTCATTATGTCAGTGCCTCCTTGCACAAAGAGAGGTCCATACAGAAATGGTTTGTTGAAATCGGTGTGGAAGAACTTGACTGGCCTGCACAGAGCCCTGACCTCAACACCTTTGGGGATGAATTGGAACGCCGACTGCGAGCCAGGCCTAATTGCCCAACATCAGTGCCTGACCTCACTAATGCTCTTGTGGCTGAATGGAAGCAAGTCCTCGCAGCAATGTTCCAACATCTAGTGGAAAGCCTTCCCAGAAGATTAGAGCTTGTTATAACAACAAGGAGGACCAACTCCAAATTATGTGGTGGCCATGTCGTGTATTTCCCTCAGAGATGCAATGGTATGTTTATATTCATGTAATAACATTAATGAGTCAGTGTATCCTCAATTAAATGAGAGGTATGCTAATGAATGTGTACTCTAAATTAAAGGTACACTATGCAGAAATCTGTCAGGTGGATGGATTATTTTCACAAAGGAGAAATGCTCACTAACAGTGATGTAAACAAATGTGTTCACCAAATTCTTTAGAAAAACGTTTTTTTTGTGGTATTTTCAGGGATTGTTAATTTTAGCTCAAGAAACATGGGAACAACACTTTATACATGGTAAGACACACTCTACACACATGAGATGTTGTATTGTAAATATGTAAATATGTGATAGTGGAGGAGTGGCCTGAGGAAACACACTAAATGTATTTGGTAAAGTGGTAGGAAATGTCATGTCATGTAATATTTTAAACTGTATACAACTGTCTTAATGTTGCTGGATGCCAGAAAGAGTAGCTGCAGCCTTGGCAGCAGCTAACGGGGATCCTTAATAAATATAAAGACAAAATACGCATGTTGCGTTTATATTTTTTGATCAGTGTAAGAACAGCTACACCACGGTATCTTTTTATCTTTCCGTTTACCTATGTTTGAACATTTCCCGACCTTGGTTGCATTGGAGACTAGACCCAGGCAGGTGTAACTCAATATGCATGGAGGATGGTACATGAAATCTCAGAGATTTAAAGGCTTATGGTGCAACCATGTCATGAGCCATAACTGTTCTTCAATCCTACACTCTTAGTGTAATTGTATTTCTCCATTCAAAATGGCAATTGTTTAGCCTACTGTAAAACATTAAGACTAATTGCAACAGTGTTTTATTATTGATGTTTTCATTAACAAAAAGACGAAAAGATGAAAACCATATTGTCAACTAAATGCATTCTCAACTAAAAATATGTGGGTAAACACTGATCGCCAGTCAGTGTGAGTAAAGTAATGTTCACTTTACTTTCAATGAATTTTTCTGCAAAAAATGTGAATGTGCAAAATAATTTGCATGAACAGTATTTGTGTGCATTTACCCTCCACTACACCACTGGTAACGTTCTGTCAATGATCTGTTATATACTCTTCTCTAATACCGCTCTGGATAAAGGCAATCTACAAATGAAATGAAAACCGCTTTTATTCCCCCAAAATGTTGCCATTTTCTATGGTTTAGCATAGCATCTTTAATACATTGTTTACTTGCCGATTAATAATCAGTCCAGACATAGCCATCGAAAGCAGTCCTAGTGAAGCATTTGTGTGACGCGGTAGCTACTGAGGTAATTGTGGTTGCTGACTCTGTTTGTGGTACAAGGTCCAGGCCGCGATGAAGATCCTGTAGTAGAAAATGAAGATGAGGCCATGGAGATGTAGAAGGCCCTGAAGGTGGAGGAGATGGTGTGGCCGATGTGGTCATGCTCTTGTAATCACGTGTGGTGTGTGTGCGTTCCGTATCCGGCACCCATACACTTTCACAAAACGTGTGGTGAAGCTGAGTTGGCTGGGAGGAAGTGAGGCGATCATGTTAATTGAGGGTTCTGGTTAGTATATAGCCCTGTCTGTCTCCTCAACTCACCACATCCACTTAATCCCTCTCTTATTGTCTCAACATCCAGTGGGATAGTAGTGCCTGGCGTTCCAAACTACAACCATACACAGTACACGGACTATTGGCAGAGTTGGGTTTACAGCTACAAACATCTGATTCTGGTGGAACTGGGGAAAAGGTAAAGGACCATGGTTGATTTCAACACATACACAATACACAGGTTTAGCACAGAATGTATACACTAAAGTGTATATAGTTGTAGTATATAGAGTGGATATAGCTATAGTATATCAAATGTAAATGAAAAATCAGCATGTGGGAAATTAATTGAACTGCAACTGTCTCACTTGTTTGGGTTGGCAACATTTTTATGCTTTTCTTTTAACAGCACACCTAGGACAAAACTATTGATGGTTTTATTCAGATGCTTGATACATGTTATTAGAAATACAAAAAATAATTCCAGTAGGCGTAATGCATCAATCCACAGTTACTAAAATCAACCATGTTAATATTCTGTGTTCATTGTAGAATGAAGATTACAATAGTGATTTTTTGCTTGGTTGGGGCGGTTTATGCCAACCCAGTAAGTACCCTTGTTTTTTTATTGAACAATCTTAATTCATTCACAATAAAATGTAAATGATGAGTTGATATAGATTTAACACAACAGACTTTTGTATTATTTTGTGTTCTCCTACTGTATTTGTTTCTTTTGACAGATTCTGTACAAAGCTATTTTGGAGCAGAGCGAACTGGAATCATCAAACATGGTAAGTGCTATCAAAACAAGCAATCAAAAGTATCTGCAGTTTGATTGCTGTGTTGGGGTGTGGGTCTGAAAAATGCACACAAATGCAAGCCTGTTGACTGCAATCACGTTGTCAACCTCCACCACAGTCCAAGTCAGAAAAGCTGACAGTTACGGTAGTTCCTCACTCCTGTGCCAAACCTCAAGTTTAGATTGTAGTCGAGGTAGAGGTCATTGCACTGTATACACCCATATTTATCCCTACAATGAGTTTTTTGGGCAATGGTGGACTTAAGATTTTAAATAAGCATGATGATTGTTGATGCTGGCACACAGATTGTCATTAAATGCATTGCGGTTTTCTGCTGGCATTGTGTTTCAGACTCAAACGCAAAGGTTAAGTTCATCCGCCTCACAATCTCCGCATCAAAGTGACACTTCAGAGCTCAAGGTGGGTTGAATGGAATAATATTAAAATGTCAACAGGTGTAGAATGTAAAACATACATTTGAAAGTGCATTGGCGAAAATCAGAATAGGTCTTTATCTAACACATATCCGTTACACTTTATAATTACTTGCATGAACAAGACATAAATGTACTATGCTTATTATTTGTAATACATATAAATGTTTATAATAACCCACATCTCTTTTCTTATAGAGCTCAGAAGAAAGTACCTCAGAGGACCAAGTAAGTTCATCTTTTTTTTTAAAGGCTGCTCAAAAGTATTGACATTACAAGCAATGCCTAAATATATCTGGGGGCATATTTACACAGCGTTTCAGAGCAGTAGTCCCCATTGTCCATGTAACCTTATTCATTAGGATCTACAAGACAAAACTGACCATAGATCAGCATACTCTGAGACGCTTGATACATACGCTTGATACAGACGCCCCTGTTCTCCTTTATCAAGTGGCTCTAATCTTTAATGTTCAATCTGTGTTAAATTTCGTTTCAGAGTTCAGAGTCTGAGTCCGAATCATTGGAATCCAATTCAGAGGTGAGTGACAACAACAGTATTCCTACTCCAGTATTATCCTTCCCACTTGAAAAAATACTATATTATTAACTGGGTGGTTCGAGCCCTGAATGCTGATTGGCTGACAGCCGTGGTATAGCAGAGTATGACAAAACATATATTTTTACTGCTCTAAATACATTGGTAACAAGTTTATAATAGGAATAAGACACCTCGGGGTTTATAGTACATGGCCATTATACCACGGCTAAGGGCTGTATCTAGCCACTCCGAGTCGCATCCTGCATAAGAACACCCCTTAGCCGTGTTATATTGGTCATAAACCACACCCCCCCGGGCCTTATTGCTTAAGTATACTATGGTATAAATACTATATTATTCACTGTAGTTTTTACTGTAGTATACTGTAGTATTCACAGTAAAATATATAGTACAAACACTGTAGTAAAAGAAAACTGTAGTATATACTATAGTAATTAATGTAGTGTTTTTGCAGATTGTAGTATACAGTACTGTAGTATTTACTATAGTGTTTTTGCGGACTGTAGTATACTGTAGTATTTACTGTTGTGTTTTTACGGATAGTAATATAGTATTTACTATAGTGTTTTAGTTTTATTATCTTTGACATAGAAGTGGAGGCTTTCTCCTTCAGGAAATCTACTGGAGAAATACTAAAAGAGCACATTTTCCATAACCTGTACGTAGGTAGGACTGGGGTCTGAACGGATAGTTCAGAGCTTCTGCTCTTTTCTATACCCTGTAGAGAACGCAATATATGTTCTAAACTTGGCATGTAGGTTTCTCACTTATGCGTGGCATAAATTGCTATATGGGGAGGGGAATGGGCAGACTAAATGCAAATGAAATACTGTAATATAAAAAGTGCAGTATTTTGCACACTGTGGTGTTTTTGTAGACATTACTGTAGTATTTACTACGGAGCTTTTTTTTGCAGATAATACTGTAGTATTTACTATAGTATTCTACAGTATACTACAATGTTGTATAGTAAGTACTAGAAATGATTGAGGGACACTATAGTGTGTAGTATAGTATTCTACAGTATCCTACAGTTTACTATAGAATTCTATAGTAAGTATTGTAGTATTCTACAGTAAACTGTAGTGTTGTATTTAATGTGAGTTGTTCTGGTTGTGCAAATACTAGGGCTGTTAGTCGATACAAAAAATAAATACATTGAAAAATACCTCCTTGGTCCATTTTGTTGCAATCTGTTCCCCTTCACACAGTCTTCCGAGAGCCATTCTTTGGAGAGTGCGAGCCAATCACTGGAGGACAGGGTAAAGATCCTCAGATTTACATCATTTCACAGAGTGCATATCAAGACAATAAAATGAGAAAGATGCAATCAATTTAGGAAAATGTCAGGAAAATGACGATGGTTGCATTTACTGTATCTTCTGTTGGTTTGTTTCAGCAGACTGACTCCAATGCTATTGGGGATACACGAGACAACAGCCAAGGCAGTGAAGAAAACGTTCGAAAGGTTCGTCTTGCACTTGTCATAGTATCCTGTGTCCTGTTATGTCATGTACTTATAATAAGAACGCATTTTTACACAATGCCTGTCAAAATCTTAGTTTGACATTTATATTTAGTCTGCACAGAGCACTTACTACATACAGTATGTGCTTACGAGTCATTCACAATCTACTAGCTCATCAGAGGAAGGCTCAAAAAATTGCCAAAGACTCCAGCCACTCAAGCCAGACTCTTCACCCTGCTACCGTCTGGCAAACGGTACCGGAGCATCGGTTCTGGGACCATCAGGCTTCAAGAAAGCTTCTACCCCCATGACATAAGACTGCTAAAATCACAGGAGGCTGCTTAGGGAAGTACAGCTCATAATAATGTATGGAACGAAGTGAACGGAATGGCATCAAACGCCTGGAATCCATGTGTTTGATGTATTTGATACCATTCCAATATTTCCACTCCAGCCATTGCCATGAGCCCGTGCTCCCCAATTAAGGAGCCACCAACCTCCTGTGTGTTAAATAGCCAGACTGCTAAAATAGCCAATGAATGGTACCCAAACAATCTGCACTGACTCTATCTTGCACTGACCCTACGCACACTCACTACACTATACATTGACACCATATACACACATTTAATCACACGCACTTCACTGTCACTCCTATACAAATCTCTCACACCTTCAAACATTAAAATGCATACACACGCACACACACACACACGCACACACACACACACACACACACACATAACACACACACGCATACCGACACAACACAAACATACATACACGCACGCACATTCACACGCACACTTTTACACTCATAATTTGCTGCTGCTACTCTGTTCTTTATTTTACTCTTATTATTATCTATCTGGATGCCTAGTCACTTTATCCTGCCTTCATGTACGTACAGTATCTACCTCAAGTACCTCGTAGCTGTGCACATTGATCTGGTACTAGTACTCCCAGTATATACCGTGCATTCTGAAAGTATTCAAACCCTTGACTTTTTCCACATTTTGTTACATTACAGCCTTACTCTAAAATGGATTAAATAAAACATTTTCCTCATCAATCTATACAAAATAACACAAGATGACAGAAATACCTTATTTACATAAATATTCAGACCCTTTGCTATGAGACTCGAAATTGAGCTCAGGTGCATCCTGTTTCCATTGGATCATCCTTGAGATGTGGTAAATTCAATTAATTGGACATGATTTTTTAAAGTCACACACCTGTCTATGTAAGGTCTCACAGTTGACAGTGCATGTCAGAGCAAAAACCAAGCCATGAGGTTGAAGGAATTGTCCGTAGAGCTCTGAGACAGGATTGTGTCGAGGCACAGATCTTGGGAAGGGTACCATAAAATTTCAGCAACAATGAAGGTTCCCAAGAACACAATGGCCTCCATCATTCTTAAATGAAAGAAGTTTGGAATCAACAAGATTCTTCCTAGAGCTGGCCGCCCGGCCAAACTGAGCAATCAGGGGAGAAGGGCCTTGGTCAGGGAGGTGTAAAAGAACCCGATGGTCACTCTGACAGAGCTCCAGAGTTCCTCTCTGGAGATGGGAGAACCTTCCAGGAGGACAACCATCTCTGCAGCACTCCACCAATCAGGCCATTATGGTAGAGTGGGCAGACGGAAGTCACACTTTTTATTTTCATTTTTTTAGTTGAACCTTTATTTAACTTGGCAAGTCAGATAAGAACAAATTCTTATTTACAACGATGGCCAAACCCTAACACGGGCGTCGCTGGGCCAATTGTGTGCTGCCCTATGGGACTCCCAATCACAGCCAGACGTGATACAGCTCAGGATCGAACCAGGGTCTGTAGTGACACCTCTAGCACTGAGAGGTAGTGCCTTAGACTGCTGCACCTTAGACAGCTGTGCCACTCCACAGTAAAAGGCACATGACAGCCCACTTGGAGTTTGCCAAAAGGCACCTGAAGGACTCTCAGACCATGAGAAATAATATTATCTGGTCTGATTAAACCAAGATTGAATTCTTTGGCCTGAATGCCAAGCGTCACACTAAGGATTGCCCGCTGGATACGAGATGCAGGCACAGGGAGTGAACATTTAAAAACCACAGACAGGAACAGAATACAGACAGCGTCTGGACAGTGGAAACGGAAACAACAATAATGCTGACATGGAGATGAAACAGAGAAAACCGACAGATATAGGGAATGCAATCAAAACGTGAAGGAGTTCAGGTGAGTCCAATGAGCGCTGATGCGCGTAATTATGGTGACAGGTGTACGTAATGAAAGGCAGCCTGGCACCCTCGAGCGCCAGAGAGGGTGAGCGGGAGCAGGCGTGACAGTCACATCTGGAGGAAACCTGGCACCATCCCTACAGTGAAGCATGGTGGTGGCAGCATCATGCTGTGGGGATGTTATTCAGCGGCAGGGACTGGGAGACTCGTCAGGATCGAGGGAAACATGAACAAAGCACAGTTCAGAGAAATCCTTGATGAAAACCTGCTTCAGGACCTCAGACTGGGGCGAAGGTTCACCTTCCAATAGGACAACAACCCTAAGTACACAGCCAAGACAACACAGGAGTGGCTTTGGGACAAGTCTCTGAATGTCCTTGAGTGACCCATCCAGAGCCCTGACTTTAATCAGATCTAGCATCTCTGGAGAGACCTGAAAATAGCTGTGCAGCAACGCTCCCATCCAACCTGACAGAGCTTGAGAGGATCTGCAGAGAAGAATGTGAGAAACTCCCCAAATACAGGTGTGCCAAGCTTGTAGCGTCATACTCAAAAAGACTCGAGGCTGTAATAGCTGCCAAAGATGCTTCAACAAAGTACTGAGTAAAGGGTCTGAAGACTTATGTAAATGTGATATTTCTGTTGTTGTTTTTTTAGAAATTTGCAAAAAAAATCGAAAAACCTGTATTTGCTTTGTCATTATGGGGTATTGTGTGTAGATTGATGAGAAAAAATTGGACTTAATAAATGTTATAATAACACTGTAATGTAACAAAATGTGGAAAAAGTCAAGGGGTCTGAATACTTTCCGAATGCACTGTAGCTCCATTCTTGTGTATTTTATTTTATTCCGCTTGTGTTAGTTGCTATTTTTGAAACTCTGCATCGTTGGGAAAGGTTTGGGAAGCAAGAATTTCACTGTACAGTCATATTCGGCACATGTTATCAGTTTGATTTGATTTAAAATGAAGGATTACCATTCTGTATGAACTGACGACAACCAACCTTTATTTCACCCATCTGTGTCTTGTCCACTTCTCTAGAATTGGATCCGAGTGTTTGCCGTCCGAGTCTTGAGTGCAGAGGACAACAGCAGCTCTGAGGTCAAAGGGCAGCTGGACCTACCCACTAATCAGGGAGCAGTGAAACAGAGCACACTCTCTCCCACCACTTTGACAACCAACCACAGCCAGCCTGGCGATACAGTTCAGAGCAATGCAGCCTTGGCATTGGTAGAGAGCTTCCTCAAAGCCTCTGGTTCTCTCAGTGAGACCAGTGTCAGCATTGATACCAGTGACGTCAGTGCTGTTACTGGTAATGTCAGTACTGTTACCAGTGACGTCAGTACTGTTAACTTTGACATAAGAGACACAAGTAACATCAAGGATACCAGCGATAGTAGCGAAAGCAGTGAAAGTAGCGAGAGCAGTGACACTAGTGAGACCAGTGATAGCAGCAATACCAGTGACAGTAAAGAGAGTGATACCAGTGAGAGTGAGGAGAGACACCAGAGCCAAGCTACAGACTGCCAGCAGGGTGTCCACAGCACTGCCTGTGACAGTGAGGAGTATTTCATCCAAGATATAGGTGACGATGGTCATTATCCAATGGATGATTTGCTCATGCCTGAAGAGGAGCATAGAGAGTTGAGTTTACGGAGATAATGCTAACATCCCCCATTTGACTGTATCAGGTTGGATGCATTTCAAATGAAGCAAGGGGAGGGAGTACAGTGTAGATCAAGTAATATAGTATGACATTGACTTCTATGATTTGTTTTGATGTTGGCATGAAATAAAAATGAAAATAACCTGTTCAGCCTACTGCTTAGAAATATAGGTTTAAGTGTTGTAGTAGATGGTTTGAAATCATCTAATATAAATATTCTTCCTATTCATTTGCTTTTTTCACTCATTTTCACAAAGAGTTTAATTCCAAAATGCTATATATCCATTTTCAGAAATGTTGGTAAATTATATTTTATTGTTTATAGAAACTATGATAGAGATGGATGTGTTTTTTCACTATCTAATTATGGCATGGGGTTGTTTGACTCTGATCTGGATTACTGACCTCTGCCTGCCCTTGACCTGTTGTTTTGCCTGCCCCCTGTTCTAGTAATAAAATTGTGTTACTTCGACACTGTCTGCATCTGGGTCTTCCCTAAAACATGATAAATGCTATATATTTGCCTCAATCTCAGATAAATAGGTAGTAGTGCTAGGTTTTACACAGTCAAATATAACACATATCTTTTTTTTTTATAAAGAACAGTACAAATATATATAAATATATACAGTACCAGTCAAAAAAAATGACACCTACTTATTCAAGGGTTTTTCTTTATTTGTACTATTTTCTACATTGTAGAATAATAGTGAAGACATCAAAACTATGAAATAACACATAAAATCATGTACAGTGCCTTGCGAAAGTATTCGGCCCCCTTGAACTTTGCGACCTTTTGCCACATTTCAGGCTTCAAACATAAAGATATAAAACTGTATTTTTTTGTGAAGAATCAACAACAAGTGGGACACAATCATGACATGGAATGACATTTATTGGATATTTCAAACTTTTTTAACAAATCAAAAACTGAAAAATTGGGCGTGCAAAATTATTCAGCCCCCTTAAGTTAATACTTTGTAGCGCCACCTTTTGCTGCGATTACAGCTGTAAGTCGCTTGGGGTATGTCTCTATCAGTTTTGCACATCGAGAGACTGACATTTTTTCCCATTCCTCCTTACAGCTCGAGCTCAGTGAGGTTGGATGGAGAGCATTTGTGAACAGCAGTTTTCAGTTCTTTCCACAGATTCTCGATTGGATTCAGGTCTGGACTTTGACTTGGCCATTCTAACACCTGGATATGTTTATTTTTGAACCATTCCATTGTAGATTTTGCTTTATGTTTTGGATCATTGTCTTGTTGGAAGACAAATCTCCGTCCCAGTCTCAGGTCTTTTGCAGACTCCATCAGGTTTTCTTCCAGAATGGTCCTGTATTTGGCTCCATCCATCTTCCCATCAATTTTAGCCATCTTCCCTGTCCCTGCTGAAGAAAAGCAGGCCCAAACCATGATGCTGCCACCACCATGTTTGACAGTGGGGATGGTGTGTTCAGGGTGATGAGCTGTGTTGCTTTTACGCCAAACATAATGTTTTGCATTGTTGCCAAAAAGTTCAATTTTGGTTTCATCTGACCAGAGCACCTTCTTCCACATGTTTGGTGTGTCTCCCAGGTGGCTTGTGGCAAACTTTAAACGACACTTTTTATGGATATCTTTAAGAAATGGCTTTCTTGCCACTCTTCCATAAAGGCCAGATTTGTGCAATATACGACTGATTGTTGTCCTATGGACAGAGTCTCCCACCTCAGCTGTAGATCTCTGCAGTTCATCCAGAGTGATCATGGGCCTCTTGGCTGCATCTCTGATCAGTCTTCTCCTTGTATGAGCTGAAAGTTTAGAGGGACGGCCAGGTCTTGGTAGATTTGCAGTGGTCTGATACTCCTTCCATTTCAATATTATCGCTTGTACAGTGCTCCTTGGGATGTTTAAAGCTTGGGGAATTTTTTTTTATCCAAATCCGGCTTTAAACTTCTTCACAACAGTATCTCGGACCTGCCTGGTGTGTTCCTTGTTCTTCATGATGCTCTCTGCGCTTTTAACAGACCTCTGAGACTATCACAGTGCAGGTGCATTTATACGGAGACTTGATTACACACAGGTGGATTGTATTTATCATCATTAGTCATTTAGGTCAACATTGGATCATTCAGAAATCCTCACTGAACTTCTGGAGAGAGTTTGCTGCACTGAAAGTAAAGGGGCTGAATAATTTTGCACGCCCAATTTTTCAGTTTTTGATTTGTTAAAAAAGTTTGAAATATCTAATAAATGTCGTTCCTCTTCATGATTGTGTCCCACTTGTTGTTGATTCTTCACAAAAAAATACAGTTTTATATCTTTATGTTTGAAGCCTGAAATGTGGCAAAAGGTCGCAAAGTTCAAGGGGGCCGAATACTTTCGCAAGGCACTGTAGTAACCAAAAAAGTGTTTAACAAATTAAATTATACTTTAGATTCTTCAAAGTACCCTACCTTGCCTTGATGACAGCGTTGCACACTCTTGGCATTCGCTCAACCAGCTGTGAGAACTCCTTCAAGACTGTTGCTTTTCTAGCAGTCTTGAAGGAGTTCCCACATATGCTGAGCACTTGTTGCTTTTCCTTCACTCCACTGTCAAACTCTTCCCAAACCATCTCAATTGGGTTGAGGTCGGGTGATTGTGGAGGCCAGGTCATCTGATGCAGCACTCCCTCACTCTCCTTCTTGGTGAAATAGCCCTTACACAGCCTGGAGGTGTGTTGGGTCATTGTCCTGTTGAAAAACAAATGATAGTCCCACTAAGTGAAAACCAGATTGGATGGTGTATTGCGGCAGAATGCTGTGGTAGCCATGCTGGTTAAGTATGCCTTGAATTCTAAATAAATCACAGACAGTGTCACCAGCAAAGCACCCCCACACCATCACACCTCCTCCTACATGTTTCACGGTGGGAACCACACATGGAGAGACCATCCATTCCCCTACTCTGCATCTCACAAAGACACAGCGGTTGGAACCAAATATCTCAAATTTGGACTCATCGGACCAAAGGACAGATTTTGACAGATCTAATGTCCATTGTTCGTGTTTCTTGGCCCAAGCAAGTCTCTTCTTATTATTGGTGTCCTTTGGTAGTGGTTTCTTTGCAGCAATTTGACCATGAAGGCCAGATTCACGCAGTCTCCTCCGAACAGTTGATGTTGAGATGTGTCTGTTACTTGAACTCTGTGAAGCATTTATTTCGTCTACAACTTCTGAGGCTGGTAACTCTTATGAATTTATCCTCTGCAGCAGAGGTAACTCTGGGTCTTCCTTTACTGTGGCGGTCCTAATGAGAGCCAGTTTCATCATAGTGCTTGATGGTTTTTGCAACTGCACTTGAAGAAACTTTCAAAGTTCTTGAAATGTTCTGTATTGACTGACATTCATGTCTTAAAGTAATGACGGACTGTCGTTTCTCTTTTCTTATTTGAGTTGTTTTTGCCATAATATGGACTTGGTCTTTTACCAATTAGGGCTATCTTCTGTATACCACCCCTACCTTGTTACAACATAACTGACTGGCACAAACGCATTAAGAAGGAAAACAATTCCACAAATGAACTTTTACCTAGGCACACCTGTTAATTTAAATGCATTCCAGGTGACTAACTCATGAAGCTGGTTGAGAGAATACCAAGAGTGTGCAAAGTTGTCATCAAGGCAAAGGGTGGTGTAACGTTTGTAGTTGGGAGAGAGAGAGGAGGACCAAGGTGCAGCGTGGTAAGTATTCATATTCTCTTAATGAAAACGAATACTCGAACAAAAACAACAAAACACGAGAACGAAACTAAAACAGTCCTGAACGGTGAATTACAAACACAGAACAGAAAATAAACACCCACGAAACACAAGTGGAAAAAGGCTACCTAAGTATGATTCTCAATCAGAGACAACTAACGAGACAACTAACGAAACCGCGGTGGCGGCTCTGGCGCGGGACGTGGACCCCACTCCACCATAGTCTTTGTCCGCCTCCTCAACCACCTCCGTGGCCTCTATCGAGCGGCGACCCTCGCCGCCGACCTCGGACTGGGACCCTAGCAATGGGTCCCGAATGGACAGGAGGTTCCGGCAGCACCAGAGTGACGGGCGATTCCGGCAGCTCCTGGCTGACGGATGGTTCTGGAAGCTCCTGGCTGACGGACGGCTCTGGCAGCTCCTGGCTGACGGACGGCTCTGGCAGCTCCGGACAGACGGGCGACTCTGGCAGCTCCGGACAGACGGGCGACTCTGGCAGCTCCAGACAGACGGGCGACTCTGGCAGCTCCGGACAGACGGGCGACTCTGGCAGCTCCGGACAGACGGGCGACTCTGGCAGCTCAGGACAGACGGGCGACTATGGCAGCTCAGGACAGACGGGAGACTCTGGCAGCACAGGACATATGGGAGACTCTGGCAGCTTAGGACAGACTGGGAGACTCTGCATAGCTCAGGACAGACGGGAGACTCTGGCAGCGCTGGGCATGAGGAAGACTCTGGCAGCACTGGACAGGCGGTAGCACCTGTAGGGAAGAGACAGCCTGGTGCGAGGGGCTGCCACCGGAGGGCTGGTGCGTGGAGGCGGCACCGGATAGACCGGACCGTGGAGGCACACTGCAGGTCTCGAGCACCGAGCCTGCCCAACCCTACCTGTCTGAATGCTCCCCGTAGCCAGGCGGCGACTATTATTATACAATGTAGAAAATATTTTTAAAAAGAAAGAAAGACGCTTGAATAAGTAGGTGTGTCCAAATTTGACTAGTACTGTATATATATATATATATATATATATATATATATATATAGTTGTATTTGTATTTTGTTGTATTTTCTGTATTTTACATGCAATTTTCGAATTGTTGTAACGGCTCTCTTCTATCTCCTCCTCTGACGAAGAGGTAGAACAAGGATCGGACCAAAATGCAGCGTGATGATGATTCATGATATATTTTAATGAAGGAAAACCTATACATACAGAAACTACAAAACTAACTAAATGAAATAATGAAAACCAAAACAGCCCTATCTGGTGCAAACACAAAGACAGGAACAATCACCCACAAAAACACTCACAGAATATGGCTGCCTAAATATGGTTCCCAATCAGAGACAACGATAATCACCTGACTCTGATTGAGAACCGCCTCAGGCAGCCATAGACTACGTAGACACCCCACAAAACCCCTAAGACAAAAACACACCATAATAACCCATGTCACACCCTGGCCTGACCAAATAATTAAAGAAAACACAAAATACTAAGACCAAGGCGTGACAATTGTATTGCACTGTAATGATATTATTGTGTAATTTATCTAATAATCACTGATTAAAAATACAAATAATTACCAATCCATCAGTTTTCTTGCATACATTTAACTGCATTAAAGAGCATTGGGATGCCATGATATCTCTCCACTTAGTGAGTTCTCAGTCATCTAACCTGATAAAATAATGGTCAATAAATAAATCTGTCTGTTGTCTGAACCAATGTTTTGACTCATTTTCGTGTTTATTTGAGTTCATGGCCTTGGGCAGTGGTGGAAAAAGTACTCAATTGTCATACTTAAAAGAAAAGGTAAAAATACCTTAATAGAAAATGACTCAAGTATAAGTGAAAGTCACCTAGTAAAATACTACTTAAGTAAAAGTCGAAAAGTATTTGGTTTTATGTATCAAAAGTAAATTGAATAGCTAAAATGTACTTAAGTATCAAAAGTTAAAGTCAAAGTATAAATCGTTTCAAATTCCTTTTATTAAGAAAACCAGACGGCACAATTTTTTTTATGTTTTATTGATGGATAGCCAGGGGCACACTTCAACACTCAGACATAATTTACAAACACAGCATTTGTGTTTGATGAGTCTGCCAGATCAGAAGCAGTAGATGACCAGGGATGTTCTCTTGATAAGTATTGGACAATTGGACCATTTTCCTGTCAAACTATAACGAGTACTTTTGGGTGTCAGGGAAAATGTATGGAGTAAAAAGTACATTGTTTTCTTTAGGAATGTAGTGAAGTACAAGTAAAAGTTGGCAAAAATAGAAATGGTAAAGTAAAGTACCCCAAAAAACTACTGAAGTAGTACTTTAAAGTCGTTTTACTTTAGTACTTTACAGCCACTGGCCTTCGGCAATAATTCTACCCATGGACCCCAGTGCCTAGAAAATTGTGATGAGCTGTTAACCACTCAGATCTTACTTTCTTTAGGGCAGTGGCCTACATCGACGCGGAAAATAAACGTGACATTGGTAACCGATTTTGTTACAATTGTATCATGATTTGTTACGCCTTGGTGCGACCTGCTGTTGTTACAATATATCATCACGAACTTGGCTTGAAGAGTGAACACATGTACTTTTTTATTTTCTCACTTTCTGGTTTCATCTGGCCGGTTAGCTCAGTTGGTTAGAGCGTCGTGCTAATAACGCGAAGGTCGCGGGTTCGATACCCGTACTGGCCATACATTTTGGGCTGAAATCCCAAAGTAGGCTCGATACATTTGAGGTTGAAAGTTCATTGCCTACGGGTAAACTCATTTATCACATCATGTTGAATACAACATCTGGTTTGTAAACAATTGAATTAAACACACTAGATTAGGGGTACATAAATTCATTTCATAAAATTTACCGGAATTGTCATTCATTCAGGAAAATAGAGCTACCGGCAACTCATTTACATTCCATCCGATAAAACAGAGTTGCTTCACGGATTTTTACCAAGGCGGATTACTCAAGCAAAGGCCGTTAGTTTAGAAACCGTCAAACCAGAATTGCATGATCTGTGGATTTACGCATGTCACAAGAGGGAGGTAACGTTAGCCTACTATGTTACCGGAAAAGTCGTACGCATGTGCAAATAGTTCAAGCAGCTGCGTTTTTTTATTTTGCTCCCGTCAAACTGTGTCAATTTAGTCCAGTGTCCTAAATGTTAGAACATTTATTAAGGAACGAAAGCATATCATTTAGATTGTTACTGGAATGGATGATTGATCAACTCGGAAAGGAGTTGTCAATTTACCCGACGTTGTTAAAAAGTAAAGTACAAGAAAAATCCACCTATTGTGTCGGGGAAGCCCCTCTTGGAAATCCCCTGTAATTGTCGGAATTATATATTTCCAAATTCAGATGAGGCACATCCTTTAGGCTACATAGTTGACATCCTCCTCAACCTAATCTTGAAGACATGTTGCATAACCTACGAACACAAACTCTGTCGAACTAATAAACAGAATCATTTCAGATGCTGATGGAATATTGAAGATTTTTCCCCATCCACATCTATCAGAAGCAACAGCGATAAATGACCTCTGGAATAAGGAACATGACTGGAATAAAGAACACGATGGATGTCGATTTGGATAATGATACGCTGAAATCAAAAATACGGAGCTGCCATACATTGACTACTTTCTACCACGAAACTCGGCTGGAGATTGACACATTAAGTAAGAAAATCAAGAAAAGGGACAATTTAATCGCAGATTTGAAGGCTAGGTTAGGCAAATACGAAAATACCTGTATCAATGTGGAAGGGTATGACCCTGTTGTCATAGCACCGGCCGAATCTTTGCTGGAAAGTTTATGCAAAGAAATCTGCAAGCTGAAGCTAAAATTGAAAGACACAGAAATGAATGCGGTTCAGCAAGCAGAGTTGAGACAACAAGTGAGTAGAATTTACTGTATGTTATGTGTGCTTAATGTGTATCATGTGCATTTAATGTTTAGGCTAACCCTGTGAAACATAGTTGTGCTCTTTAATATTAGGTTATAGTCCTACTTAATTTCAAGTCTGCTCTGCAAGTATTAAAACGATCATTGATGACATATATATATATATATATATATATATATATATATATATTATATATATATGTATTTTCTTTCTTTCATTTTCAATTTGCACATTATGAAAGCAGGGTAGTTTAGGCCTACTGTAAATGGTCTTCTCTGAAAATAGCCACTAGCCTACACCATTCCTATATGCACTGGGTCTATTGGGAAGACTATTAGTGTAGGCCTAACCTACCACCAAACTTACCAACCAGGCTTGATAAAAATGTCCCTGCTTCAAAACCACCTTGCAGTACAGAGAGGATGTTGCTATAGCAAAAACCTCTCTTTTTCCATTTCAATGTGTACAACTGCAGCGGTGCAGGTGTCAGTGTTGTTTCGCCCTAAACTTCATAAAACAAACACATCTGTGTCAGATACAAGTCATAATTCAATACAATAAAACATTCCAAAAAGCTATATTGTCCATCAATAATAATAATAATATATATTTTTTAAGTATCTTCTGCATTTGACACACATTTGACACTGAAGCCTATTCTATTATTTTCTATTCTTTTCTCCCTGAAGGAGATACAGAGGTTGCAACAGCTGCTGAGGGAGATGGAGCGAGAGCTGGAGAGTGTGATCCGTCAATCCGACCACGAGAAGGACCAGGATATCCAGAGGCTCCGCTCTGCCCTGGCCGAGAGGGACCGTGCCCAGGCCACCCGTGCCGTCCTGTGCACCTCGCTGGCTGGAGAGGCCGACCAGCTCCGGGGTCAACTGGGAGCCACAGTCAGAGTGTGTCAGGAGTTACTGGGCCGACTAGAGAGAGAGAAGGGAGGAGAGAGAGTGACGGAGGAGGTGAAAATGCAGCAGAAGGCAAAAGAGGTGTGTATGAAGGTTGTATAATTAAGCAATAAGGCCCGAGGAGATGTGGTATACGGCCAATATACCACGGCTAAGGGCAGTTCTGGACACAGCCCTTAGCCGTGGTATATTGGCCATATACCACAAACCCCCGAGGTGCCTTATTGCTATTGCTATCTGCATTCAGGGCTCGACTCACCCAGTTTATAATAAGTGTGTAATAGCATAGTTATCAAGCACTTTTATGCAAGGCAAATTATAGTTAACCCCTTACACTCGTGGGAATTGGCCTAAAGATAGGGCTAAGTTGAAATGTTTCTTACAGAAGAAATGTGGAAAGCACATGCATAAACAGGGTAGCAATCAAAGGGGGAACAGTTTGGAGATTATGGGAAAAATAAATATTAGACTAAAGGGTGAGGACAAAACAGTTAATCTGACACAAGACTGAATCCAAACATTACACTGTTGATTTTACGTGCGTTTTACATTTACTGTACTTTTTGCCGCCGTTGTTGAATACGAACTCTGAAAATGCTCTGGATACATTCAGTAACACGATAAGAACATTCACGGTAAATTTGGGGTAGGTGCAACATAAGACAAAGAAATGACAAGTGAGAGGTCTAGCTGGTGTCTCCATGTGGAAGCACACCTCTCCAAAGTGCGCACAGTTCCTACGTAATATCCTACGTAAAGCATTCAAAAATGGTCCATTCTAAATCGCAATCCGGTCAGGTGGGCATGATTTGAAAGCGTGTTCTATTGCTAGCTAACTTACGAAATACGACCTTACAGTGTTAGGCTTTCACAAGGCAATTCAGAGAAGCAAATACTAATTTTGGTGCGACAATAAAAGAATCACGAGTGCATTTAGATGCGTGTTCCCTGCCAAATTTCATCACAAAACGCCATGTCATCTTGTAACTAACTGTAATTCAAACATTGTGATCATAATCGTTGGCACTGTATATTACATGAGTTTTATGATATGGAATGGGGAAGTGCACATTTGAACTAAGGGGTGTTTGGCTTGCTTGTGTGACATCAAAGTGGTATTATAATCCTCAATGTCTCATCTTTCAAAATACATTGAGTCCTCTTTATTTATAGCATTTCCCTCACTCAGACAACATTTGCGGGAGAGATGGGGGTAACTTATTGTCACGCGTGGTGTTCAAGTTCAGTCAAAACCAGTACTGCGCTGGGAAGCAGAGACCTTGCATTTTGACTTCACATATAGCATATTACTGTACAGCCACTGTGTTCCAATTTAGGCATTTATCATCACCCATATCTGCTATTTTGAACCTGTAGACGGGTACGAGTGTAAATAGCTAACTCATATCCAAAAACTGTGTATATACTGAATGTTATATTCAGTATATGTGGCCTATGCGGGAATCGAACCCAAAAGCCCACAATCCTGGGGTTGCAAGCACTAAACTCCAACTGAGAGAGGAGAACAGCAGTAGCTACATCCGAGCTACAACCCCATCGGCAAATTACGTATTTTCAATGTCTTGTGCTCACTGGGAAGAGCTTATTCACTGTAACTATCTTTCAAACATAAAAATGAAAGCAATGAAAAAGAGGTGTGTGTACTAAAGCATTTAGTGCATTTATGTGCTTTTATGTGCTTTTCAGTCAAGTTATTTGTGTTTGTTTCTGTTGGATTTCTAAATGGATAGTATAATTTTGAGCTCTTGTTTCCCCTTTTCATGGTCAGATATTGGATTATACGGAAGCTGGTCGCGTTGACATTCGAGTCAGCAAACTCCAAGAAGAGAACCAAAAGCTAACTCAAAGAGTGGCATATGTAAGCAGGAACACACTGTAGAAACTCCATTCTACCCACATGAAAAAATACTATAGTATACTATGGTATTCACTGTTTTTGTAGACTTTACAGCACTATGCACAGCAGTGTTTTTGCAGACTTTAGTCTGCAAAAACACTACAGTGAATACTGTAGTATTGAATATACATGACTCTAGTATACTGTACTATTTACAGTTTATTAAAGTATAAATACTATAGTAAAGAAACTGTAGTACACATATACTGTAGTAATTACTGTTGTGTTTTTGCAGACTGTAGTTATCCAACATTGTCATAGCATATGGGCTATCAGAACCAAAGTTGAACAGCCTTCTGTGTGTGTGTTTGTGTGAAGCTGTGTGTGCGCAAGTGTGTGTACATGTTTTTGACTAATGTCTCCCTCTTCCCCTCCCTCCCTGCCTCCTTAATTTTCCCAGGTGGAAGGTCTAAACTCCAAATGGCAAAAGTATGACTCGAGCAGGGAACAGTATGTGAGGTACCTGTGTCAGAAGCTGAATGAGTCTAGTGCCCTGGCTGTTTCCTCCAGCCCTGCTCCAGGTATGGGGCATAAGTTAGGGCCCAGACCTACACAAGAGCCTGGGCCTGGCCTGGGCTTGTTCCCAGAGTTGTCCTCAGCCAAAGCTGGGTTGCTCCAGCAGGAGATAGCCAGGCTCAACGGCCTACTGGAGGAGAAGTTGGGGGACTGTGGGAGGTTGGGGAGAGAGCTGGATGAGAGCAGGAGACGATACAAGGACCGCATCCAGATGCTAGAGCAACAGGTTAGTGTGGTCTAGGATCGTCTGACTCCCCTCTCTTTCAATTTCTCTTTCTTTCTCTCTCTCACGTTCTCTATCTTTATTTTTCTCTTTCTATCTATCTGTTTGTTTGTCCCTCTGTCTCCCCACTCTTGCTCTCCCTCTTCCTTCTCTCTCTCTCTCTCTGACACGTACACATCAGAAACATATCCCTCTCTCTTTCTCACACACACCCTCACCCTTTCCCTCTCTTCTTCACAGGTTCTCATCTACACAGATGACTTTAAGTCAGAGCGGGCAGACAGGGAGAGAGCGCAGGGCAGGATCCAGGACCTGCAAGAGGAAGTATCTCGACTACAGGAGCAGCTACACACACATGCACAGGTAAGGCCACACACACACACAGTCATTACTAACATACATTACATTCAAACGTGTTACAGGAGTAAAATAAATAGCCATGAAAGGAAGCTTTTATGTCCCTCCCCTATTTGCCATGTATTGAGAATTGATGATACAATGACGTTTCGACAGAGATGTTCTTCATACAGTTCGCTAACGGCTAATAAGATACAGTATTTGTATTTATTAGGGATCCCCATTAGCTGTTGCCAAGGCAGCAGCTACTCTTCCTGGAGTCCAAACACATTAAGGCACTTACATTACATATAAAGCAAAGATAAAATAGTACATAATAAAACATTATTACACCACTACATATCTACAATACAAAATGTAGAATACAACAATATTACAATGTACGTGTGTGTAAAGTGGGTGTGCTAGCGCTTGTGTGCGTATGCGTGTGTCTGTACCTTCCGAGCTACTATGCCTGTTGTATCAATATATTTTGACAATAACAGTTTACAATCCTGGGTTACTCCAAGCAGTTTAGTCACCTCAACTTACTCAATTTCCACATTATTCATTACAAGATTTCGTTGAGGTTTAGGGTTTAGTGAATGACTTATCCCAATACAATGCTTTTAGTTGTAGAAATATTTAGGACTAACTTATTCCTTGCCACCCATTCTGAAACTCACTGCAGATTTTTGTTAAGTGTTGCAGTCATTTCAGTCGCTGTAGTAGCTAACGCGTATAGTGTTGAGTCATCCGCATACATATACACACTGGTTTTACATGTCATTAGTAAAGATTGTGAAAAGTAAGGGGCCTAGACAGCTGCCCTGGGGAATTCCTGATTCTACCTGGATTATGTTGGAGATCTGGATTATGTGTTCTGTTAGACAGGTACCTCTTTATCCACAATATAGCAGGGGTTGTAAAGCCATAACATATATGTTTTTCCAGCAGCAGACTATGATCGATAATGTCAAAAGCAGCACTGAAGTCTAACAAGACGGCCCTCACATTATTTTATCATCAATTTCTCTTAGACAATCATCAGTCATTTGTGTAAGTGCTGTGCTTGTTGAATGTCTATCCCTATAAGCGTGCTGAAAGTCTGTTGTCAATTTGTTTACTGTAAAATAGCATTGTATCGGGTCAAAAAAGTTTACTAAGGTTTGGTAACAGGCTGATTGGTCAGCTATCACATTAGGGAACAACAAAGAGCACTTCCCTAAAATAATAATAATGCTATAATGATCATTTTATTTATTTTGAGTGTTTCATACATTATCCTCAAAGTGCTACTATGCCTAGTTAGGCTATGGGAAGGAACACTTTTACTCATGATCATCATTAATTTATCTTCCAGAGCCCTACTAGAGATGCCAACTCCACGTGCCGAGTCCATAAAGGACACCGGATCTCCCCACGCATGAGCACGGACTCGGCCGAATCACTGCTGAGGAACAGCGCCAATCCACCTGTGACAAAAATCAAAAACTAAAAGTGGGCCTTCACCTGGGGCGGCGTCAGCGGTAATTAGCACCCAGTCCCACCTGGACAAAGTGCCAGAGTTCGTCAGAACTCCAATGCCCAAGATGACATATGATGACACACATGCGGTGGAGTACCTCAAACACTGCATTGAGTGTGTCAGGCGTGAAGTTTCCCCTAGGTACAGCTATAGGATAATTTTCCGTTCCCCAATCCAAACCATAAAGTGGGGAAAATGCAAAACTGACCCAACATCTAGGGGCAACTTTGCCCTACTCCCAAGCTATGAGAGTTACTGCCCCTCCCACCCCATGGGGGTGTTAAGACAAATATCGCTAATTGACGATAATTGAGCACTGAAAAAGAAGCACTACATGCACCCTAAGAAGGGTTGGGACCGGGGAGCTTAGAAAACTGACTAGTTCAACTGGGTTGTGTTCATTAGGCACTAAATGGAAGAAAATGGACTGAAACAGGGAGGTACTACCTGGACTTCAGACGCTACCATGCTTTTTGGTTGTTAAAAGACTGAATCGAATAGATTAGCAATGCAGAGTTGGAGTGTCAGTACTAGCTTGGTGGTCGTAGTGGGAGAAATAGTGCTAGCACTTTATTTTACAGTACATAAAAGACCAGGTATTTACCAGGATACTACATGGTAAAATGATAACACAGTAGTGACTTTGAATTATCTGTTTCTTTCGGATTCATAACAACAAACACCACTGGCCACCATTTGAATGGGTTGAGTTCCTTGAAGGAAATACCATAAAGTACCCATTGTTACCATATAATTTCAGAGTAAATACCTGATAAATACCAGTTAAAAAAGTAAGTAAGTGTAAAATATTTTTTTGTGAAATTCCTTTGGTTTGGCAAGATGAAGCGATTTCCAGTGCAAACCCACTCATGACTACATGATCCATATGAATTATCACATGATACTGCATGGTTGTGTTTCTGTGTGGAGATGGTTGATTGCGTGGTCTGTAGAAAATCTAGATGGGAAATTGGATGCTAATTACGATATTTGAATGTCACATACCTCAATTCAATATTCCGGCATCAAATTGTTAACCTGTTGCACTTTCCTAACCTGTTTACCAAAGTAGTCATTAATGCACATATTTATTTTTTTAGATTTATTGGATTTGAAATACATAAGCTTCTTTCCGGTTGAAGATACTGTAATAACGTTGTCTGTCGTTAGCATGGCGCTATTTGTTGTACTGTATATTTGGATGTTGTTCAGGTTTTGAGTAAGTCATCTATTTTCAATTTAACCTATAGATGTTGACCTATGATATTTGTGCCTGGAAATATGTATTCACAGTATTATATATGATTGAATATTTATTTTCTATTCGTGGGGCTTTTTCAAATGGGCAAATCTTTATAGTGCTGTGTCAAAATGAATATCACATAATATGTTTTGAGGTGTCGTCTGAATCCTGGTACACCTAAAGCAGAATGTTTCCCAAATCCTGGTAAGACAAGACAGTGTGGGAGACAAATTCTCCGCAACATGGCAACCTTAAAAAAAGTGAAATTTGAAACTACATTTGGAGAAATTACCTCCGAACTGACACAAGTTTTATTTTTCTAGAAGCCATTGATTTATAAACATCAAAATGTGATTATCTGTTTTAACCTGTTTAATTGAAAGGATATTTTTGTAATAAAAACATTTTTGTTTGACCAATCATGTGGAGTGTTTGTGATACAAACCAGACAACATCTCAGCTTCAGGAACTTTTGTTGGATTTTAGTTTGCTTGGTGGATAACTGCCAGTCAAGTTATAGTTTGGGATGCAGAGTCAGGAGGAGTGACAGTGTGAGACAGCGAGGGGCTCTGACCATAGAAACTCAAGTCCCACAGTATGTGTGTTTGTGTGTGTGCATTTGTGTGACTGTGTATGTTCCTTGTCTGACTGTGTGTGTTTGTACACACTTTGGAAAACCCCTTCCCAGAGTAGCCTGAATGGGCACTCTGTCCTGTGTGTCTGTTCCACATTCCCAGCTGTCCTGTGTGGCTGAAGTGAACACAGCAAGTGGACTAGAGACCAGTGAGACAGAGGCTCTAGTTACATCCTGGCCCTAACATCTGATTTGGGATCAGTTGTCTTCAGACTAGTTCTCAAATCATTTTTAGTTAAACAACACAACAAGTCCAGGACCAGTTGCTACAGGTATAATATGGCCTTAGGGAACTGGACATTCCCTGCCAGAGAGTAGTTATTTAAAGGGGAGGCAGATGAAGCACCAAACAAGGTGTGTGTGTGTGTGTGTGTGTGTGTGTGTGTGTGTGTGTGTGTGTGTGTGTGTGTGTGTGTGTGTGTGTGTGTGTGTGTGTGTGTGTGTGTGTGTGTGTGTGTGTGTGTGTGTGTGTGTGTGTGTGTGTGTGTGTGTGTGTGCGTGCGTCCGTGCGTGCGCGTGTGTGTGTGTTAGAGACACTAAAGTAGTAGATCGCTGGATCATTAAGCTCCATTGTTTTTAGTTTTTATTTAGTGGGTAGATCAGCTTTAATATTGCAGAGCTCCATTGTTATTGGAGTCCCAGTGTATAGCAATCTTGAAAGTGATCCATGTCACACTGTTCTGTGTTCTGGTATTATTTGAACACAATTGAATTATTTAGCAATTCAAAGAGGTATAGATGTTACTTTGTTTATTGTACCTTTGTTTTTTCTATATTTGTATTGACGATTTAGCCTAATGGCTGATATTGATATAGTGTATTATATTATGTTATTATGTATTATATCCTACAGAGGATTATAGTGTCACATACAGTATATACAATATGGTTTTAAGTCTGTAATAGGTATTATGTGGTGTGATATTGTACAATAACACAATAGAATTCTAAACTCTAAACTTCAAAACTCTAAAAAGTGTCCTGAACAGCCTTTAATGATTATATCCTATATCCTGCCTCCAGTATTTATGCTGCAGTAGTTTATGTCGGGGGGCTAGGGTCTGTCTGTTATATCTGGAGAATTTATCCTGTCTATCTGGTGTCCTGTGTGAATTGTAGTATGCTCTCTCTAATTCTCTCTCTCTTTTTCTCTCTCTCTTTCTCTCTCTTTCTTTTTTTCTCTCTCAGAGGACCTGCGCCCTAGGACCATGCATCAGGATTACCTGGCCTGATGACTCCTGGCTGTCCCCAGTCCACCTGGTCGTGCTGCTGCTCCAGTTTCAACTGTTCTGCCTGCGGCTATGGAACCCTGACCTGTTCACCGGACGTGCTACCCGTCCCGGACCTGCTGTTTTCAACTCTCAAGAGACAGCAGGAGCAGTAGAGATACTCTGAATGATAGGCTATGAAAAGCCAACTGACATTTACTCCTGAGGTGCTGACCTGTTGCACCCTCTACAACCACTGTGATCATTATTATTTGACCCTGCTGGTCATCTATGAACATTTGAATATCTTGGCCATGTTATAATCTCCACCCGGCACAGCCAGAAGAGGACTGGCTACCCCTCATAGCATGGTTCCTCTCTAGGTTTCTTCCTAGGTTCTGGCCTTTCTAGGGAGTTTTTCCTAGCCACCGTGCTTCTACACCTGCATTGCTTGCTGTTTGGGGTTTTAGGCTGGGTTTCTGTACAGCACTTTGTGACATCAGCTGATGTAAGAAGGGCTTTATAAATACATTTATAAACACTAGGTCACTGTTGCCGTACAGATGCAAATAGGGCCTCCTTTATAGGAATTGTGACCTCCGTCAAAAAAGGCCTCGCTAATTGTGTCAAGGGACTATAGCAGCCGAAAGAGTTAGAAACTCCATCAGAGGATTCAAAGTCCTCCGAAGAGCCAAGTCACAGACTGTGTTCCAAATGGCACTCTATTCCCTATATAGTGCACTATTCCCTCAAAAATAATACACTAAATAGGGAATAGGGTGTCATTTGAGACTTAGCCACAGTCTCGAGATGACATAGCACGCCGGATGCTCACCCACTCATATGCAGTCTGGGGAAGATGGATGCGATTGGGCCAGTTCTTATCATTCTCACACTTTTACATCTATTCAGTGAAAAGAGGGTGATTCTATGAGAAGTTTAATTCAATAATTAAATTAGTTGTGTTTCAGATTGTAGCTTTGTAAAGCAATCCTTATTTTACTGTTGCATAGAACACACACACACACACATAGTGTCACACACACAGCCCACAGATATAAGCCATGGTTGGGGTTGAGAGGAATTTCCTCCCCAAACACCTACACAACTGCACGGTTGGTCTATATGTGAACACACACACACAAAGCCCACCTTTATGGAGTGGAAAAATGTGGTGTCTCGGCGACCTTTTGATAGAAACTATGTCTGACTACATACATTTACAAATCCATTCATTTCAAGTCAGATGACGTGGCAAAACAGTTCCTGGCGCCACTAGGTTTCCATTAACCGGGTGTCTACGAGATCAGTCCCTGTCTAGCACTTTATCAGCAATGGGAATACTTAGCCTGACACTTATCTAGACAGACTACAGAATGGATAGATGTGGCCTTTAATCTCATGTGTATCCAAAAATAATGGGAAATTCCCATAAAGGGAATTCCCAACACACACTGTATGCAAGCGTGGCAGCTCTATACTTGGTAGCTGTCGATCACTGTTAGTTATAGGGGGGTGGAGGTAGTTGGTATTATTGTCAATTTCCTTTGTTTGTTTATTTTATAAGAAAGGCCAGTTCATTCGCTTAGAGTGGTTCTCCACTTGCTGGTACAAAAGACCATTGTGAAGTATAATATGTGGGAAAGACTGGGGTTCCCCCCCCCCCCTCCCAATGTAAGTAGATGGTGGGTGTGTTTCTTCAATGCTTCAGGCACTCCACAATGAAAAAATCCCCCCCCTACTGATTACAAGCTACAGGCCGCCATCTGAAAGTTCTGATCCCCTCTTATAACCCTATTGCCTCTCGCCCCTGTCATACTTAGAGCCCTGCCATGTGTACTGAAGACTCAGTGGCACAATGATATTTTTTAACCCCAGCCATCACTGGCTTGGGATAGAGGCCAAAGCAGAGGCCAAAGCCAAGGACTGTCAGATTTCTTCAAAGTAATAGTGATCCAGATAGGGTTTTAAAAATCATTTGCGGGTTTTTTATATAGAAAACGTAGAATCAGAGTAATATCATACATGTACCCAAACTTGTGGTCCAGTATGGCTCAGTTGTTAGAGCATGGCAATTGTACCGCCAGGGTTGTGGCTTCGATTCCTGGGGCCACCCATATGTAATGTATGCATGCATGACTGTAAGTTACTTTGGGATAAAAGCGTCTGCTAAGTGGCATATATGATGATTCAAACATGGTCATTTTCATGAGCTGAGGGATTCCTAAAAAAAAAGGAAATAAATAATACTTTCATCAATGTATTAATGCATAATTTACAGTCATTTAAATGATGTTTCACAAATACCAGAGCAAATGTTAATGTGCTTGTCTGGTTCAGGTAGTATTTTCTTGCACATCCTCACTTACTCAAAAGCAGATGTCCATTTGTACATCATTGATGGCTGATAGCGAACACACTGTACAGGCATTTCTTTTATTTAACCGTTATTTAACTAGGCAAGTCAGTTAAGAACAAATTGTTATTGATAATGACGGCCCACCAAAAGGCCTCCTGCGGTAGGCTGGGATTAAAAATCAAATTCAAATAAAATATATAAATATAGGACAAAACACACATCACGACAAGAGAGACAACACTACATAAAGAGAGACCTAAGACAACAGCATAGCATGGCAGCAACACGTGAGAACACAGCATGGTAGCAACACAACATGACAACAACATGGTAGCAACACAACATGGTAGCAGCACAAAACATAGTACAAACATTATTGGGCACAGACAACAGCACAAAGGGCAAGAAGGTAGAGACAACAACACATCACGCAAAGCAGCCAGAACTGTCAGTAAGGCAGACAGTCTGTCAGTAAAGCAGACAGTCAATTGGTCAGCTATTCATTACAGAAATAAACAATGACTCATTTCAGCTGGGCTGTCTCTTCAATCCATGCTGTTTTTACTTCTCTGTGTGATTAACATTTCCCGCATTTCTTTCATCCGATAAATGTGTATGAATAGTTACTATTCATTGTGAAACCCATCTGTGATAAGAACAGTTGATTCTTGAAAAATATGAGGAAGCAAGCAATAAGGGAGAATGTCCTACTGTGGATGTCATTGTTACTCAATTCCTCTTCAGCGTGAAATGTTTGATTAAGTCACTCCGACTTGTTTTCCATTTATATTTTAGTAATTTAGCAGACGCTCTTATACAGAGCGACTTTACATTAGTGCATTAATCTTAAGATAGCTAGGTGAGACAACAACATATGACAATTGTAGCAAGTACATTTTCCCTCAACAAAGTAGTTATCATCAATGTAGGAAAAGACAAGTGCTGTGGGATTTATTTAAGATACTCTTTAAAGAGGTAGGTAGTTTTAAGAGTTAAGTTTATGGGTTAAAATAACTGTATTTGATGAGTATATAATGTCATGAGAACACTTTACTTACAATGCATTATAATGCAGTCATAATGCATTGTAAGACTTGTCATAAGCATGTATGGTCCATTAGTTATTTAAGGCAGTTGAACATTTGCTACAAAGATTGACATAACATATTTTTTATCATTATAATACATCAAAAAGGCTCATACTATATTATAACAAGTTATAAAGCCTTATACCTGTCAGTTTTAAGTAGGTGCTACCAAACTGAACTGTAGCAGACACAAGTCTGCCTCACAGGAAGTACATTCTGGTTATTGTGTCACTGTGACCTCATTCCTGTTTGAACCCTTAGTGTAAATGTGCAGTCACTCATACAGTAAACAGTGAGCTTATCTACCTAATAAGTAGTTTGTCTATCTATTCATATGGAAATGAGCTCAGATGATCAAGCAAAGTTGAATTAGTCTCGCTTGGTGTCATGTGACATCGAGGTTGCTTGCTCAACCGCGCACTGTGGCGCTTGGCAGGATGCGTAACAAAAGACAAAGGAAGTTCAGAAGATGACAGATAGCCTCAAAAAGTTCCCTTTTTGTAGGTGTCATTTGAAAGGGAAAAGAAAATGAATGGGGGTTGCCATTGGGGGTTTAAAATCATGTGGTTTATCATTTAAAGAGCACATCCTCCTGAGCCCCCTATGAATGTGCACTACTTTTATTTTAGGTATGTTAACTGGACATATAGTGCCTTCAGAAAGTACTCATACCCATTGACTTATTCCCCATTTTGTTGTGTGACAGCTTTAATTGAAAATTGATTAAATTGTTTTTTCTTACCCATTTACACACAATACCCCATAATGACAAGGTGAAAACATGTTCTTATACATTACAGCTGTGAGTCTTTCTGGATAAATCTCCAAGAGCTTTGCACACCTGGATTGTACATTATTTTCCCATTATTTTTTTCAAAATTCTTCAAGCTCTGTCAAATTGGTTGTTGATCATTGCTAGGCAACCATTTTCAAGCAGATTTAACTCAGGAACATTCACTGTCTTCTTGGTAAGCAACTCCAGTGTAGATGTGGGTTTGTGTTTTAGGTTATTGTCCTCCTGAAAAGTGAATTCATCTCCCAGTGTCTGGTGGAAAGCAGACTGAACCAGGTTTTCCTCTAGGATTTAGCCTAGCACCATTCTGTTTCTTTTTTTATCCTGAAAAACTCCCCAGTCCTTAACAATTACAAGAATGCCCATAACATGATGCAGCCACCACTGTGCTTGAAAATATGGAGTGGTACTCAGTAATGTGTTTATGGTATCACCCCACACACTATTAACGAAAAGTGAATTGCTTTGCCACATTTTTTGCAGTATTACTTTAGTGCCTTTTTGAAAACTGGATGCATGTTTTGTAATATGTGCTATTCTGTACAGGCTTCCTTTTTTTCACTCTGTCAATTAGGTTAGTATTGTAGAGTAATTGCAATGTTGTTGATCCATCCTCAGTCTTCTTTTACAGCAATTAAACTCTCTGTTTAAGGGCATTTTTACTCCTGTACTTTAGGCTTTCTATAAAAAAGGGGTTGAATACCTAACTCAAGACATTTCAGCTTTTAATTTTTTATCCATTTGTAATAAAATTCTGAAAACTATTCCACTTTGTCATTATGGGATATTGTGTGTAGGCCAGTGACAAAAACAAATCTAAACTTAATCCATTTTAAATTCAGGATGAAACAACTAAATGTGGAAAAAGTCAGGGGTGTGAATACTTTAAGGCATGTTCCCACAGAAAACTACATTTAGAGTAAATATAGTAAGAGGCTCAGACAATGCCAACAGTCTCATACATTAGTTTGGTATGTAGGCATCTAGGACTTTCATTTCTACCAGACTACCACATTATTCCACAAACACACATCACCCATTATACCCTCCAAAGGAAAACCTTCATCAATCACATTTTCCCCAGGGTTCTGTGAGCATCGAGGAGTCAGAGCAACTTATGTAGAGGACTGAGGGCAAATAACCCGCACTCACATTTCACCACTGACTGACATGACAGTCAAGTCCCTTACCTTTTCAGCCACAGCTACGAGAACGTGGGGTCCCACAGGACTGTCATAGCTCCACTACCAATTGATCATGTGACTGACTGATTACAATCAGTGGTGGATAACTCGGAAAGCACCCGGTCCTCCAGGTGACTCACTGTCCCATCATCTAGTGTGGCTGCACACCCCAAATGGAGAAGCATGAGTGATGTTCTTTATAGGCCAAACATTCCCTGAAAGCACAACCAGTAAATATTACTCACCTTGGGGTAGAAGGTAATGGTGAACAGTTAAAAGTCACTTAGTATCGAGGGGATGATAGTGCTACAGCATCTTCTTACTTAACCAATAAGCCTACAAGTCTCTAGAATGTATTTCAGTGTATAATGAGCAGATGGATATGATTTACAATCCAGGTACAACGGGGAGAATGGACCTCTATAAATTTGGGGAAAATGTTAAATTACAAAAATACTCTAAATGGAACTATACTAAATACACCCCCCCCATCCACTGCATTAAAGATGCACCACCAATGAAATAAGCACAGACACAAGACACACACATCCTGCCATACTACTGTATTCCATCTTTCAAAAAAGAAAGATAAGATTTTAATATTACTTAACAATATGTTAAAAGGTAGCCAGTTTGGCTTCAATGTTAATACAATATACACTCTATAACAGTTTGATAGTGTGCATTGTTCTTTTCTTCAATTTCATTCTGAAAGTATTGTGATACAAGCTGGATACAAGTCAAAAATAGGAAAGAAAACAAAATAAAAACTAACTGGTACACTTACTTATCGGTTGTGTTAAATGAAATTGAAAAAATAAAAAAAGAAGGTTGTCAAGTATTAAGCCAAGTTCCTCTCAGTCAAGTGAGAGTTGTTGGGGCAGGGGAGAGTATGGCAGACCATGCCCATTCATTCCCTTGTCAGTTATCTGAATGAGATGCCGTGCTAGGAATCGTGGGTAACAAGGGGATAGTAAGCCACAGTAACTGAATGAAAGGCTTTAATTCATCAGATCTTTTTTTTTCCAGAATTTTTTCCATGTGTGTGTCTGTTTTCACAAGGCATACATAGTAAGGATCTTTTGACTACAAGTCAGGCAAAAAAAAAAGAGAAAATTAATTTCAGAACATGGCTTTTTAAGTCAAGAGAAATGCCCCTCAGACTAAAAACACACAAACGAGCAATAAAAACAAAACCAGGTAGAAAGTAGCATTTTGTGATTATTCTTGTGTGTCATTTAATGTCATTTTTTTTTCTCTCAGAGTTCTGCTTGAGGATCAGACCGGAGGATGGGTTCATGGTAGAACCGCACAGCAACAAAGAACAAGGCGAAGGCAGCGTGAGTGTGCGCCATTTGGGCACAGCAGGGCTACAGGATCGGTGGTAGCAGTTTGAGTGGGGGGTGGGGGTGTGCCGATTGCTTCCTGCCACAGTCTCTTTTTCTTTGTCTTACGCGAGGCCCCATCAGTGGGCGGCGAACGTTGCTTTCTTCAAGCTAAAGTTGGACCAGTTGATGGACAGCCGTTGTCGGGTCTGCCTGGCGGAATCCAGGCAGAACCTGGGGAGGGAGGGAGAGAAATGGGGAGTTAAAGATCCACTTCATGCAACGCTTTTCACTAGGGGCATCTGGAGGAGGGAAGTACGCTCAAGCTAAGTACCAATTATCTTTCCTTCCTCCCAAAGTTTGCATTTGTTCTCTTCCCTTCACGGATTTGAAAGGACTCCACCAATGCAGTAGTAGTGAACAAGTGCACACTTCAGGGGAAAATAGATATAATTGGAGGTACACCCGTAGTCCTCTTCACACCCATAATCATAAGCTTAAGAAAACAAGTAATTTTTTAAAATAATTTAATGACAAATTGATTCACATAATAGATTCTTCAAGCTAGATTCAATTTAAACACTTTGCAACTACGCTTCCAGGACAGATCTTTTAAGCAATTTTTTCTTTAAAAAAAATGAGTGTTATGTAGTCAATGCACTGCCAGTACCTTTTGAAATACTCCACCTCCCTCTCAGTCTCGTCCATGTCAGTACTGTCCAGATCAATGTCTTTGGGCAAGAAAACGTCATCTGCAATAAGAGAACACTCGGTCACAAAATGCCAACTTAACAAATGTAAATGTCCCAGTCTCAATATTATCTCTGTATGTGCCAGAAACACTTCTGCAGCCCTGAAACTAACCATCCTACAGGGATAAATGAAACTGCACAGCATAACCTAGCATAGCATGCTGACCTATTGAGTTGTTTGTCTTGTCGGCCTTCTTCTTCTTGTTCTTCTTGGCCTTGGCCTTGGGCTGGGGGGATTCTGCGCTGAGGGGTTTGCCGTTCTGCTGGGGCTGCTCCGTCTGCGAGGCAGGGGAGGGCTCCAACAAGGGTCCTCTCCTCTCATCTTTCACCTGGCTCACCGACTGCTGATGGTGCTGCCTTTTCCCGTTGTTCCTCTCCTCCTTCCTGGGTCCCGGTGCCAGAGCGATGACCGGGTCTTCAGCGGGAAGCCTGGGACGGGTCACTTTGACATCTGGTGGTAGTTGTTGTGTACTGTTAGTGGTGGTCACCTCTGGGGCTTTCTTGACCATCGTTGTCCCGCTGGCGGTTGGCCTGATTGGCTGCTGCTGTTTTGGCTTGGCTTTGCCATTGGCCTCCGTCGGTTGGGGTGCAACGGAGGTGCCGTTGAGAAGGAAGGGGGCTGGGGAGTTGGGGGCATTTGGGGTGAAGGGGGCCGGAGTAGGGGCTTTCTCCCTGCTGTTCTTTGGACTGTGCTGTGAGGGGGGAGGCCGGGGCTGGGGTCGGTGCTCCACTCTGGGATCCTTGTGGCCAGGGAGGCGCATGAGGCTGTGCAGGAGCTGGCTCTTGCCGTTGCGGAGGTTCTCTAGGACGTTCTGGGCCGTCTGTTTGAGGGGCTGGGGGTTGTTCTGAGGTACGGGGGCGGCGAGCTCCTTGGCTTTCTCCTTTTTCTTCTTGACGGAGCGGAGGTGCTGCAGCTCTTGCAGGCGGAGGAGTTCCCGTTGGAGGGCCTCCTCCTCCTCCCGCCGCCGTTGCTCCTCCTCCAGGAGCTGCTGCACCTGCTCTACCTCCCGCTCGCGAGCCTCCGCCTCCAGACGCACCTTCTCCTCCATCTGAGACACACACAGTTCACACACACAGTTCATATCCGGTAGGTCCTTTGCTTCATTTAGTAACAAAAAAATACAACTCTGGTTTGACCCAACTCCCTATTTGAAGTCCTTAGCACCAATGTTAACATTACACCTTGAAGGGTTATAGTTCAGCCCAAAATCAAATACTGAAACATATCATTTCTGGATTATCAGTGCAACTATCGACCACTTGAGGTCTGCTGGGGTGAACTATTACTTTCAAAGTGACATTTTAAATCACAACACTGTCGTCGAAACAAAAAGGGGTAACACTTCAAACAGAATGTTGTAAAACACTTTAAACCACTACCTTCTTCTGTTTGTGGCGGGCCCGCTTTGCAGCCTTGGAGCTGGAGGCAGGCTTGTTGTCACTGGCGCTGTTGATGAACTGCAGCAGGTCCTCCACCCGCCGGTGGTCCTCTATGCCATCGGCGCCACTGTCACGCTCCACCACGGCCGGCTGCTCCTCCCTCTTGGGCTGCTCCTCCTTCCGCTTGGTCAGCCTTAGGCGCAGCTTCTCGCGCATTTCCGCGTAGTTGCGGCTGGTGGGCGCCGCCGGGGGCTAGGGGAGGAAACAAGGAAATAGGGTTTAGATTATTCTGGTAGTTTGAGTTGAATTGTGTGTTGAAGATCATCAGAGCACCCAATACTATCTGGGGTGAGTTTCCGCTATACAATGTAAAATGTGTTGGGGACCTAATCAGAGGTGCTATTTAAAGTGCCATCTCTCCAGACTAGGCTCGTTCAGCTGCTGGCTAGATAGTGTCCAACAGGACGTTCTAGTAAAGATGTAGACTCTGTATTCCACAAAATGTCAGACTACATCATAAAACACTTTTACAGACTTATGTTGCTCACTTTTCCACAAGTTGATACATAGTAATATACTCATATTAGTATATGCATGTGTGCATGTCTTACCCCGCCGTGGCCGAAGAACTCGCAGTAGCAGCAGTCGCAGTATTTCCCTTCCTTCTGGTTGGTGGAGGTGGAGGTGGAAGAGCTGTGCTCCGAGCAGCTATCCTCGTCCTGGCTCTCCTCGCCGTCGTAGCCCTGGTGGTCGTACGCCCCGTTTCCCTCGCAACGGTGGCCCTCACACTCGGGGTCACTAGAAGGAGTCAAAAAGCCAAGGTCAAAATGTCAATGTCATGCCAATATGTAGTAGTTGAAATACCGGTAGGTGAAGTTCAACCAATAAATATTTGGAACTTTCTGTACTGACAAATAAACTGGTTCCAATTGTGGCAAGTCGGTAAGATAGATGTATAGTAAACATATAAACAACGTTCACACATGACTGATACAAATGCTTACAAGGCAAGATAAATGTAAGGCACAAACATCAATTTCATTAAAGAGCCGTGCTAAACAAGATAAACATACTGCAAGTCACACAAATACATTTTTCACTGAAAAGCAGTACTGATACAAAACTGTTAGTAGTGCTCTTGGCTTTAAGAGGTAAAGAGTCTGTTCCCTGATGGCAGTACTGCATATTGGCTGTCCAGTGGACGTGTAAGATCCAAAATTATTTCTTTACCCCGCTTACGTGTGCGCTCTTTGTAAACGCCGGAGAGCCTTTTACCTTCTTCCTACAATCTTACCACTGACCTGCACAACTCTCTAGGGTAATCTGACTTGCCTATGTGAGGGAGTCAAACCAGGCAACAACACTAAATGTTAAGACGGGCTCAATAAAACAAGAATCAGAAGTGCCAAGATTAGCCGTGTCATCTGAGTATTTTATGTACCGTATGTTCTCAGGGCAGGTGCTCCTACAGTCATCTGTATAGCGTAAACAGGACAGGAGAGCTGATTGAGCCCTGTCCTGCACTCACCAATGAATCCCACCCATGGTGGTCTATTTGACAGAAAATATAAAATCCACAGAATGAGTTTTGGACTTAGGTTCATAGTCAAAAGTTTGACCCATTAGATATGGCTGTATACTGCTAAAAGTAGAGGTTGACAGATTAATCGTAATGGCCGAATAATTTGGGCCGATTTCAAGTTTTCATAACAATCGGTAATCGGTATTTTTGGACACCGATTTGCCTATTTATTAAATTTTTTACACCTTTATTTAACTCAGCAAGTCAGTTAAGAACACATTCTTATTTTCAATGACGGCCTAGGAACGGTGGGTTAACTGCCTTGTTCAGGTGCAGAATGACAGATTTTTACCTTGTCAGCTCGGGGATTCGTTTTTGCAACCTTCCGGTTACTAGTTCAGTGCTCTAACCACCTGCCTTACATTGCACTCCATGAGGAGCCTGTGTGGCAGGCTGACTACCTGTTACGCGAGGGCAGCAAGGATGAGGTGCCACGATGCGGTGCCTGTTAATTTCTCATCGAATCACAGCCTACTTTGACAAACGGGTGATGATTTAACAAGCACATTTCCGGAAAAAAGGCACTGTCGTTGCACCAATGTACCTAACCATAAACATCAATGCCTTTCTTTAAAATCAATACATAAGTATATATTTTTAAACCTGCATATTTAGATAGCAGGCAATATTAACATGAATTTCTTTTAACTAGGGAAATTGTGTCACCTCTCTCGCGTTCCGTGCAAGCAGTACATGCAGCCGTTCGGGCCACCTGGCTCATTGCGAACTGTGTGAAGTGCATTTATTCCTAACAAAGGCCGTAATTAATTTCCAGAATTGTACATAATGACATTACATTGAAGGTTGTGCAATGTAACAGCAATATTTAGACTTCGGGTTGCCACCTGTTAGATAAAATACGGAACGGTTCCGTATTTCACGGAAAGAATAAACGTTTTGTTTTTGAAATTATAGTTTCCGGATTCGAGCATATTAATGACCAAAGGCTCGTATTTCTGTGGGTTATTATGTTATAATTAAGTCTATGATTTGATATTTGATAGAGCAGTCTGACTGAGCGATGGTAGGCAGCAGCAGGCTCGTAAGCATTCATTCAAACAGCACTTTTGTGCGTTTGCCAGCAGCACTTCGCAATTCTTCAAGCATTGCGCTGTTTATGACTTCAAGTGAAATGGCTAGCTAGTTAGCGGGGTGCACGCTAATAGCGTTTCAAACATCACTCGCTCTGAGACTTGGAGTGGTTGTTCCCCCTGCTCTGCATGGGTAATGCTGCTTCGAGGATGGCTGTTGTCGATGTGTTACTGGTTCGAGTGCAGGTAGGAGCGAGGAGAGGAACGGAAGCTATACTGTTACACTGGCAATACTAAAGTGCCTATAAGAACATCCAATAGTCAAAGGTTAATGAAATACAAATCGTATAGAGAGAAATAGTTATGTAATTCCTATAATAACTACAACCTAAAACTTCTTACCTGGGAATATTGAAGACTCATGTTAAAAGGAACCACCAGCTTTCATATGTTCTCATGTTCTGAGCAAGGAACTTAAACATTAGCTTTCTTACATGGCACATATTGTACTTTTACTTTCTTCTCCAACACTTTGTTTTTGCATTATTTAAACCATATTCAACATGTTTCATTATTTATTGAGGCTAAATTGATATTATTAATGTATTATATTAAGTTAAAAGTGTTCATTCAGTACTGTTGTAATTGTCATTATTGCAAATAAATAAATACATTAAAAAAATATAAAAAAATTGGCCGATTAATCGGTATCGGCTTTTTTTGGTCCTCCAATAATCAGTATCGGTGTTGAAAAATCATAAATTGGTCGACCTCTAGCTAAAAGCACTGGAAAAGGCCAAGAACACCATCTAGGAATTGGACTTGGCAATGTGTAGTACAGTAGGACAATGTTCTTGTTCCACTCCGTTGCTTGTAGGCAAATTGAAGGGGGTCTACAATGCCTCAAACATCATTTTGTATGTGGGAGAGAACCAAACACTCAAAACTTTTCATTATGACAGGCGTTAATGCAATAAGGGCTCCCGAGTGGCGCAGCCGTCTAAGTCACTGCAATCCCTGGTTCGAATCCAGGCTGCATCACATCCGGTCGTGATTGGGAGTCCCAAAGGGCGGCCCGCAATCGGCCCAGCATCTTTCGGGTTTGGCCGGGGTAGGCCGTCATTTTAAATAAGAATGTTCTTAACTGACTTGCCAAGTTAAATAAAAGGTTCAATAAAAACAAATTTAAAAAACTAAGGTGGAAATTGCTGATGACAGCAGAGCGGATCTTCTTGGGTACTGGGCATACGATGGATGATTTCTACAGAGCTGGTACGGTATGCTCCCTCAGTGAGCGTTTGAACAGCTCACAGAACACACCTGACAATTCCTTGTGAAAGGATTTAAGTTGGAGATGTTATCTGGGGCATATTAGATGTAATATCCTATCAACATCTACTTCCTCTATAACCAAATCAGCTTCCCTTTGTGCTCAAGATAACATTTCACAACAGCGCATCCTCAGTACTAAAGTCCAGACTACCAAACCTAGAATAAAAATAGCTCAAACTCAATAGAATGTTCTTTTGAAAGGACATTGAGCTCAGTGTGGTTAGTTGGTAGTCTAGAGGGGTTTTAGACCCTTCCAAGTATCCCTCATCTTTCCATCCTGGAATAGTCCTTCACCCTTCTCTTTGTAACCCTTTTTGCTTATTTAGAAGGGACCACTTTATCTTCACAAAAATGTATGTAATCAGACAAAGCCTCGACAGTTTCATCCAGTGTGGCATTTTCTGAGAACACAGTCCAATCGGTACTGTCAAAGCAGTCTTGCAGCACTGCACTGGATGTGTCATTCCACTGTTTTGACTGATTTAAAGACTACTCCCTCTCTTTGTAGTTTATTTCAGTAGGCTGGAATGAGGTGGACTGCATTAAGATCCTAGGTGCTACCCCTTGTTGCACATGAAACATATTGCTGATAAGAAGGAAGAGTCTTTTTGAGAGTAAACCTGTTGAAAACCACCCAGTATAAAATCAAATCAGAGTGAGGTGATTTTGACTATGCGCTGCACGTATGACACGATTACATCTGCTGTGCAAGTAATATTGGTTGTGGGTAGTACATTAACAAGAATGATAAAGAACTGACCGAATTCACGGTGCTGGTACTTTGGTGTGAAGGAGAGGGATAGTAGCACCACATCTGATGAGCAGTGCGATTTCAGAGTGGTACAATATACGACGATGGAAGGTAGATCTACTCAGGCTTTTATAAAGCTAGCCAACTTCAGTTAGCCTCACATTCCAGCTGAGACTTCAGTCATACTACGATAGTGGATATTGCGCTCGTCTGCCTGCTGCTAACTCTAGGCTTGTAACAGTGCATGCATGTCGCACACCGAACTCTTGATTGAGACAATGCTGAAAAATCTAAATCGATGGGAGAGTCAAGTTCTTGCAAATTCAGCAGGCTCTAGTGTGAAATTGGCCGCTAGAAGTGCTGTCGGTCTTTTATTACGTATTGTAACGACGATTTAATGTCGTCTTTGGTGTGCTTATCAATGTTAACATTACTATATTTTTTAACACAAAAAAACCCACTGATTAATACAATATTTACTTAGTGTGGAAGGACCACCAGAGGGCAGGCTGGGCTCATGGATAGTAGCCCAAAAAGGCATGGGAGACAAGGTAACCAGAGGCAATTAAGCACAGCTGACGGTACTAATGACATACTCTCCTTCCCCTATAAGAGAGAGAATGGAACCAGCAGAAAGGAGGGAAAACTATCTCTGGAAGATGGCCACCGAGAGAGAGGAGCTATCCAGGAAGAACCACTAAGACGGTGACAATCCCGTGACTTTTTTTTGTAGTTTAAAGATAAGCCTAATGTGTTCCGGTTTCATCCGGAGAAGAAGATGTCTAATGGGGGCGGCAGGGTAGCCTAGTGGTTAGAGCGTTGGACTAGTAACCCAAAGGTTGCAAGTTCGAATCCCAGAGCTGACAAGGTACAAATCTGTCGTTCTGCCCCTGAACAGGCAGTTAACCCACTGTTCCTAGGCCGTCATTAAAAATAAGAATTTGTTCTTAACTGACTTGCCTAGTAAAATAATAATAATAAATTCCCGCACAGCATTCAGCCTAGCTGACACAAAGCTATTTTCCAAATTCTTGACCACCTTTTTTTCATCTGGCCTGCATTGATTTAGTCGCCCAAATGTCTTCCCTTTCTTCACACAGATTATGATAGAGACATAATGTTTGGCCCATTGTTTTTCTTAGAGGATTATCTACACAATGTGTTTTTGATTGGACACACTATACAGGCCTTGATATTTTCTCATCGATCTACTGGTCAATGTTAGTATCAGGAGTAGTTTAATCTGATTTTAGATAGGTGATAAAAGAAAACTTAAACAAGGGACTGACCTGCACACGCTGGGCGGGGCGCTAATGGCCCCGTCGGCTGGGGCGGCGTCAGGTGGCTCGGCTGGGGACAAGCACATGCCCTGGTGATGGGCCTCCATGAAGCCTGGGGCCGTGGTGGGAGTCGTTGGGAAGGGCTGCGAGCCCATGCTGGGGTAGTGGTGCTGGGCGGTGGGGCCAGGGGCAGGAGGCAGGGCTGGGCCAGACGAGAGCTGAGGGAGGGAGGCCAGGCCTGTGGGGCTATTCCTAGGGGCGATGGGGCCAGGTTGTTGCCTATGGTCCTCTTTGCCTATATTGTGAAATACATCACCTGGCAGACATAAGAAAAAAACAAATGCATATGAAATTATGCACAGTCAGCAGCTGGTCAGTGAAGATCGGAGACAATTCACAACAAGTCATCTTAAATGCCTCAATGAAGGAAATACATTTACAATCTATTTACACTAAGTCAGACCCATGTTTTTGGGTCATCAGGTATATTCTGACCTCTGCTTGTCTGTTCTGTATTTGGAACATGTTAAACTACAATCATTGCTTCAAACACAACACTTTCCCAGGCAGCTTTCCTGTCACATCAGTACAGATCAAGGAGAAGAAGCTAATTCAGGCCATTGAGAGACGCAGCCTTGCAGCTAGTGACTGCTAGCTGGAAGCCCCCCCCCCCCCCCCCCCCATTTTATCACATAATTACAAAACTAAGTCGGTAGCCGAAGTCTACACCCCTTTGTTTGTGATTGGTCAACAGTAGGAATTCTTCAAAAGTCTTTGCTGTCCTTCTACGACATACGTTTCATTGTGTAATATTCCACCAAACATCTTAGTTAAATGTACAATTGCGCAACTAAGACCTTCTCTGCAAAAATATCCAAATTAATGACAATTTTTTTGAGTTCGATTAATTCTGACTACTGTGTATCAAAAAGGACAAACCGTACGTACTACGGCTGCATAAATTTATGTTCAAGCGAAGGTCTTTTCAAGGAGCACACAAGCACACTAGTTTGGTTATGAAGCATGCTGACACCTTTAGAATGAACCAAGTGTATCAGGCTTGTGGTGGTGTGCTAGTATGGATATTGGAGCATAGCAGTGTTCCATCAGGCTAGCCCTAAGCTGCGCTCCTCCTCCTCAGTTTTACCTAAGGAGTTGGGTCTTTTAGATGAAACGTGGATGTGATTATCACTTGACTGGACAGTGGTTGCCGTGCAGGAGACTGAGGCGGTGGAGGCAGAGGTGGCCATCACCACTTTGTTGGCCTCCAGGAAGGCATCTTGGAAATTGTAGAGACACTTCTTCTTGGCGCCGTTCTTCCTCTCCCTGGGCAGGGGCTGTTGCTGCTCCGACGGCGAGGGTGGGAGGAGGTGAAGGGGGGTGGGTTCGGCCGAGGCGGTGTGGGCGTGGTCACCAAAGCTGGAGGAGCAGGGCGGGGGGAGGGGCACGTCAGGGTGGTGGGGTGATCCCAGCATGTCCCCTGGAGATGAAGACAACCATTTTATTTGTATTTATTTAGCCTTTATTTAACCAGGCAAGTCAATTAAGAACAAATTCTTATTTACAAGGACGGACTGGCGAAAAACATTTGATGAACAGGAGTTAGCTGCATGTGTAAGAGCTGCATATGTAAGATCCTGTGTAAGTCTAAAGATTTAGATGGGTGAGAAGGAACATCGGACACAAACAATAAGGATGGCTCTCACTGTATACAGAGTTCAAGTGTACATTGAATTCTATGGCACGAGGGAGGAACAATTCTACTTCATAGAGCCAAAACACACAACACTGAACCTTGTTCGGACCCATCCTTGTATAAACTACAGAGACCAAGTCACACCACACCCCTCGGACAAAGACACTGATCCGACAGAAGGAGGAGGAGCTGGGGGAAGGAGGCTGAAATGGGAGTGGAATGGGGCCTCTTACTACAAGAGCAGACATGTACATATTACCATAGCTACCTACATGTACATATTACCTCAATTAACCGGTGCCCCAGCCCATTGACTCTGTACCGGTAACCCCTGTATATAGCCTCGCTTGTTATTTTACTTCTGTTTAATTATTCATTAATTTCACTTCTCATTTAATATTTATCTAATTTAAAGCATTGTTGGTTAAGGGCTTGTAAATTAAGCATTTCACTGTAAGGTTTACACCTGTTGTATTTGGCGCATTTGACAAATACAATTTAATTTGGTTTGATGCAGTTGCAGGCAATGGAGCTGAAATAAAATGAGCAGCTCCTCCTTTAGCCTACAATAGGGATGGATGAATCATCTTCCTCTTGGAGAACTACTTGGTATGAAGGCTTTTGCTCCAGCCCCGTTGTACCACACCTGATTTAGCTAATTAAGATGACTTATTCTTTGTGAGCAGCTGATTAGTAGAATCAGGTGGGCTACATCCGGTTTTGTAGTGAAAGTCTGCAGTATGATAGCTAGCTCCGTGGTGAAGTTCCCTCACAGATCTAGGATCAGCTTCCCTTCCTCCAATCTTAACTGTAACCATTTGTGTGGAAAATACAAAACGGACTCAGTACCAGCGTCAAGGGGCAATTTCACCCTACACCAGCTCTCCAGGAGGAAGGATGGTCATCCATGGGCTAGATGAAGAGATATGTTCTCACCTGGCAGGGGCTCCTGCAGCAGCACTGATGGGTTCCAATTCTTCATCATGGCAGCGTCGCAGATGTTCTCGAACTTGAGCGAGAGGCACTGCAGCGAGCTGTTCCAGTCACCAGCGCCGCCACCAAAGCAGTTCTGGTAGACGTGGTCCGGCAGGGAGGGGCTGAAGGCCTGCTGCTTGGGCCCTGTGTGGCTCGACGTGGGGGCAAGGGGAATAGGCTAGGAACAGAATAAAAGAGTTATGTTTGATCTGACAATCTTGATGGTCGTACAGTCGTCTCAAATACAACTGAAGGACCTCGGCGTTACTCTGGATCCTGACTTCTCTTATGAAGAACATGTCAAGAATATTTCAAGGGCAGCTTTTTTTCCATCTTCCTAACATAGCAAAAATCTGAAACTTTGTCCAAAAATGAAACAGAAACGCAAATTTGTCACTTCTAGATTAGACTACTGCAATGCTCTACTCTCAGGCTAACCGGATAAAGCACTAAATAAACTTCAGTTAGTGTCAAACACGGCTGCTAGAATCTTGGCTAGAGAAACATTTGATCATATTACTCCAGTGCTAGCCTCTCTACACTGGCTTCCTGTTAAGGCTGTTAAGGGCTGATTTCAAGGTTTTACTGCTAACCTACAAAGCACTACATGGGCTCCTACCGTACGCTACAGTCACAAGACGCAGGCCTCCTTATTGTACATACAATTTCTAAGCAAACAATTGGAGGCAGGGCTTCCTCCTATAGAGTCTTTACTGAAGACTCATCTCTTCAGAAGGTCCTATGAATAAGTGTAGCATGGCTCAGGGATGCGAAGGTGAATGGCAAGACACTGGAGTGACGAACCGCCCTTGCAGTCTCCGGACAAAAAACCCCACCTATGTGAGAATGCTGTTCATTGACTACAGCGCAGAGTTCAACACCATAGTACCCACGAAGCTCATCACAAAGCTAAGGACCCTGGGACTAAACACCTCCCTCTGCAACTGGTTCCTGGACTACAAGATGGGCCGCCGCAGGTGGTAATGGTAGGCAACAACACCTCTGCTACACTGACCCTCAACACTGGGGCCACTCAAGGGTGTGTACTTAGTCCCCTCCTGTACACCCACAACTGCGTAGCCTAACGACACAACAGTGGTAGGCCTGATCACAGACAACGATGAGACAGTATACAGGAAGGAGGTTAGGGAACTGGCAGTGTGGTGCCAGGACAACAACCTCTCCCTCAATGTGAGCAAGACAAAAGGAGTTGATCGTGGACTACAGGAAAAGGCGGACCGAACAGGCCCCCATTAACATCAACGGGGCTGTAGTGGAGCGGGTCGAGAGTTTCAAGTTCCTTGGTGTCCACATCACCAACGAACTACCATGGTCCAAACACATCAAGACTGTGAAGAAGGCACGACAAAACCTTTTCCCCCTCAGGAGACTGAAAAGATTTGGCATGGGTCCCCAAATCCTCAAAAGGTTCTACAACAGCACCATCGAGAGCATCCTGACCAGTTGCTTCACCGCCTGGTATGGCAATTGCTCGGCATCTGACCGTTAGGCGCTACAGAAGGTAGTGCGTATGGCCCAGTACATCACTAAGGCTAACCTTCCTGCCATCCAGGACCTATATAATAGGCGGTGTCAAAGGAAAGACCATAAAATTGTCAGAGACTCCAGTCACCCAAGTCATAGAATGTTCTCTCTGCTACCACACGGCAAGAGGTACTGGAGCGCCAAGTCTAGGTCCACAATACTTTTTAACAGCTTCTACCTCTAAGCCATAAGACTGCTGAACAATTCATCAAAATGGCCACCGGACTAATTACATTGACCCCCCCCCCCCCCATTTGTTTTGCACACTGCTGCTACTCGCTTTTTATTATCTATGCAGAGTCACGTCACCCCTACCTACATGTACAAATTACTTCAACTAACCTGTACCCACGCACACTGACTCAGTACCGGTACCCCCTGTATATAGCCTCATTATTGTTATTTTATTGTGTTACTTTTTACTTTAGTTTATTTGGTAAATATTTTCATAACTCTTCTTGAACTGCACTGTTGGTTAAGGGCTTGTAAGTAAGCATTTCACAGTAAGGTCTACACTTGTGGTATTCGGCGCTGTGACAAAGTTTGATTTGATTGTGTCTGGCCAGCTCCCTTCACTGGGATTCTCTGCCTCTGACCCTATTGGACTCCTAGTCTCTCAACATATTTTCAATAGTGACAGCTTTTTACAACACCCGTGCTTCTACACCTGCATTGCTTGCTGTTTGGGGTTTTAGGCTGGGTTTCTGTACAGCACTGTGACATCAGCTGATGTAAGAAGGGATTTATAAATAAATTTGATTGATTGGCATAACCAAGCTGCAATCCATCATAGTAGATATGAGCTCATTTGAAACAGTGCGACCTCGTGTGGTATATCCATGTAATTACAGAGAAATAATCAACCAGAAAGGAATAACAGAGTTGAATCACTTCCTTGTGACGTTGGTGTAAATCCCCTGAAGGGAATGTATCAATGGGCAAATTCGATTTGTTGGGTGATTTTAAGATTTCACTTAAGGACCAATGGAATGGTCTAAAATGCAAAAACTCCACCTACCCAGGGTACCGGGCCATGCAAAATTAACTCCATCAATGAAAAATTACCAGTTAAGAGGGAGCCACTCAAATCATATCCTGAAACTTAAATCATGTAAATCCCCATCAATTGCATAGACAAAGTATAGCCAATACAGTGTAACAAGGGCTGTGACAATTATTGCATTTTGGTTAATTGTCATGCAAATGACCACGGTTACTCATAATTGTAATTCTGTTTAAAAATATTTTGAGCTTATAATGCATATTTGAAAGATTTCTACAACATACCTAATGAATATAACACAGCTTTGGTGACACAGCCATCTAAAAAAACAAATAGTTTTGACTGCTTGGAACATTCGTAAATGCAGCTTCTCCTCCAGACTGCTTGTAAAATGATGACCAACTTTACCCACTTCATGTAAAAATGCCATTGGGTAAACTATATATAGTTCATTCTCCTAAAATGAATGTACTAATACGATTATAATTTTTGTAGGTCATTGTCCATAACTCAGTTGCATGATCATACGATAACCGTGCCGGCCCTATCTGTAAGTGACTATGGCTGTATCCCAATACCCATAAATTACTTCCATTTGTTGTCTCCTCTCCCTCAAGACTGTTGAAATGGCTTTCACCTATCAACCTCCTTACAGAGCAGTGGTAAGATCAGTAAGGGACGCAAGGAAGCCTTTCAAGACTTTTGGGGCACAGCCTGTATCTGTCAAGCATTCAGGAGGAGTAAATAGAAGCTGCCCTTAACCACTGACACAGGGTCAGATTTCATCTACCTCAAGCTAGTACAGTTGTTAGTGGTATGTGTGTGTTAACTCACCGTGCTGTGTGAAAGGGGGGGGCTGGGGTAGAGTGTGGGGTGCAGCAGGGGCCGGGGCAAGTGGGTGAGGTTATGCAGGGGCAGGTGGCCGTGGATGTGGGGGTAGAGGTGGAGGGCCGGGTGGCTGGGGGTCTGGTTGTCACCCCCAGTGAAGAACTGGTGGTGGTGGCCAGAGGGGGGTGTGTGGATCCGGCTGGGGGAGAGGGGGGGGGCTGGGCCCAGGGGGGCAAGGGAGGAGGACAGGTCCTGGTTGCACACGTGGCACTCGCAGGCGTGCTGTTCCACCTAGAATGAGAGAGGAACAAGATGGCTACCGTGAGTTGTCCTTCATGTCTACCAGTGTTGCTTGTCTTTTTTTCTCCTCCTTTCAGCATTAAGACAACTGTGCAAGCATTTTGAGCTAGATGGTGACATACATAACCGGCTGTGTGCAGTCTGTGTGCCCCATGCATTGGAATCCATTCAAACTGAACAGAATCTTTCTCTAGGTATTCTATATCTCAGTAGGTTAACCGGATGCAAATTCTACCTCAAGCCCTAGTTGTGTAGTGTGGTTGTACCTGTTGCTGTGGGTAGTAGGGCGGAGGGCTGTTGTTGCTCTTCCCTGGCGAAAGCTCCCCCCGCTGGCCCGGAGGCTCCCCGCCGCTCTCCTCGTCAGCCTCCTCCTCGTCACCCTCTGACGAACTACTGCTGCTGCTGCTCCCTCCAGGAGACTGGACAGAGAGAGAGAAGGGGGAGAGAGCAAAAAATCAGAGGAAGAGGGGAGAGTGAGGAGAATGGAAAGAGAGAGAGAGAGGGGAGGAGGGGGGCAGAGGATGAGAGGGAGAGAAAACAGAGGGAGAGAGGAGAGTGAGGAGGATAGAGATGGGAGAGAGAAGAGAAATTCAACAGGAATGAGTCAGAGTCAAAGTACATTTCCACAATCAAATCTGTCCCAGTCCAGAAACTTCGCACAGAGAAATTCAGCAGAGAAACATGCCAAACTTGCATCAAGGGCACTGTCACACACAGTGTAGGGTGAAGTTGCCCCAGATGCTGATCTTGGGCCAGTTTAGCATTTTCCCCACTAATGGCTAAGGTTAGGATTGGGGAAGCTGATCCTAGATCCGTAACTAGGGTAAACGTCACCCCGCAGCCGTCAACCACCCACACACCTCATCTTTGAGCGCCATGTTCTCCCCGCCACCGTTGAGCTCGCTGTGCAGGCCGTTCATCCTGGCCACCACCCCTGGGTCCTCGTAGCCCCCCATGGGATAGATGTCCGCAAACTTGCCCAACAGCGGAGGCACTTCGTCCTCGTCGCTACCACTACGAGGAGAGGAGGAAGAAGAGAGGGAAAGAGAAAATAATGAAGGTGAATACCAAAACAGGAGTGGCCATGTTTTCATGATAAAAATCATTATAGGAAATTACATTACATGATTGGAGAGCACATACCTGATAAAAGAGTTAACTACATATACCACAAGAGTAACCATAACCACAACAAACAACCATACCCACATCAACTAGATATTGGGATAAATCCTACTGGTAGCATGAACTAGTCCCGGGCGATCTGGACAAAAAAAAATCCACATCACGATAAATTGGATGAATCACAAGAATGATAAATTGAACAATACATTTACAACATTAATGTGTAACAGTTATTTTTTTTGTAATATTACCCTTAAAACTACTACTGTGAATGTTGTAGCTATCAATTGTCCCATTAACAATTACCCGTATTAGCAAACTTATTTCATACTTCACATTTCTCTAGGAGGGCACTATAGGTTATTTATAGTAATGATCGATATCAGCAAAATGTTCACGATAAGTGGTCAGTGTTGATCATTTCGGTTGATCATCCCAGCTCTAGCATGAACTCAAAGCCATTATTTGTGCATTTTAGTCATGTATATCTTTGATAGATATAAATATTTAAAAAATAACAATACATTATTGTAATGTATTGCTTTTTTTGTATGTTTCTTCTATGATATTTTATTGCTTTACATTATATACTCAGGTCTTGTTTGGAAGGTACATTTGCTATGATCTCCTGAATAAATAAATAAATATTTTTACAACAAAGAACATGCCACCCCTGGTGGACTTACAAGGTGGTGGCGACCCCTTCTGGCAGGATGAGGCGCGAGTGCTGCTGTATGGTGATGGGCGAGCTGGAGGCCGAAGCAGAGGCTGAGCTGCCCCCGGAGGACAGACTGGGGGGGTGCACCTCGGCCAGGTAGTCCCGGTGCTGTGGGGGCTCCGTGGCCTGAAGCGGCAGCTTGATGTGGAGGTCCTCGGCAATGGGCGAGTCCACGATGCCGCACGTCAGGATGTGGGAGAGGCTGCAGTCGTCGCAGGTGCATCTGGAGGAGGAGGGATGGTTGTTAATTTAAAAATGTGGTTTTGCAAAGGTTGGGTTGCAGGTGGCCAGTGGTGGTGTTCCAGGTCTTCGTTTTTGTGGTTGAGCTGAAAATCTCAGACGGCTGATATATTATATTGATGTGGTTCATGATATGCTAAACACTTGTATACCGCATTTCCTTTCGGGTCACTGAATAACACTGGGTACTGGCTAGAAACATGGGTTTGTTTTACTTTGGGATGATAAATGAGGATTAAAAACATACCCGCACACGAAGCTTGAATATCTCATTGGACTTGTCATATAATATCCACATAGGTATAAAAAAAATAATAATAATAATAATAAAAAATAAAAATAAAAATAGGAAGTATTTTATTTAGACACGCTGCAAATAAACAAACACACCATCTGTAAATTGCAAGCAAAATTAATCCTCCAAACTCACCGTCTTCGATAATTGCAATTTGGACAGTCTGGAATGCTGAGACGAGAGGAGAGCATTCTCATCGTGTCTGTAAAGTTACTGTCACCAGCTAAAGATTTCTTACTGTTGGTTAACTGCAAAGACAAAATCTAATTAATGTACAGCAGATTAAAAGGGTACACCGTCAAAATATGTCTGACCAGTTTCACAAATAAATCAACTATTTCTGTAGACTATTTGTCCATCATACCTGTTCTTCTATAAACCTCCTCTGTTTAAAGAATTCCCAGTCTTCCTTCAGCATCCGTTGTTTTGTTTTCAAAGTCTGTAAATAGGTAGACTTCAATTATGAGCTTTGACAGATTGAGGTCGAAACATGTCAGCTTTTTAATAAATAACAGTACCTAAACGTACCTAAAAGTAGTACCTAAATCACCTTTTCTCTGTTGGGACTATAGAAATAATATGACATAAATAATAGGGGTAAGTGTTACGGAATGAAAAGCTAGACAATGCTGATAACTACAGTAATAGTGTTATACTACTTGAAATTTTGTTGCGTGATAAACCACTTACATTTTTGCTAATTAAAGACTTATGTGGTTCTGTCCGTTGATTTGTGAGATTCTGGCCCTCCACCTTAAAAAGCAGCTGCCAGAAAGAGAAAAAACAATTGCTAATAAGCATCAGAGAGACCAAGAGAAAACCATTCAAAGGAGATGCATTTGTTAAAAACCTTCAGGACATCACAATATGTTATTGACATTTATTTAAGTTCCATTGTCACACACAAGGAACAGTCGGTGGAGTGTAGCAAAGACAGGGATATTGTGTGTGTATGTGAGGTGTTTCTCTCGGTCTGTGTGTGTACCTGTTCGTCGACGTAGTCGTCAATCCTCTTCTCACACTCCTGCCACTCGGCCGCCACGGCGGCCATCTCCTGCTCCAGCTGCTGGTAGCTCTCCAGCAGGGTCCTGTACATGTCCTCGCTGTACGAGTCGTGGGAGGCCGTGCCGTGCCTAATCAGAAATTGTATTATTTTTTAAAGAAAACATTGGAAACACACAGCTAGACCAGTTTATCATACCAATGGCCTATTTAGGCTTGAGGATAGACCAGGTTTAATGATGTTGCTATACTTAGACAAACAAAAAGGGATTATATAGGGAGACTATAAAAAAAAAATATATATATATATATATATATAATCCTCAAAGAAGCATACACCTCAATAACGTCAATAGCATCATGGAGAAATCCTCTTCTTAATGGCTGTTTTGTCATTCGACTCAGTCTTACCTCAGCTGTGCAACCAGTGCAGGTAAACTGCTGTGCAGGATGGGCTCGGAGAACACCAGGTTCTCAAAAAGGTGCTTGTTGTGCAGCTCCCACGTCACCTGGAACTTCTGCAGGTGTTCGTTCTCCTGTGGAACCCAGACAAGAAGAGAGTTAGAAACAAAGTTTATGCGGCCTGGCCGGTCTAGCGGTAATACCGCAGCCTCCGGCACACGTCCACTGTGTTTACATAGGGTGGAATCCGGCCGTTTGACATAACCTCTCTGTCTTTCCCCACTATCATCCTCTATCACTATCTGTGAACTAAATAAATACAAAACTGAAAATCCTTTGACAGTGCGGTCCAAAATTATTGACACCCTTGATAAAGATAAGAAAGAATAACTATAAAATAATTCAAATACTCTGCTATATTGTATGCTCAAACACACAAAGAAATGCTTAGTTGGGCACAAAATCTACATTTTGCAAATGGCCATCTCAGTCTCCGGACTTGAAACACATTGAAAACCTGTGGTTTGAATTGAAAAGGACAGTCCATAAGCACAGAAAGGATATCAAGGATCTGGAAAGATTCTATATGGAGGAATGGTCTAGCATCCCTCACAATGTGTTCGCCAACTCATGAATGTAAAAATCAAAAACTCAGTGCAGTTATCCACAAAAGGTGAAGTATTGAAACATTAATAATTTTGACCCCTACCTTTTGAGAGAATGAGAAGAGAAATGATATTACTTGATAAACAAAATCGCTTTCTCTGAACAGCCCAGTACATCACTGGGGCCAAGCTTCCTGCCATCCAGGACCTATATAATAGGCGGTGTCAGAGGAAAGCCCATAAAATTGTCAGAGACTCCAGTCACCCAAGTTAGAGGGTTTTCTCTGCTACCGCAAGGCAAGCGGTTCCGGAGCACCAAGTCTAGGACCAAAAGGCTCCTCAACAGCTTCTACCCCCAAGGCATTAGACTGCTGAACAATTCATAAAAATCACCACCTGACAATTTACATTTCCCCCCTACTTGAACACTGCTGCTACTTGCTGTTTGTTCGTTTGTTACCTATGCATAGTCACTTCGACCCCACCTACATGTACAGATTACCTCAACTAGCCTGTACCCCTGCACACTGACTCGGTACCGGTGCCCCCTGTATATAGCCTCGTTATTGTTATTGTGTTACTTTTTATTATACATTTTTATTTTAGCCTACTTGGTAAATATTTCCTTCTTCTTGAACTGCACTGTTGGTTAAGGGCTTGTAAGTAAGCATTTCACGGTGAAGTCTACACTTGTTGTATTCGGCGCATGTGGCAAATAAAGTTTGATTTGTATTGGTATAAAATATAATTTAACAAATTTCTTTAAGCATAAAATGTAGCTCAGTATGTAAATTATTTATTTGTATAGTCATTTCTGCACATCTTTAACAAGGGTGTCAATAATCTGGACCCCACTGTTTGTGTGTGTGTGTGTATAGTCACAGCAGTGGCAGCTGTCTAGGCTGATGACTATTGTCCCGAAGCTAAGGTGACAACTTTCAGACAAACCTCTGTACTGCTTCCAAAAAGTATGAGCCATTCTGTGACACCGTCCGTGGCTTGTCCCTGTGTTCTGGGGAAATTCTAAAGCCTATGTTAATCCTGTGCGAGTTACTGAGGCAACAATACTTTTTAGCCTTCATGTATTGGGGGCAAGTCTGGTTTAACTCACGTTGTCGCCAAAACTCAGGCTAAACCTCTAAAATAGACACTGAGCAGCACTAAGCATTGTCCCTCTGTGCTAGTCTGATGCCAACAAAATGGCTAACACAAAGGGAACCGTAAAGGTAACCACAAAGGCTAACGCAAAAGGCTAACACAAAGCATAATGGAAAGGCCAACAGTAAGGCTAACAGTAAGGCTAGCGCAAATGCCAACCCTGAAAGTTATTGCGCAAGACTGTTTGTTAGCCACTGGTCTAAGACTAAGCTAATGCTAACATGAGGCAATCTTCAATGCTATCGCTAACAGAGGAAGACTGACCAGGGTGAGGAGGAAGCTGCTGATGGTGCGCGCAGCCTGGCAGAGGGCGCTGTACTCCTCCAGGAGCAGCGAGATGAACTGGTGGGCCTGTGGGGGGCCCTGGGCGGCGGCCGCCGCAGCCTTGGAGCCGGTCGACAGGTGCTTGAGCAGGCGCACCTTCATTTCTAGGACGTACTCGCGGGCCTGCTGCTCCAGCCTCTGGTAGAGCTGGTACGGGTCCTTCTCGCACAGCCTGAACAGGAGGTGGGCAAGATGGACGTCATAAGACCCAGTGTACAATAGGCTAATACAATAGCAAAATATGCTAATACTTGTAGGGATTATCTATGGTGGTCAGTCCTGGGTCAAATGCATCTCAAACACTTTCAAATAACTAAATCAAACTCAGGTTTTCCTGGTACAATGTAACAGATGGCCTAGCCCCAAGTAGTAGCACAGAGGAAGTTTTAACCTCCGAAATGGCTAACCATTTTCTGAAGGTAATCTCTTATCTAGCAAAATTGGACAAGGGAAAGTGAGATAACCATTCAATGATTACTCTGGTACTCTTGTCAGATAACTGATCACCTTGAAGATGGAAGTGAAAAGAGGATGGTAGGGATGGGAGAGAGCATGGAGGGCAAAAGGAAAGAAAGGAATGAGACAGGAAGCAGTGAGAGATGGAGGGTAGGAAGAGGGTGTATAGGAAAAATAGAAGGAGAAAGGACTAGAAAGAGGGTGGAAGACAAGCTGCCTTTTCTCAAGCTGGGTCTTACCTGTCCACCAGCTCCTTCATGCCCTCCTTGTCGCGGTCAAGGGGCTGGTCGTGGTCGTCGGCCAGCGGCGTGCCTGTCTGGCGGTAGATGCACCGCACTAGGTAGCGAACCTCCGACCAGTGGTTCTGCAGCAGCTGGGACTCACGCTCTGACTCGGCCGAAATCTCCCTGGAGGGGGTGAAGGCCAAAAGAGGTAATTGTGATGCATCAGTGAGAGGACACTGGGTGCGCTGATACAAGGGACGCAGGGTCATGTTCATTAGGGCAAGCAACAGAAAACACTTTAAAACATTGACACAAAAAAACAAAATGAGCATTTCCTACTTCATTTACTATATGAATACAACCCAGATAGTAGAAGTATTAGTGCGTCTGTGCATCCATGTTCCTCTTTTAAAGGGCTGATATCGAGTCCCTCCAGGATTCCAAAATTCTGCGATCGCATAATTCAAAACAAAATCAACGAATCCACAAATTTATGGAAGAGCTCGCAATTTTGACCAATCACTGCACAAGTGTCCAATCAAAAGAGGGTTAGCAATTTTGATCACTGTTACCATGGAAAACAGCCCAATAAAACATCAACAACCCCCTCCCCCCCCCCGTCAGCGTGTGAAGTCTATGGTTGATTACTGACTGATTACGACTGACAGGCAGAACAATGAACAGGAATCCATCTCATTTACCAACAAAAATCATAGTCAGACAGTGCAAAATGATTTCCAAATGTTTTACATGAAAATGGGGGCAAATTGTTTTGCACAAGAGCCAGCAAAGTATGTGAAAAGAAGGTCAGAATCAGATCATGTGAGCGGAGATAATGGAGGAAAAAAAAAAAAAAGAACAATTCGCTCTATTAATTCAAATCACAATTTAACCAACATCCATCTATTTTTGTGACTACCTGGACCTACCTATTGGTTTTTAAGCATTAAAACCAAATCATATGGATATGAATGCAAAGTATTTTAATAAACATGAAAAGATTAATGTAATAAGCCAAAATAATTTTAAATAGGTTCATGTCATATTAAAACAGCAAATAGGTCAGTAGCCAGACAGGGAGCCTAAAATGAACTATTCAGGCTATATTATTCCAATTATTTCAAGGCTATAGCCTACAAAGAAATACATTGTGAAGCATTTGCAACACAATAGGCTGGTAGGGACATAAAGCGCTCAGCATTTAGTTGTATTAAATCATTAGTATATAAAATGTGACATACTGGTACTTAGAATGAAATACAAATTAAACAAGGATGGTTTAAGAGATCAGATTTTTTGTTTATAAATACTTTGCTACAATGACACACTTAGTTATCTACCCAACTCGTTCATTTCTTTTAGCATGTACACACAGAGGTGTAAAATACTTAAGTAAAAATACATTAAAGTACTACTTCAGTAGTTTTTTGGTGTATCTGTACTTTACAATTTATATTTTTGACAACTTTTACTTCACTACATTCCTAAAGAAAATGTACTTTTTTTTTTTTTACTCCATACATTTTCCCTGATACCAAAAAGACCTCAATACATTCTGAATGCTTAGCAGGACAGGAAATTGGTTCAATTCACACACTTATCAGGAGAACATCCCGGGTCATCCCTACATAATTTACAAACGAAACACACATGCTTCGTTTGTACATTTTGTCTGAGTGTTGGGAGTATGCCCCTGGTTAAAAAAAACAAGAAAATGGTGCAGTCTGGTGTGCCTTATGTAAGGAATGATTTATAATTTTACTTTTGATGCTTAAGTATATTTTAGAAATTACATTTACTTTTGATACTTAAGAATATTTAAAACCAAATACTTTCACTTTTACTCAAGTAGTATTTTACTGGGTGACTTTCACATGAGTCATTTTCTATTAAGGTATCATTACTTTTACTAAAGTATGACAATTGGGTACTTTTTCCACCACTGTGTACAGGTAGTAAGTACACCATCATGCTTTTGTGTTTCCATAAAGATTCTTTAGTTGTGGACACTACATCACCGTACTCCCTCTCGGTCCGCATCTTTGTAAGTCACCTTGATTTATCAGTTTCTTTATGAAAATATTTAATGAACTCCATCACAGTAGCTAAAGCGGCACACAAGTAGACTACAAATGAATCCTGGGCCGGCATGCCCTGAGCTGGTGAAGTGAGCGCTACTGGAGCGAAATTGGAGCTGGTGAGAAGGCCGACGCTCCAGCCTTTGGGAATCTCGCACCAGTCAAATTGGGTACGCTCCGCACCAGCTCTGCTCACATACTCTGGTCCGAACAGCCACCACAGCAGACGCAGATCACCATGACCAAAGCAAGAGCAAGGAAATCTGTGGTAGTGATGTGCAGATCGCAAACGAGTCGTTCTTTTTAAATGACTTGACTGATTTGAGAATCATTATTATTTTTGATTGAACTGCTGGCTGGAGTAAAATAAATTAATTGCAGTGAAGGATTGAGACACGCTCCTCTGTCTCATAGACGTGTTCAGACCAACAACTGTTTATCATATGTGTGCACAAGAAAATAGATCATGCTGCAGGCTGAGCACATATGGCTTTTTATTGCTTCATATTAAATGAACATGACAAACAAAACTCTTCGCCAAATTTCATTGAAAGCCTCTGAAAAAAATCAAGAATTGTTGGCCACAGATAAAAATACTTCGCAGATCTTGGAGGGACTGGATATCAGTCATTGGTTAAAGTGGAAATGTGTAACTTTTTGGGCAACCCAACCAAATTCACACAGAAATCAGAGTTATAGATCTACCATTCATTGACTTTCGGTTTTGTACACCAGCTTCAAACAGCTAAAACAACATGTTTTGATTATGGAAGATATATTTCACAGTGGTTTAGATGGTACAATGAATCTCTACACTATACTAGCTTATTTTGTCGCATAAACTGAAATTAGGTGAACTATTCGAGTTTCAGCAAACAGGAAATGGCGGAGCGATTTCTGCATTGTGCAACTTTAAAATAGTATTTGCATTCATTGAAATGTTGAGCATTTCATTGAGCCTGCCTGGAGTGCTAGATGGGCAGTGTTTGCACTTTTGAGACTATCCCATTGGTTCCATATCCCCAGGCAAGCTCAATCTAGTGTAGTTAAAGTATTTGAAAGAAAAAGAAAACAAGATGCTGATGGACAGAGATCAGCCAATAAAACCAGTGGTTGTTAAGTCCATCGATTTACAGTCAAGTCCCGTTCTGAGGCGCTGTGAAACCAGACTGTTAGAGAAAGATAGAGCTGGCTGGTGGATGTGATTAGTTATTATCTGACAATGCTAAAAAGGATGGTAGCACAGGTGGCGGCTTCTAGAAACTTCCTGAACACATAGTTGATATACTAGGCTAGCTCAATATGTCAAACGATAGACACTTTCGTCCTTTCTAGCGTGGTCGTTTAGTGACCACCATAAATGCGCCCATCCAGCTCACCGTCTCTCGTTGCAGGCCTCACAACTGCACACGGTGTCAGCGGTCATAGGGGTGGTGAGGTCTGGGACGGGGAGAGTGGGGAGGGTTGGGGGTGTGCCACCATTGGTCAGTCTGCCCCCTGCAGCGGGCAGCTCCTGGCCCAAGCCTCCGTTACCCACAGGCATGTGCAACAGGAAGTCTTGGCTCTGGGGGAATAAGAAATGACAGGGCATCAGAACATGCAAAAAAGCAATGATAATGCAACCAAGAGCGACCATAAAGGTGACTTAACGTTACCAACTGTTGCCTTAGGTCTGTACTCTGAAGTATTTCATTGCAGCAAAGTGCACAGAGATCGATGCTCATTATACTAGACTAGAGACAAAATTCCAGAACAGGAGAGAAATTAGAGAACGTAATCAAGCAAAATAGCAGAAAAAGGGAAAGGAAAAACAAGCGCATTCCAGGCCAGAGGGACACTCCAGGAATTGTCAGGCTCTTCCCAACTTTCAAATTCAATTAGCCTAGCAATTAGCTGCTAGACGTCGCCAACACAGAGTGGCTCATAGGAGTGAGGCAAGGCAGTGTATGCGGAACAGCCACTAACATGTCATCAGCAAGAGAGACGTCTAAACACTGGTGTGGCTTTCTGTCTGAGGTTATTATCTCCCGCTGATAGCAAAGGAGGAGCCAAAGCCTCTATAATGCTGAGTCATCTGACAGAGGGAAACTAATGTTTTACAATGTGTGTGTTTGGTCAGGACTCAGGTGTTTCTGCTCCTTGTTACAGTCCACCTGTAGCTTGCCTGTTTCCTCCGCTTTCTCTCTGTGTGGTATGCGTCTTTGTGGTATGGGTCGGTCGGTCTCTCTTTGGCCGTGTTCAAGAGCATCAAATCGGTGATGCATTGTGATAAATGGTGACTGACTAATCTACAAATAATGAGGAGTTATTTATGACACTAGGTCATTTGTAGATCAGTCAGTGGGCAGTCACAAGCCCTCAACCTCTTTATTCCTTGTTGTAATCTACCTTTAGTACACCTGTCGCCATCTCTCTCTTTTGCGCCGACTCTATGGATGTGTTTGAGCAGTAACGCTAACAAAGTCGACTGTAGAAGAAAGTTGGCAAGGCTCAGATCAACATGGAAGTGTCAACATAGCTGCTATTGTTCATAAAAAAATGTTCTTTATAAAATGTCAAAATAAAAATGTCTATACCCTCATATCACACTCACAAACTGAAAACATAACTTGTGTAAAATGTATTGATTACAAGAGGTCTCAAATATCACTTTTGTTTGGATCTCCTGTTTCTTTACAATCGCAGTAAAGTTGGTTCCTGTTTCAGTCACATCTTTGGTCACATTCGCGTGGTTCAACCAAAAACACCCTAATGATTGGTTGACAAATGGTGCCTCCCACAACACAGGTGATGAATGCATGGTGCAGTTGGTGAGAAGCAACTACAGCGACTTGAATGTGACTTCATAAAAAAACTGCATGACCTTTGATCACATGGTTTTGTGAAGTTCATGCAGTCAAACTGGAGGTGCAAGTCAGAAAATGTTTATCCTCATAATGCAACACACATTGAAAGGCCTAGACTAAATGTTTCTGTTACTTGATATAATCCACCAATGCCTGCCTGCATCTATCTAGGGCTTGGTTATCCACTAACTGTACACAAACATCCACTTAAACAGCCATTGTCATTCAGTTCATTGGTCCAGCATCACCTTTTCACCACCATACTTCTCCCTCCCTCCACCCATACCCCTCCACCAGCCTGTGGTGACTCACCACCAGCGACTGCTCCAGGGAGGCGTGGCGGTCCTCCTTCTCCACCGTGCGCCGGCAGTCGGGGCACACCCACAGGGGCAGCTGCAGAGCGCTGGGGGACTTGGGGGGCTGTGCCATACCGTTCGGTCCCGCCCCGGGGAGCATTGCGTCAGGATGGAGGGTGCTGTCTGGCTTGCGCTCACTCCGGCACAGGAGGCAGCGGTCGCCGGTGGTAGAATATGGGGCCCTCTGGCTCAGGCCAAATGTGAATGGGGTCTGGTGGTTGGAGACGGAGTGGATGTCAAGTTAGAAGAGTGTGTGTAGCACTACTGTAGTGGCAGTAAGCAGTAGCTACTAACTAGTGCTCCAATATGTAGCCTACCCAGGCAGGTTTTAAAGTTAAGACAGGGTCACGGGCAGTAAGCACAAACAGGTGGAAAAAAATTGAAAATTGGAAACCGATTGGTAAAGTTATTATTGGTCATAACGTTTAGGATGGGCCTTTCCCATTTCAAAACTTTTTCATACATTTTGTGCCTACTGAATGCCACCTGGGGCTTTTCAGTCCACCCAGTGATACTCACAACAGATAAGCTGATGCTGATCTATGTTACCGTAGGCCTAACAGGAGTATCTGCAGAGACAGTGAGTGATGCATTACCTGAAGGACTCCAGAGAAGTCGGAATTCACCGGCCCCTCCGAAAACTGTGGTGTAACGTTACCGTTCATAGAGACCTGGAGGACACAAAGGGCCCGACATAAACCAACACCTCCGGAGTCACCCCTCTCATTAGCACCGATGCCAAGCGTCTATTACAAGGCTATCTGAAGCATGTTAGCGCTTGACCTGGCTGGGGGCTACTTGGCCACACACAATTAAGATTTGTCTCCGAATTGTGTTATTTGAACATGAAATAAAACACAAAGCAGTTGATGATATGTCCTGGCGATATTGCAAAGAACATATGCAGATATTACTTTTCATATTAATGCTCGGCGCAGCAGTATATTGATGGGGCCAGCAAGTTCACCTGCTGTTTCTGTCTTCAACAGACAATCTTTACATAAGCAGAGTGTAGTCTTGATTTGTATGCACTTTGCAAAGATTTTGTAAACATCTGAAGAATGAATCAAAACACACTGATTAGTTAAACAAAAGGTTATGTGAATATTATATTACTTCTTAGATGGAAATAATAGCCCTGACTAGTGTAAATGCTGATCTAGGCAAATTCCTTCCACAATAAGTAGCTTGGTCTAGGCAATAAGTTAAGCTCATCTTGAGCTTTCAAAGAAACAAACATTAAGACCACTATCACAACTCTGATGTTGGTAGGCCTATATTCTGGGGCTTACATCCGTTCTATAGATGGATCATAGCAATTTGTAAGAATCACGATCAAGGGTTCACAAAGTAAAACTTTGCCACAATATGTGTTCTTCTCCTGATTTATTTTCTGCAACCTTTGCCTAAATCCCAAATGATGGGGAAACTGTCTGGCATATAGGCTAGCTAGGCTAATGAAACTGAGTGAGTGCAATACAATGCATTGCATTTAGCTCAAATCAGACTTTCCTTGGATTTGCTTAGACAGTGACTAAGTATTAACAAGTCTGCATTATGGACTTTTTTGGGACAATTGGCTCATCATATGAGGAAGTCCTTCAGCCCTAAAGATGATAAACCTAGTCGCGGCCAATGTGACATACACATGATAGGCCTAGTCTTTGGTGATTAGTGGATGTTGTTTCCCTGGCTACTGTTGTGATATAGAAAAGACTGACAAGGCATAGCTGCAATATATGGAGACAAGACAAGAAACCATGAGTAAAGCAAGACACTCAATATACCATTTGACAGCCAAGTATGTAATGTTGCAATACCATTGGTATATTGTAGGATCATGGTTGTGGAAGTCATTTGGCTCACTTGGCTGTGTGACAGTAGTCTTGCAGTTGTCTTACACATGTGTCTGTAAACACCGTGGACGACCTAACTAGTAATGACCTTCCTATTAAATAATTGGTATGAGTAAACAAACTATAGGCCTACTGTTACTTAGCAGGCTAATCCGATGACACTGCCAGACTCGACTGAGACTTCATGTTTGTAAACAGTAACGTTAGTCTGGTGAGCTACTACTCCTGCTAAAATTGTGAATATGAAAACATCAGACAAGAAATTAAAGGCCAACTGGCTGTCCAAATTGTTGCGCATTGTTAACAAGCTACATACTGTACCTAGATGCTAGTCAGGAACAAGAGACAATTCAGTTTAAGGACACAGTGCAGTGGCGATGGGCAGGTTGGTCATAGTTAACGTTAGTTTACACGCTAACGTTAGTATCCATCTAGCAAGTAACAAACATCCACTCCCACAACGTCGCGAACAGTTAGATAATAAGATAACGACTGTCGTGTAAGCAAAATCGGCTATTTTCGGTCTGTCAACATTGTGGTTGTCGAGTAACGTTAGCTAGAACAAGATAGCTAGAAACGTCAGCCGGTCTAGTTTATTTTCAAATTGAGCAAGTAGCTAACGTTATAACTAACGCGTTACCGTATATAGAAAGCTTACTAACGTAGTTAGTCAGCTAAACTAACTTGTTGGCTGTTGTCGACGTCAGGTTCCCATTTCCCGAGTTAACGTTAGCTAGCTAGCTTCCTCGGTAGCTGGGCTAGCTACTGAAGAATGTCAGGCCTCAAATGTCTGTCGATTATGTGTAATCAAAATCTCTGACGTTAGTGTTCAACACGTCAACTGTATATTCTCACCTCTCCGTTCAGGCCTGTTATTGAGCCCATGTTCCCATTTCCAGAGCTCCCTGATGTCAGAAAGCCCATGGTAGACACGGGTGTTGCCGTGGCTTGAAGACTCAGGTCCGTGGCTGAAACCCCGGCCTTGCCACTGGTACTGCAGACAGTACTACTGCAGCTACTGCTGCCACCGCCCCGCTTGTTCTTCCTGCGTTTAGCACCTCGTTTAGCATCGGTTGGACTCATTATCCCACAAAAGTCAGAGACAACTTGCCGTCCAGTACAGGCAGAGTCTCAGGTGGAATGTCTGGCTCAAATCCCTCTGGTATAAATAGACGATATTTTAAAGACTTCCAGTTAGACAACCACCCAGTACCTTCAGAGTACTTAGACTTGAGATTTCAATATGGCCACTGGACAGGAATTGGCTGCTCGAGCTTGCGCTGCAACAGTACGTCCCCCTTCTCTCTTAAAGGATTCATGGGAAATGATGTTTTTCTCATTAGTGCTGGTGAGGTCATAGGTGAGATGGATGATGACAAACTGGTTTTCTGACTCTATCCCCAAAATTGTGAAGAACACCAGAAGTGACCATTCATGATCTCATTCATAACCATTCCTGTTCATCAATGCAAGTGGCCATTTGTAGGCTATTGGTATGTGCAATGACGTGTCCTCGAGGGGGAGTGGGCAAGTATTTCAGGAGTTTTATGGCTTGGGGGTAGAAGCTGTTAAGAAGCCTTTTGGACCTAGACTTGAAGCTCCGGTACCGCTTGTTGTGCGGTAGCAGAGAATAGTCTATGATTAGGGTGGCTGGAGTCTTTGACAATTTTTAGGGCCTTCCTCTGACACCGCCTGGTATAGAGGTCCTGGATGGCAGGAAGCTTGGCCCCAGTGATGTACTGGGCCATACGCACTACCCTCTGTAGGGACTTGCGGTCGGAGGCCGCGCAGTTGCCATACCAGGCAGTGATGCAACCAGTGGTGCTGTAGACCTTTTTGAGAATCTGAGGACCCATGCCAAATAGCATTCTCACGTGAAAGTGGCAGCTCTACCTACGTGAAAGCGGCAGCTCCTTGAAAGCGGCAGCTCTACCCTTTACCTCAGTGCGGATGTTGCCTGTAATCAATGGCTTCTGGTTGGGATATGTGTGTACAGTCACTGTGGGGATGACGTCATGACTGATGTGGTGTACTCTTCAATGCCATCGGAAGAATCCCGGAACATATTCCAGTCTATGCTCGCAAAACAGTCTTGTAGCTTAACATCTGTGTCATCTGAACACTTCTTTATTGATGGAGTCACTGACGCTTCCTGCTTTAGTTTTTGATTGTAAGTGGGAAATCAGGATATAATTATGGTCAGATTTGCCAAATAGATGGCGAGGTAGAGCTTTGTACGCATCTCTGTGTGTGGAGTAAAGGTGGTCAAGAGTTTTTTTCCCTCTGGTTGCACATTTAACATGCTGGTAGAAATACGGTAAAACGGATTTAAGTTTCCCTGCAGTAAAGTCCCCAGACACAAGGAGCGACACCACTGGATGAGCGTTTTCCTGTTTGAGTATGGCCTTATACAGCTCATTGAGTGTGGTCGTAGTGTCAGCATCAGTTTGTGGTGGTAAATAGACAGATACAAAAAATATAGATGAAAACTCTCTTGATAAATAGTGTGGTCTACAGCTTATCATGAGATACTTTACCTCAGGTGAGCAAAACCTTGAGACTTCCTTAATATTAGATTTCGTGCACCAGCGTAAACCCCGCCAGCTGCATGTTATCCGTGTCGTCGTTCAACCACAACTCGGTGAAACATAAGATATTACCATTTTTAATATCCCATTGGTAGGATATTCGTGATCGTAGCTTGTCTATTTTGTCATCCAATGATTGTACGTTGGCTAATAGGACAGATTACCCATTCGCCGTTGGATCCTTACAAGGCATCCCGACCTACGTCCCAGATATCTCCGTCTCTTTCTCATGTGATTGACGGGGATTTGGGCCTTGTCGGGTGTCTGAAGTAAATCCTTGGCATCCGACTCCTTAAAGAAAAATCTTCATCCAGTATGAGGTGAGTAATCGCAGTCTGTCACGAATCCCGCCGAAGATGGTGCCTTTTCCTATTCGGGCGGTGCTCGGCGGTCGTCATCGCCGGCCTAATAGCTGCCATCGATTCCCTTTCCTTTTGTTTCTGTTAATTGGGTCTAATTGGTTACACCTGTTTTGAGTTAGTTTTGTTTGTAGGCTATTTAAGGGCACTAGGCCCGCTGAGTATTGTGCGGGCTTGTTCTCTGTTTATTTATCTCTATTTTTCCGGACAGTTTTAGTCCTGTATATTTTGTTTCATGCGCCCTTGTGTTTTGCATGTCCGTGTCTCCGCTGTCTTTGGAATAAAAAGATCCACGTACGGAATTACCTGCTCTCTGCGCTTGACTCCTCCACTCACCATTCATAGAAGTCATAACACAGTCCTGATATCCAGAAGCTCTTTTTGGTCATAAAAGACGGTGGCAGAAACATTATGTACAAAATAAGTTACAAATAATGTGGGAAAAATAACACAATAGCACAATTGGTTAGGAGTCCGTAAAACGGAAGCCATCTCCTCCGGCGCCGTTCATTTCAATCCAGTGAGCTGTACTAGGTAATGACAGATTCTTAATTTCCTTAACTAGGCTTCACTCTTTAGATCCTCGTTCATCTTCTGTGTGAATAATTTCCTGGAGGGTAGCTTTCTCCGTCTCTGCCCTTGCATTCTCAGTCTTGGTATGCTTGGAGGCGCGTTTAAGATCTTCTGCATCCTGAAGCTCTTACCCACATCTCAGCTTTCTCTTTCTAAACTTTCTCATGAGTATCCTGGATATCTCTGGTGGTGAGCACTGAGCAGCAGATCTTCCTCACCATCTCTCCCTGCTCCCTCTTCCAGAGCCTCTCCTTCTGGGCCCACTGGTCTGACAACCTGGCCTTGTGCTGATTCCAGTCCAGCTCTAAGGATTTGTTCTGCTCCCATTTCACATTCCTGCTCAAACACCAGAATATTGGTTATTAGGTCCTCGTGCTTAGGTCTTCATGCTCCTTTCTCCTCTCCTTTCCTCGTCCATTGCAGTACCTTCGGAAAGTATTTAGACCCCTTTACTTTGTCCACATTTTGGTACGTTACAGCCTTAATCTACAATTGATTAAATAAAACAAATCCTCAGCAAACTACACACTTCCCCATAATTTATACTAAATAAACACAGAAATACCTTTTTTACATAAGTATTCAGACCCTTTGTATGAGACTCGAAATTGAGCATGCAGGTGCATCCATCATTGAGATGAGTCCTTAACTGGCAGTCCTCAACTGGCCCCAATGCACAACTGAGCAAGAGGACATGTACATTAGAGTGTCTAGTTTGAGAAACAGACGCCTCACAAGTCCTCAACTGGCAACTTCATTAAATAGTACCCGCAAAACACCAGTCTCAACGTCAACAGTGAAGAGGTGACTCCGGGATGCTGGCCTTCTAGGCAGAGTTGCAAAGAAAAATCCATATCTCAGACTGGCCAATAAAAATAAAATATTAAGATGGGCAAAAGAATACAGACACTGGACATTAGGAACTCTGCCTTGAAGGCCAGCATCACGGAGTCACCTCTTCACTGTTGACGTTGAGACTGGTGTTTTGCGGGTACTATTTAATGAAGCTGCCAGTTGAGGACTTGTGAGGCGTCTGTTTCTCAAACTAGACACTCTAATGTACTTGTCCTCTTGCTCAGTTGTGCATCAGGGCCCCCACTCCTCTTTCCAATCTGGTTAGAGACAGTTTGCGCTGTTCTGTGCATGGAGTAATACACAGCGCTGTACGAGATCTTCAGTTTCTTGGCAATTTGTCGCATGGAATAGCCTTCATTTCTCAGAACAAGAATAGACTGACGAGTTTCAGAAGAAAGTCCTTTGTTTCTGGTCATTGTGAGCCTGTAATTGAACCCACAAATGCTGATGCTTCAGATCACAACTAGTTTAAAGAAGGTTTTATTGCTTCTTTAATTAGCACAACAGTTTTCAGCTGTGTTTCAACTTTTTCTCAACTAGCCTACCTGGTTAAATAAAGGTGAAATAAATTTTTAAAAACAAATTATATACAGTTGAAAGTTTTATTTGTCATATGTCCAGTGAAATGCTGGAAATAAATAAGGATTTCTGTTTTATTTTTATAAATTGGGAAACATTTCTAAAAACCTGTTTTTGCTTTGCCTTTATGTAATCCATATTATGTCATCCATTTTAGAATAAGGCTGTAACGTAACAAAATGTGGAAAAAGTCAAGGGGTCTGAATACTTTCCGAATGTGTTGGCAGGGATTAGGAGAAAGTGACTGGTAGCAGGATTAATAATAATAGTAAACAGTTTGGCAGCAGCATAAGTGTTGGTGAGTGTGTGTTTGTAAGTTTGTGTATGTGCAAGAGTGTCAGTGTAGGCGTGATAAACAGATATACATGTAAACAGGAGTAATGGTGACCAGTAGCAGGATAAATAGATAAATACTAATGGTAATGGTAATGGAAATCAGCAATCCTTGAACAGCAGCATAGCGGTAGTAATAAATCAAATCAATAATAATTTTAGCACGAGTGTAGGTGTGAGGGAGTGTGCGATTGTGGGTATCTGGGTGTGCGTGTGAGTAAGAATGACAGTAAAGGTGTGTGTGACTGAGTGGGTAGAGACCTGTGGATGGGCATAGAGTCAGTGTGGATAGTTTGTGGGAGAGGGAGAGCAGTAGTTGTTAGCCATTTCAGGGGGGATAGAAGCTGTTTAGGATTCTGTTGGTCTGAGCCTTGAAGCACTGGTACCGCCTGCCACACAGGACCTTGCAGAACGGTTCGTAGCTCAGGAGGATAGAGTCTTCATCAATTATTCAGGCCTTTCTCAGACACTGCCTGGCATGTACGTCCTGGATGTCTGGGAGCTTACCCCCAGTGATGCACTGGGCCATCCTCACAACCCTCTGTTGGGCCCTCCGGTCAAGGGCCCTAGATAATCCATTTATGTACCCTAGTTACTCTGGATAAGAGCCAAATCTCACTTAGGGCCCCTGAACCTATCTATATGGTCTTTGGAAAATATAATCAATTAGCTAAGAAAATTGTATATTGGCAACAAAATTATTTTACTGTATCAGCAGGGTGTGTTCTGCAATCCAACAGTAGGAGGAGCCATGCACAAGTGTAGAGCATGCATGCATGCTCAGTAGTATCCAGATGCAGCCTGTGAATAAAACTAGCCTGTCACCAAAACCAATACTATCGCCGTCTACTTGGCTGTGGTTAATCCCTACCACATACATGTGAACTCTTCCTTTATTTCCTATATTCCTTTCCTCGCTCTCTTTCCTTTCCTCCTACCCTAGCTTCATTTTCTTTGCTCCTTTCCTAACTTCCTTTTCTTCTTCCTTTCCTTTCCTCTCTACTGGCTGTGGTTATTCCCTACCACATATATTTTCTCTCCTACATTATTTTTCTCCTTTCCTCTCTCCCTTTCTTTTCCTCCTTTTCTAGCTTCCTTTCCTTCCCTACCTCAATTTATCCTATTTCACTATCTACCTTTCCTTATCTTCTTAACTTTCCTAGCTACCTTTTCCTAACTTACTTCCCTTCTTCCTTTCATTTCCTACTTTTCTTCCATCCCTATCACCCTTTCCCTAACCCCTTTTCTTTCCTAGCTTTCACCTCCCTTTCCTTGCTTCCTTTCCTAACTCCCTTTCTATTATTGGCTTCCTTTCCTAACTTCCTTTCCTCACCTCCTTCCCTAGCTGCTTTCCTTTCTCCCTTTTCCTATGGAAGGGAGCTAAGAGATAGAGAAGGTGGAGCGGAAAGGGAGGAAAATTAGCTAAGAAAGGAGGAAAGGAAAGGGAGCAAGGAAAGGAATCTAGGGAATAAAATGTGTAAAGGAAAGGAAGAAGGAAAGGAAGCTAGGGAAGTGAGCTGGGAAAGGCAGAAAAGAGGTGAGGGTAGGAGGAGAGGAAAGGGAGGTATGAAAGGAAATGAAGATCTGTATCTCCTAGCCCCATTCTCTAGCTAGTAAAGGAGGAAAGGAAGCTAGGGTAGTAAGTTTGGTTAGTAAGTTAGTGGTAGTAAGTAGTAAATTAGGGGTAAGTTAGTAGTCTGTTGTTATCCCTTTGGTGGTGTGCTGGCTGTGCTTTGGCGAAGTGGTTTGGGTTATATCCTGCCTGGTTGGCCCTATCCAGTGGTAACAAAGTGTCCTTTTCTGGATCTGGTTTGAGCTCAAACAGGGTTTCCACTAGCTTCTTTAGCCACAAAGTCAAAAAACCCGCCCATCTTCTTAAAATGTGATTTTAACCCTAATAATAACCACAACCTTAACCACACTGCTAACCTTAAGCCTTAACCTTAAATTAAGACCAAAAAGCACATTTTTGTAGCCAATTGTGATATTGTGACTGTGGAATCTGACTTTGTGGCTATATAAAAGCTACTTTAGAAACCCTGAAGCAGGGTTGACACCTGTGTGAAACTAGTAGTGATGGGTCGTTCGCGAACGAGTCGGCTCTAAGAGCCGGCTCTTGTAGGTGAACGTTGGGAGCCGGTTCGCATAAGAAGAGCTGAATCTACTTATAAAAATAAATACAAAAATTAAGATCAAGCGCACACACTACACAAAAATCAAGCGCACACACTACACATTTGTTCTGACTGTCTGCTCAGACTTAACATCCTCACCTGTTCCTGTCAATCAGACACGCATTGTCAACCAATGAACCAAAGATGCGTGAGGGAGGGCCGAGCCAGCTCACTCACAGTCACACACTTAGCAGCTGAGGAGAGAGAGGAAGGACAGCTGTGAAAACAACAGCTGGAAAATATGTCGGAAGCACAGTAGCATTTGGATGCATTTTAATAATGTTAACATAAATACCACCCTGCACACCACTGCTGGCTTGCTTCTGAAGCTAAGCAGGGTTGGTCTTGGTCAGTTCCTGGATGGGAGACCAGATGCTGCTGCAAGTGGTGTTGGAGGGCCAGTAGGAGGCACTCTTTCATCTGGTCTAAAAAAAAGTGCTGTCTTCTGGATGGGACATTAAACGGGTGTCCTGACTCTCTGAGGTCATTAAAGATCCCATGGCACTTATTGGAAGAGTAGGGGTGTTAACCCCGGTGTCCTGGTTAAACTCCCAATCTGGCCCTCAAACCATCACGGTCACCTAATAATCCCCAGTTTACAATTGGCTCATTCATCCCTGTAACTATTCCCCAGGTCGTTGCTGCAAATGAGACCGTGTTCTCAGTCAACTTACCTGGTAAAATAATGGATCAATTTTAAAAAACTATGTTAGAGCACAGTGTAGAATTTGCCAAAACAAAATCTCATATAAAGCCGGTTCTATGAACAACCTACACCGGCATATGCGAACTGTGCACCCAACTGTGAAGCTAGCTGTAGCTGAGCTTCGAGAAACTAGCGGGCCTGCGTGGAGATGTAACCACACAGTTTAAGTAGGCCTACTCTGCGACCTACAGCAACGCTGTCTTCTATGGACCAGTTTATGCCAAAGTCTATGTAGCAAAACAAGGACAAATTGATATTGCATTGGTTAAAAGGATTGCCACCAAATTCCAGGCATTTTCGATCGTGGAGGACAGAGGTTTTAGAAATGATAGCAATAGTCTAAATCCAATGTACACTATTCCAAGCAGGACAACCCTTTCAAAATCACTTATTCTACAACTGTATGAGAGCACACAGGCTTCAGTGCAGGAAAGAATCCAAAAAGCTACAGCAGTTTGCCTTACCACTGACTGCTGAACATCAGGGGTAACCACTTCTTACATGTCGGTTACATGTCACTTCATTGAAGATTTTTAGATGTCTAGCTGTCTTCTGGACTGCTTTGACTTCAGCGACAGACACACCTCAGAGAACTTGGCAGAGGAACTGGCCAGAGAATGGCAAGTAGATGGAAAAGTGGTCTGTTGTGTTAGCGACAATGCAGCTAACATTACCAAAGCCATGAAAATGTTTAAATGGATGTCACGCCCTGACCATAGAGATCCTTTTTATGTCTCTATTTTGGTTTGGTCAGGGCGTGAGTTGGGGTGGGTTGTCTATGTTCGTATTTCTATAATTTGGGATTTCTGTGTTCGGCCTAGTATGGTTCTCAATCAGAGGCAGCTGTCAATCGTTGTCCCTGACTGAGAATCATACTTTGTTTGCCTGGTTTCACTTTTGAGTTGTGGGTGTTTGTCTTCCGTGTCAGTGCTTGTTGCCACATGGGACTGTTTCGTTTATTCACGTTTATTGTTGTTCCAGTGTTCTGTTGTGCTTTGATTAAACATTATGGACACTTACCACTCTGCGCAATGGTCCTCCGATCCTTCTCGCTACTCCTCCTCAGAAAAGGAGGACGAGATCCATTACAGTGTATGTGTGTTACGGTTTTCTTCCGTCGAGGACAAAAAACACGAACTATACAAAAACAATACACATAACGTGAAAACCGAAACAGCCTATCTTGTGCAAACAAACACAGAGACATGAACAATCACCCACGAAACACTCAAAGAATATGGCTGCCTAAATATGGTTCCCAATCAGAGACAACGAGAATCACGTGCCTCTGATTGAGAACCGCCTCAGGCAACCATAGACTTTGCTAGAACACCCCACTAAGCCACAATCCCAAAACCTACGAAAACCCCCCATACATAAACACAACATAAAATAAACCCATGTCACACCCTGGCCTGACCAAATAAATATAGAAAACACAAAATACTAAGACCAGGGCGTGACAGAATCCCCCCCCCCAAGCTGTGGACTCCCGGCCGCACACCTAAACCCATAGGGGAGGGTCCGGGTGGGCGTCTGTCCACGGTGGCGGCTCCGGCTCGGGGCGTGGACCCCACTCCAACCATGTCTTAGTCCCCCTGTAACGCGTCCTTTGATTGGCGACCCTCGCCGCCGACCTTGGCCTAATAACCCTCACTGGACTGAGGTAGTGAGGGTTGGGGGGAAGCTCGGGACTGAGGGGTAGCTCGGGACTGAGGGGTAGCTCGGGACTGAGGGGTAGCTCGGCACTGAGGGGAAGCTCGGCACTGAGGGGAAGCTCGGCACTGAGGGGAAGCTCAGCACTGAGGGGATGCCTAGTACCGAGAGGAAGCCCAGTACTGAGAGGAAGCCCAGCACTGAGAGGAAACTCAGGCAGGTAGTAGGCTCTGGCAGATCCTGGCTAGCTGGTGGTTCTGGCAGATCTTGGCTGACTGGCGGATCCTGGCTAGCTGGTGGTTCTGGCAGATCCTGGCTGAGTGGCAGATCCTGGCTGAGTGGCGGATCTGGAAGATCATGGCTGACTGGCGGATCTGGCTGCTCCATGCAGACTGGCAGCTCTGGCTGCTCCATGCAGACTGGCTGCTCCATGCAGACTGGCTGCTCCATGCAGACTGGCTGCTCCATGCAGACTGGCAGCTCTGGCTGCTCCATGCAGACTGGCAGCTCTGGCTGCTCCATGCAGACTGGCAGCTCTGGCTGCTCCATGCAGACTGGAAGCTCTGGCTGCTCCATGTAGACTGGAAGCTCTGGCTTCTCCATGCAGACTGGCAGCTCTGGCTTCTCCATGTAGATTAGCAGCTCTGGCTGCGCTGAACAGGCAGGAGTCTCCGGCAGCGCTGGAGAGAAGGAAGGCTCTGGCAGCGCTAAACAGGCGGGAGACTCCGGCAGCGCTGGAGAGGAGGAAGGCTCTGATAGCGCTAGACAGGCGGGAGACTCCGGCAGCGCTGGAGAGGAGGAAGGCTCTGGCAGCGCTAAACAGGCAGGAGACTCCGACAGCACTGGAGAGGAGAAAGGCTCTGGCAGCGCTGAACAAGCGAGGCGCACTGAAGGCCTGGTGCGTGGTGCTGGCACTGGTGGTACTGGGCCGAGGACACGCACAGGAAGCCTGGTGCGGGGAGCTGCCACCGGAGGACTGGTGTGTGAAGGTGGCACAGGATGGACCGGACCGTGAAGGCGTACTGGAGAGCCTGAGAGCAGGACTGGCACAGGACGTGCAAGGCTAGGGAGGTGCACAGGAGGCCTGGTGCGTGAGGCTGGCACAATCTTCACCAGCCGACTAACACGCACCTCAGGACGAGTATGGAGCGCTGACCCAGGTGCCATCAAATCCCCAACACGCTCCGTCGGGCGAATATCTTGCATACTACACCAAATCAACTGCTCTCTCTCTTCACTCTCCTCCAATTCTATTAACACCTCCTCGAGTGTCTCCTCATCTCCCATCCGTGCACTCTCCTCCATTCTGTCCAATAATTCCTCGACCCTCTCAGACTCAGCCCTCAGCTTCGCCGATAGCTCCGATAACATCCATGGCTCCTTACGGTAAACAGGGGGAGTTGGCTCAGGTCTGAACCCTGACTCTGCCACACTCTGCCACACTCTCCCTGAGCCCCACCCCCAAGAAATCTTTGGGGCTGACTCTCGGGCTTCCTTCTGCGCCGCCGTGCTTTTCTCTTCAACTCCATTCTCCTATAGTCCTCCTCGCACTGCTCCAGCGAATCCCAGGCGGGCTCCGGCACTCTCTCTGGATCGACCGCCCACCTGTCTATTTCCTCCCAAGTCGTATATTCCAACCTTGGTTTCTCCTGCTGCCGCTGCCTGTCACCACGCTGCTTGGTCCTGGTGTGGTGGGTGATTCTGTTACGGTTTTCTTCCGTCGAAGGAGAGTCGGACCAAAATGCAGCGTGGTTAGTTCGATACACCTTTAATGAAGACAAAAAACACGAACTATACAAAAACAATAAATGTAACGTGCAAACGTTACATACATACTCCAACAATGGTATTTTAATTTAACTAATTTAACTAAACAAAAACCCCCATACAAAACCTCAGGGGAGCATCTTCCCTCCCCGTCACCCTACAAACTACCTTTCCCTATCTCCCCGTCCCTAATCTATCCCCTTACAAATCTAAATGACACCCAGCCCTAAACCCCCCTTCCACCTCTTCCGAGCAGCATGCTGCCCCCACTTCCTCTCCTCCCTCTTCATCCTCCCCCTCAAATCTCCTTCCACCCTCCTCACTATCCCTTCAACCCCCCAGTCTCTCCCTGTCTTCACCATGTTCTGCCTGGCTTCCCACAGCCCCCGTTTAAAGAGACTCATGAGAAGCCAGAGCAGAAACCTGTCCCTATCCGTCCCTCTCGCTCTCCCTACACCTCTCTCTAACCTGGCCCACGTCAATACAAAATCCCCCCTTACCAAACCTAACAACACCCGTGCCCTAGCCCATACTACTCCGGCAAAGGCACAGTCCCAAAAGACATGGCGCACAGTCGCCACAAGAGGATCTTGGACAGGTGGGGGATTGCACCAAACTATCCCGGTACATGATGGAACGTACCGGCAAGCACTTATGGAGGCTCAACCAATTCAGGTCCTTGAGCCTGTTGTCCAGACCCCGCACCAGACTCCCTGCCTTTCTGACCTCCTCGTACAGGTGCCTGTGATCTAAACCTACTCGGGCAACTTCAACCTCAGGGTGTGCACGCAGCCACTTGGCCGCATGACCAAAGTGCCACGGCAGCTGTTCCGCCCGAGGACCCGTGTTAGACCACACCATTACACTTCTCGCCTGATACGAGAAGAACACCCGCAGGAGGTAACCGGACGGGTGTATCACTGGATGAGCAAGCTCCGTTAACAAGAAAGAAACAAAAATTGCGTCCAGTATGAGGGGGAAATGTGGTACCCCCCTACCTCCCTCCCCGATGGGACAGAGCATGCTTGCCCTGGCGACCCACTCGCACCTGCCACTCCACATGAACTGAAACACAAGCCTCACTAGAGGCCTCCTCAGACAAGCCGGCAATGGGTAGATGTACGCCAAATACAAAAGAGACGGCAACACATCCACCTTTAGGATCAGGACTTTGCCCATAAAAGACAAATACCTAGCCTTCCACATTGCTAGCTTCCTCTGTACCACTGCGATACACATGTTCCAGTTTAGCGTCGCTGAGCCGGAGGTCTCAAAATGGACCCCGAGAATCCTCAGGGCCCCCTCACAGAGAGATAACCCCCCGGGCACATCCGTTCTACCGCGCCATCTACCGAAAAACTTGACGGAAGACTTTGCATGGTTCAGAACCGCTCCCGACGCTCGGGTGAATGGCAGCCCCCAGAGGCTCCATGTACAGAACGAAGAGGAGAGCCGAGAGTGGGCACCCCTGCCTGACCCCAGACGAGAGGTCAAAAACGTCACCCAAGTGACTATTTACACTAACTCGGCACCCCGCTCCGACATATAATGTACGAATCCATCCTATGAACTTCTCCCCAAATCCTAATCGACCTAACACTCTGAATAAAAAGGATCTATTCACGCGATCAAAGGCTTTCGTCTGATCTAGCGCTGCCACCATTAAAGGCAGTCCTCTATCTTCAACCCAAGCGATGGAGTCCCTGATTAACTGTAGGTTCCATCTAATAGAGCGGCCCTCTACCCCGCACGTCTGATCCTCATGAACGACGTAGGGAAGGGCTGTGCGCAACCGGTCTGCTAAAACCTTTGCAAGTAGCTTGTAATCTACGCACAGCATGGTCAATGGCCGCCAGTTGCCAAGGTCTGTTACTTCCCCCTTCTTATATAAAAGTGACAGCACACCAACAGCCATTGATCCCCCCGGGACCCCCGTCTCAAGGATGGCCTTCAAGACTTCGAGGACCACTGGTCCAAGTATACCCCAAAACTTGAGATAAAACTCAGCCGGCAGCCCATCCATCCCAGGCACCTTCCCTTTTCCCATCCTCCTAAGAGCGCTCTCAACCTCTTCTAGTGAAATCTGGGCCTCCATCACTTCTCTAATGTCCTCCGGCAACCGCCTGGACAAGTGTTCTAAAAACACATTTCCCTGCTCTACATCTATTTCCCTTTCCTTAAATAAACCTTGGAAATGATCAGTTGTCACCCTGACCATATCCTCTGGTTCTCTAACTATACTACCATTTTCTTCCCTAATGCCATGCATTACCTTCCTACTCTGTCTGGCCCTAACCGACTTAAAGAACATAGCGGAACAAGTCTCATTGTGTTCTAGAAAGCCACTATGCGCACGTTCCAGGAAAGCTTGAGCCTTCCGCTCCTGCAACTCCCTGAGCTGCGCCTTTAGGGTAGCGGATCTCTCCCAGTCAAACGACCTGCCGAGGTTGCCTGCCTCGTACTCGAGTTCAATTAACCTTTGGATACGATCCACCTCCCTCCTCTCCTCCCTTTTTTTCCTCTTGCAATACCCTATTATAAAAGCCCTAATCCTCACCTTAACTAATTCCCACCACTCTAACACCCCCTCGCACATGGACCAGAGGCCTTCAAGCCTCCAAAAGAAACCATAAAACCCGTCAACAAAAGCCTGCTCCTCCATCACATCCCGATCTAACTTCCAGTACCCCCTACCAAAGAGGCAGACTGGCGACCCCACCTGCAGGAGCACCCCGTCGTGAACCGAAAAGAAAACAGGCAACAGCCGCCCAAACAACTTACCCAAAGACCTGGGTACAAAAATATAGTCGAGCCTCCGCTCAACCCCCCTGGAGTTGCGCCATGTAGGACCGGCCATTTCCGGAGTAGTGTGCAGACCACCATCAACCAGACCATGGCAAGCCATTAGCCTGGTAATGGCGCCTGCACTGCTATCCCCCCTATTCCTAAATCTGTATTAAAATCCCCCCCTATCACTAATTTCCTATTTGTGACACACAGGGGCGCAGACAGTCCACCATCTCCCTCCTGTCTGCCACCACCTGTGGCCCATACACCACCACTAATCTAAATTTACAATCCCTTATCGTGACATCCACCCCTATAACCCTCCCCTGCATTACCACAAAAGAATCCTCCACTTTTACCTCCCTGTGCCCACACAAAATCCCTACCCCCGATGAGTGCACCCCCCCCCCCCAATACCCCAAACCGACTCCCCCTTGTACCACTCCCTCTTAAACCTACTAACATCCCCTCCATCCCTCAGGTGAACCTCCTGTAAAAAACAAAAATCAAACCCCACACCCTCCAAATAACTAAAAACCGCCCTCCTCTTAACAAAATCCCTTAAACCCCTTACATTTAAAAATTTGACCCCATGAAATAATAAAATAAAAACATGTAATACACTCAAAATCTAAACCCAGACAGAAAAAAACAAAACAAAGAGACTCACCCGATGCTCCCCTGCTCCATATCTACCGGTGAGAACACCATCCGTATTCCCGACATCCCCCCCTCTTCCTCCATCTCACCAACCCAGGATGCAGGAATAGTGTTTGGCTCCGGGGTGCCCTGCACCCTGCGTCTACCCCCACACTCCTCCCCCTCCCCAGTGGTGCAGCTGGTTTGGAAAAAAAATCGGGGAGGCTGAGTCCCCAAACAAAAAACTCCCCACCTCCTCCTGTACCCAGTCCTGAGTCTTGTTAAGTGTGTCCCCACCCAACAGAAGTTGAGGGCCTGGGGAAACCAGTAGCAACCCAGAGGTTTCTCCCACCCCCATCACTCCCTTGGCCATCCCCTCCCTCTCACTGTCGGTCAATCGCACCCTCCTCTTCATTCTCTTCTTTGGTGATGGCGGCAGTGGAGAGATACCACCCTCCCCCCCCTGCCAGCTCCTCCACCATACCCCTCATCTCTTCCACCAGGGCACTTTCCCCCCAGTCCACTTGATCTTCCACCGTCTCCTTCTCCAACACTCCTCCCTCGCTTTCTTCTCTCTCATGCTCCTCCACTCGGTTGCCTTCTTCCGCCGCTTTTCCTGGTTCTCCCACTCCCGTGCCTTCCGTTTCCTTCTCTCTTCCATCCGCCTCTTCTTGCTCCTCCTCCTTCCTTGCGGCCTTCCCCTCTGGACCTGTACTCTGGTCATGAGGCGTGCTTCCTTCCCCTCCTCTTCTTCCCCCATCCCCCGCTCCTGCTCCCCCCCCCAGCCGCAGACGCATATGACCTCTGACGAGCCGGGCACCCCCGCCACAGGTGTGCTGACGATCCACACCCGTGGCACGCCTTAGGCTTGACACAATCCCTCGCCTCGTGTTCCTCAGATCCACAAAATCTGTATTTTCTTGTGCTGCACGAGGCGAAAATGTGGCCGTAGGCCATACAGCGCCTGCAAAATGGGGGCTGATGTGCATAAAACAACGTCCCCCTGTCAGCCCCTAGGGAGAACATAGCAGGAGGATGGAGGTAGCCACCATGTCCCTTTGGGTCCTCCCTGAGGAGGGCCTGGAAGCCTCTCCTCCCATTCCAAAACCCAAGGGAGTCTTTGAGGTGCCTTGCTGAGGAGACATTATCCATGTATCTCCCCAGAAAGGCCCTCACCTCTTCGTCCTTAACGTATGGGTTGTAAATGTTGACAGTTACAACCCTAAAGTTGTTCTTCGCCAGGCTTGTTATTTCATAGTGGCTCATCGGCCTCTCACCTCCCACTGCTCTTGCCCTTCTCAGGATATCATCGTGTTTCTCCTCTGTATATAGTGCCACGTCGTATGCTCCCTCCAACGAGTTGCCTTGGAAACAAAACACGTCCTTCACCGTCAGCTTTAGAATCCCCATCAATATTATCCTTCCAAAAGTTTCCCGTCCTAAAGGCTCCAACTCCTTTTCCTTCCAAGCAAACCGAATCGTGTTGACCAGCCCAATCCCAGGGACCGACCGTGTTGAAGTATTTAGCACCATCTCCGCAAGGAGAATGGCGCTCGTTCTCTTCTCTTCCAAAACAATGAAAAAAGAAAATCCAAAGTGACTGAGCCTATTTTTATTTTTATTTTTATAAAAAATAATTTATTATCTTCAATACCATTCATTCTTTACAACTCATAATTTTCATACATACTCAAATAATGGTATTTTAATTTAACTAATTTAACTAAACATAAACCCCAAACAAAACCTCAGGGGAGCATCTTCCCTCCCGTCACCCTACAAAATACCTTTCCCTATCTCCCCATCCCTAATCTATCCCCTTACAAATCTAAATGACACCCAGCCCTAAACCCCCCTTCCACCTCTCCCGAGCAGCATGCTGCCCCCACTTCCTCTCCTCCCTCTTCATCCTCCCCCTCAAATCTCCTTCCACCCTCCTCACTATCCCTTCCACCCCCCAATCTCTCCCTGTCTTCACCATGTTCTGCCTGGCTTCCCACAGCCCCCGTTTAAAGAGACTCATGAGAAGCCAGAGCAGAAACCTGTCCCTATCCGTCCCTCTCGCTCTCCCTACACCTCTCTCTAACCTGGCCCACGTCAATACAAAATCCCCCCTTACCAAACCTAACAACACCCGTGCCCTAGACCATACTACTCCGGCAAAGGCACAGTCCCAAAAGACATGGCGCACAGTCTCCTCCCTGCCACAAGAGGATCTTGGACAGGTGGGGGATTGCACCAAACTATACCGGTACATGATGGAACGTACCGGCAAGCACCTATGGAGGCTCAACCAATTCAGGTCCTTGAGCCTGTTGTCCAGACCCCGCGTCTGCACTCCCTCCCAGACCACTTCCGAGATGCCCACTACAGGCACCGGACTCCCTGCCTTTCTGGCCTCCTCGTACAGGTGCCTGTGATCTAAACCTACTCGGGCAACTTCAACCTCAGGGTGCGCACGCAGCCACTTGGCCGCATGACCAAAGTGCCACGGCAGCTGTTCTGCCCGAGGACCCGTGTTAGACCACACCATTATGCTTCTCGCCTGATATGAGAAGAACACCCGCAGGAGGTAACCGGATGGGTGTATCACTGGATGAGCAAGCTCCGTTAACAAGAAAGAAACAAAAATTGTGTCCAGCTTGAGGGGGAAATGTGGTACCCCCCTACCTCCCTCCCCGATGGGACAGATCATGCGCGCCCTGGCGACCCACTCGCACCTGCCACTCCACATGAACTGAAACACAAGCCTCACTAGAGGCCTCCTCAGACAAGCCGGCAATGGGTAGATGTACGCCAAATACAAAAGAGACGGCAACACATCCACCTTTAGGACCAGGACTTTGCCCATAAAAGACAAATACCTAGCCTTCCACATTGCTAGCTTCCTCTGTACCACTGCGATACGCATGTTCCAGTTCAGCGTCGCTGAGCCGGAGGTCTCAAAATGGACCCCGAGAATCCTCAGGGCCCCCTCACAGAGAGAGAACCCCCCGGGCACATCCGTTCTACCGCGCCATCTACCGAAAAACTTGACGGAAGACTTTGCATGGTTCAGAACCGCTCCCGACGCTCGGGTGAAATCCCCAAAGATGGCAAGGGACCTTGTCAGGCACGAGTCCTTGCACAGCAGCAAGGAAGTGTCGTCGGCGTACTGCGTCATCTTAACACGCAGCCCACCACTTCCAGGGATCAACAAGCCTTCCACCCCTGTGTCTGCCCTAATGGCAGCCCCCAGAGGCTCCATGTACAGAACGAAGAGGAGAGCCGAGAGTGGGCACCCCTGCCTGACCCCAGACGAGAGGTCAAAAACGTCACCCAAGTGACTATTTACACTAACTCGGCACCCCGCTCCGACATATAATGTACGAATCCATCCTATGAACTTCTCCCCAAATCCTAATCGACCTAACACTCTGAATAAAAAGGATCTATTCACGCGATCAAAGGCTTTCGCCTGATCTAGCGCTGCTACCATTAAAGGCAGTCCTCTATCTTCAACCCAAGCGATAGAGTCCCTGATTAACTGTAGGTTCCATCTAATAGAGCGGCCCTCTACCCCGCACGTCTGATCCTCATGAACGACGTAGGGAAGGGCTGTGCGCAACCGGTCTGCTAAAACCTTTGCAAGTAGCTTGTAATCTACGCACAGCATGGTCAATGGCCGCCAGTTGCCAAGGTCTGTTACTTCCCCCTTCTTATATAAAAGTGACAGCACACCAACAGCCATTGATCCCCCCGGGACCCCCGTCTCAAGGATGGCCTTCAAGACTTCGAGGACCACTGGTCCAAGTATACCCCAAAACTTGAGATAAAACTCAGCCGGCAGCCCATCCATCCCAGGCACCTTCCCTTTTCCCATCCTCCTAAGAGCGCTCTCAACCTCTTCTAGTGAAATCTGGGCCTCCATCACTTCTCTAATGTCCTCCGGCAACCGCCTGGACAAGTGTTCTAAAAACACATTTCCCTGCTCTACATCTATTTCCCTTTCCTTAAATAAACCTTGGAAATGATCAGTTGTCACCCTGACCATATCCTCTGGTTCTCTAACTATACTACCATTTTCTTCCCTAATGCCATGCATTACCTTCCTACTCTGTCTGGCCCTAACCGACTTAAAGAACATAGCGGAACAAGTCTCATTGTGTTCTAGAAAGCCACTATGCGCACGCTCCAGGAAAGCTCGAGCCTTCCGCTCCTGCAACTCCCTGAGCTGCGCCTTTAGGGTAGCGGATCTCTCCCAGTCAAACGACCCGCCGAGGTTGCCTGCCTCATACTCGAGTTCAATTAACCTTTGGATACGATCCACCTCCCTCCTCTCCTCCCTTTTTTTCCTCTTGCAATACCCTATTATAAAAGCCCTAATCCTCACCTTAACTAATTCCCACCACTCTAACACCCCCTCGCACATGGACCGGAGGCCTTCAAGCCTCCAAAAGAAATCATAAAACCTGTCAACAAAAGCCTGCTCCTCCAGCACATCCCGATCTAACTTCCAGTACCCCCTACCAAAGAGGCAGACTGGAGACCCCACCTGCAGGAGCACCCCGTCGTGATCCGAAAAGAAAACAGGCAACAGCCGCCCAGACAACTTACCCAAAGACCTGGGTACAAAAATATAGTCGAGCCTCCGCTCAACCCCCCTGGAGTTGCGCCATGTAGGACCGGCCATTTTCGGAGTAGTGTGCAGACCACCATCAACCAGACCATGGCAAGCCATTAGCCTGGTAATGGCGCCTGCACTGCTATCCCCCCCTATTCCTAAATCTGTATTAAAATCCCCCCCTATCACTAATTTCCTATTTGTGACACACAGGGGCGTCAGACAGTCCACCATCTCCCTCCTGTCTGCCACCACCTGTGGCCCATACACCACCACTAATCTAAATTTACAATCCCTTATCGTGACATCCACCCCTATAACCCTCCCCTGCATTACCACAAAAGAATCCTCCACTTTTACCTCCCTGTGCCCACACAAAATCCCTCCCCCCATGAGTGCACCCCCCCAATACCCCAAACCGACTCCCCCTTGTCCCACTCCCTCTTAAACCTACTAACATCCCCTCCATCCCTCAGGTGAACCTCCTGTAAAAAACAAAAATCAAACCCCACACCCTCCAAATAACTAAAAACCGCCCTCCTCTTAACAAAATCCCTTAAACCCCTTACATTTAAAGTAACAAAAGTAAAATTAGACCCCATGAAAGAATCAAATAAAAACATGTAATACACTCAAATTCTAAACCCAGACAGAAAAAAACAAAAACAGGAGACTCACCCGATGCTCCCCTGCTCCATATCTACCGGTGAAAACACCATCCGTACTCCCGACATCCCCCCCACTTCCTCCATCTCACCAACCCAGGATGCAGGAATAGTGTTTGGCTCCGGGGTGCCCTGCACCCTGGGTCTACCCCCACAATCCTCCCCCTCCCCAGTGCTGCAGCTGGATTGGAAAAAAATCGGGGAGGCTGAGTCCCCAAACAAAAAACTCCCCACCTCCTCCTGTACCCAGTCCTGAGTCTTGTTAGGTGTGTCCCCACCCAACAGAAGTTGAGGGCCTGGGGAAACCAGCAGCAACCCAGAGGTTTCTCCCACCCCCATCACTCTCTTGGCCATCCCCTCCCTCTCACTGTCGGCCAATCGCACCCTCCTCTTCATTCTCTTCTTTGGTGATGGCGGTAGTGGAGAGATACCACCCTCCCCCCCCACCAGCTCCTCCACCATACCCCTCATCTCTTCCACCAGGGCACTTTCCCCCCAGTCCACTTGCTCTTCCACCGTCTCCTTCTCCAACACTCCTCCCTCGCTTTCTTCTCTCTCATGCTCCTCCACTCGGTTGCCTTCTTCCGCCGCTTTTCCTGGTTCTCCTACTCCCGTGCCTTCCGTTTCCTTCTCTCTTCCATCCGCCGCTTCTTGCTCCTCCTCCTTCCTTGCGGCCTTCCCCTCTGGACCTGTACTCTGGTCATGAGGCTTGCTTCCTTCCCCCCCTCTTCTTCCCCCATCCCCCGCTCCTGCTCCCCCCCCAGCCGCAGACGCATATGACCTCTGACGAGCCGGGCACCCCCGCCACAGGTGTGCTGACGAGCCACACCCGTGGCACGCCTTAGGCTTGTCACAATCCTTCGCCTCGTGTTCCTCAGATCCACAAAATCTGCATTTTCTTGTGCTGCACGAGGCGAATATGTGGCCGTAGGCCATACAGCGCCTGCAAAATGGGGGCTGACGTGTATAAAACAACGTCCCCCTGTCAGCCCCTAGGGAGAACATAGCAGGAGGATGGAGGTAGCCACCATGTCCCTTTGGGTCCTCTCTGAGGAGGGCCTGGAAGCCTCTCCTCCCATTCCAAAACCCAAGGGAGTCTTTGAGGTGCCTTGCTGAGGAGACGTTATCCATGTATCTCCCCAGAAAGGCCCTCACCTCTTCATCCTTAACGTATGGGTTGTAAATGTTGACAGTTACAACCCTAAAGTTATTCTTCGCCAGGCTTGTTATTTCATAGTGGCTCATCGGCCTCTCGCCTCCCACTGCTCTTGCCCTTCTCAGGATATCATCGTGTTTCTCCTCTGTATATAGTGCCACATCGTATGCTCCCTCCAACGAGTTGCCTTGGAAACAAAACACGTCCTTCACCGTCAGCTTTAGAATCCCCATCAATATTATCCTTCCAAAAGTTTCCCGTCCTAAAGGCTCCAACTCCTTTTCCTTCCAAGCAAAACGAATCGTGTTGGCCAGCCCAATCCCAGGGACCGACCGTGTTGATGTATTTAGCACCATCTCTGCAAGGAGAATGGCGCTCGTTCTCTTCTCTTCCAAAACAATGAAAAAAGAAAATCCAAAGTGACTGAGCCTATCTGGTGAAACTACACAGAGACAGGAAAAATCACCCACGAAACACTCAAAGAATATGGCTGCCTAAATATGGTTCCCAATCAGAGACAACGAGAATCACCTGCCTCTGATTGAGAACCGCCTCAGGCAACCATAGACTTTGCTAGAACACCCCACTAAGCCACAATCCCAAAACTACGAAAAACCCCCATACATAAACACAACACAAAATAAACCCATGTCACACCCTGGCCTGACCAAATAAATATAGAAAACACAAAATACTAAGACCAGGGCGTGACAATGTGTAATGGCATCCTTCTTTTTTACATTTATTTCAATTTGTGGGATGCTGCAATATTTATTTTTCTTTGATATGGTGCACTATTCTATTATTGTTGTTCAGAATGTATTAGTTTTGAGTTGTTACTTTTGTATGCACTTTGTTTATATACATTAAAAAGTTATACTTTAAATGCAAATGTTTAATAGCATTATTTTTCATATCAAACCAATGCATTTTTAAATACATTGTGGTTAAGGTAGAGTATGATTTAATTAGAATTGTTTTAACACCAATCATAGTCCAACTATGGCAAACTGTTTGACTTGAAAAATACAAAACATATTTTTTTAAAGAGCCGTTTAGGAACCAAAAGAGCCGGCTCTTTTTGTCGAGCTGAGCCGAACGAGCAGGTTCACTGAAAAGAGCAGGAATTCCCATCACTAGAAACTAGCCACAACAAGAATGAGCCACAATAGTGGAATTTGCTGTTCAACTTCACAGTAAAGGTTGCCCATTGAAACTAATCCAAAACGGATACAAAGAGTGGAATAATGCCATATTTGGACTAGATAATGCCAAACAATGTTGAAATGTAACAAATACAATAATTAATTCACTTAAACTGTTCAAATTCCACTGTGGATGTATTAGATTGCATTGGGAACAAATATCCAGCGCATTCGGAAAGTAATCAGATCACTTCACTTATTCCAAAAACAGGTTTAGACATTTTTGCAAATATGTATAAAATGAAATGTCACATATCGATCCTGAGTAGTCTCCCAGTCCCTGATGCTGAAAATCATCGCCACAGCATAATGCTGCCACCACCATGCTTCAGCGTAGGGATAGTATTGGCCAGGTGATGAGCGGTGCCTGGTTTCCTGCAGACGTGATGCTTGGCATTCAGGCCAAAGAGTTCAATCTCTAGACCAGGGAATCTTGTTTCTCATGGTCTGAGTCTTTAGGTGCCTTTTGGCAAACGCTGTCATGTGCCTTTTACTGAGGAGTGGCTTCCGTTTGTCCACTCTACCAATAAAGGCCTGATTGATGGAATGCCCCAGAGATGGTTGTCCTTCTGGAAGGTTATCCCATTTCTACAGAGGAACTCCGGAGCTCTTTCAGAGTGACCATCGGGTCCTTGGTCACCTCTCTGACCAATGCCCTTCTCCCCCCGATTGCTCAGTTTGGCCGGGTGGCCAGTTCTAGGAAGAGTCTCAGTGGTTCCAAACTTCTTCCATTTAAGAATGATGGAGGCCACTGTGTTTTTGGGGACCTTCAATGCTGTAGATATGTTTTGGTACCGTTCCCCAGATCTGTGTCTCGATAAAATCCTGTCTCGGAGCTCTACGGACAATACCTTCAACTTCATGGCTTATTTTTGCTCTGACGTGCACTGTCAACTGTGGACCTTATATAAACAGGTGTGTGCCTTTCCAAATCATGTACAATCAATTGAATTTACCACAGGTGGACTCCAATCAAGTCGTTGAAACATCTCAAGGAGGATGAATGGAAACAGGATGCACCTGAGCCCCATTTTGAGTCTCGTAGCAAAGGGTTTGAATACTTACAGTTGAAGTCGGAAGTTTACACACACCTCAGCCAAATACATGGCAAATGTACTGTAAATAAGGAATTTATGTTATCTACTTTTAATAAATTTGAAAACAATTCTAAAAACCTGATTTAGCTTTGTTTGTAAGTTGATTCGGGAAAAAAATGTTTAATCAATTTTAGAGTAAGGCTTTAATGTACATTTTTTTGGGGGAAAAGTCAAGGGGTTTGAATACAGTCCGAATGCACTGTATGGGGTATAAGCCTACTCAGTGACACCCACAGATTACATTTCCAAAGAATTTACACAAATATTAGCATCATAGCTGTTATTGCAGGACCTTGACTGTGGGAAATCACCTCACCAGTCATTCTATTGTGTGTTTTGGATAACAATTGAGACATGGATCGTGTATGTGTACCATTCAGAGGGGTGAATGGGAAAGACAAAATATTTAAGTGCCTTTGAACGGTGTATGACAGTAGGTGCCAAGTGCATCGGCTTGAGTGTATCAAAATCTGCAATGCTGCTAGGTTTTTCACGCTCAACAAGTTTCCCGTGTGTATCAAGAATTGTCTACCACCAAAAGGACAACCAACAACTTGACACAACTGTGGGAAGCATTGGAATCAACATGGGCCAGCATCCCAATGGAACACTTTTGACACATTGTAGATTCCATGCCTCGACGAATTGAAGCTGTTCTGGGAGCAAAAGGAGATGCAACTCAATATTAGGAAGGTGTTCCTAATGTTTTGTACACTCAGTGTTTGTATGCCCTTATATGCAGTCTAATACACTGCTCAAAGAAATAACGGGAACACTAAAATAACACATCCTAGATCTGAATGAATGAAATATTCTTATTAAATACTTTTTTCTTTACATAGTTGAATGTGCTGACAACAAATTCACACAAAAATTATCAATGGAAATAAAATGTATCAACCCATGGAGGTCTGGATTTGGAGTTACACTCAAAATTAAAGTGGAAAACCACACTACAGGTTGATCCAACTTTGATGTAATGTCCTTAAAACAAGTCAAAATGAGGCTCAGTAGTGTGTGTGGCCTCCACGTGCCTGTATGACCTCCCTACAACACCTGGACATGCTCCTGATGAGGTGGCGGATGGTCTCCTGAGGGATCTCCTCCCAGACCTGGACTAAAGCATCCGCCAACTCCTGGACAGTCTGTGGTTGGTGGATGGAGCGAGACATGTCCCAGATGTGCTCAATTGGATTCAGGTCTGGGGAACGGGCGGGCCAGTCCATAGCATCAATGCCTTCCTCTTGCAGGAACTGCTGACACACTCCAGCCACATGAGGTCTAGCATTGTCTTGCATTAGGAGGAACCCAGGGCCAACCGCACCAGCATATGGTCTGAGGATCTCATCTCGGTACTTAATGGCAGTCAGGCTACCTCTGGCGAGCACATGGAGGGCTGTACGCCCCCCCAAAGAAATGCCACCCCACACCATGACTGACCCACCGCCAAACCGGTCATGCTGGAGGATGTTGCAGGCAGCAGAACGTTCTCCACGGCGTCTCCAGACTCTGTCACATCTGTCACGTCTGTCACATGTGCTCAGTGTGAACCTGCTTTCATATGTGAAGAGCACAGGGCGCCAGTGGTGAATTTGCCAATCTTGGTGTTCTCTGGCAAATGTCAAACGTAATGCACAGTGTTGGGCTGTAAGCACAATCCCCACCTGTGGACGTCGGGCCCTCATACCACCCTCATGGAGTCTGTTTCTGACCGTTTGAGCAGACACATGCACATTTGTGGCCTGCTGGAGGTCATTTTGCAGGGCTCTGGCAGTGCACCTCCTGCTCCTCCTTGCACAAAGGCGGAGGTAGCGGTCCTGCTGCTGGGTTGTTGCCCTCCTACGGCCTCCTCCACGTCTCCTGATGTACTGGCCTGTCTCCTGGTAGCGCCTCCATGCTCTGGACACTACGCTGACAGACACAGCAAACCTTCTTGCCACAGCTCGCATTGATGTGCAATCCTGGATGAGCTGCACTACCTGAGCCACTTGTGTGAGTTGTAGACTCCGTCTCATGCTACCACTAGAGGGAAAGCACCACCAGCATTCAAAAGTGACCAAAACATCAGCCAGGAAGCATAGGAACTGAGAAGTGGTCTGTGGTCCCCACCTGCTGAACCACTACTTTATTGGGGGTGTCTTGCTAATTGCCTATAATTTCCACCTGTTGTCTATTCCATTTGCACAACAGCATGTGAAATGTATTGTCAATCAGTGTTGCTTCCTAAGTGGACAGTTTGATTTCACAGAAGTGTGATTGACTTGGAGTTACATTGTGTTGTTTAAGTGTTCCCTTTATTTTTTTGAGCAGTGTACATACACAGTGCTATTTTAATAGTTTGTTTTACTGTTTATTGTCAAATGAATAATGTAATGTATTTATTTTTAAGTTATATAACAACATTCCAAACGTTTTATCTAGTAATGTTCCACTATGTGTATCCGTTTGGATCCGTTTCAATGGGGAACTTTTATTTTGAATGCGAACCGCAAATTCCATCGTTGTTCTTATTGTGGGTAGCTTCACACAGGCCAGGGACACCAGAGACCCAATGGGCGTTGAATGACATTTTATGCTGTGAGTTGCAAACTGGCTGTATTTTCTTCCCAAATCTCGGTAGTGGAACCCTTTGTACCAAGAAACACAGAGAGATAAAGGTCCGGACAAAAGCTGCAGGTAATTTTTCGGGACCATTATCAGTTGCATATCTAAGTGTTTCAGCACAACAACAAGCAGTCAAGCTAGCTAACTTTAGCTAAATAGCTCAGTTTAGTTAGCGAGCCAGAGTCACGGTCTTAGACCGTGTCTCATGAATCTGTGGTGCCATGTGACTTAGCTAGCTGTTTTTTTTGTTCTTATGTAACCTTTATTTAACTAGGCAAGTAATTTAAGAGCACATTATTATTTGCAATGGCGGCCTACCCGGCCAAACCCTCCCCTAACCCGGACGACGTTGGGCCAATTGTACGCCGCCCTATGGGAATCACGATCTCATTTTGTTCGTAGAAAAAGTTAGCTCTCGTGTCACCGCTAGTTTCCGGGTTTGGTGATTGTACTCAGCTGGACAAATGCAGAAAGGGGCACAGTCAATGTTAAGCAACATGTTACGTTCGTCTGACTGTCGACATTGTCATTCATAGTTAACATCAACGTTACAGCTAGCAGGCAACTGTTACTGTACCTGCTAGTTAGCCAGCTACGCTGCAATGTTGTCTAAGTTAATGTTGCTAGGTAGCTAGTTAACTAAGAAATATCATACCTTAAGCTAGGTAGCGGTTAGGTACTATTTTAAATCAAAAGTTAGTGTTGCTTTGTTAGAGTGGAGTGCTAGGGGTAGCAGCTAAGCCATGCAACTTTTCAGGGTTTCGTTACAAACAATTAGAAGTTAGCCAATAGTTATATTTTCATTCAATAAGTGAGAGAACCACATTATTGAGAACTTTATAAATGTCTACAAATTAGAATGTCCTCTTTTTTTAAGATGGTAAACTAGTGAACTCACTACCGTTTACGTGTCCATTATGACATTTAGTCCGGTTGGTGAGTTCGGTTTGCATGGCCCAGTTTGTATATATATTTTTAGACACTCCATTTGGCGATTCCAAATAATACCACCCACCCGGGGCACCGGGCCATGCAAAACGAGCTTCCCCAGTTTCTTATTCTCTACCATATAAGTCAGACATTTAGGTCTCCAACGCTCTCTGTTATGGAATCAATTGTTAAACTTCTAAATCTTATTTGCATGCTTAAATTCTGTCACACTTGAATTGGTTGATAATAACAACCACAGTCAACATTATCAGCTTTCCTTCTGTTTACAACCGTTTCATTCATCCTCTCATTAGTTTTTTTTGTATTTGGTTCAAGACGTGCCAATTGTGTCCTTCACTGAACAGGATGCATCAGCACTTTCATTTTAAAGTAAAACATGACTTTAATGTTATAGTGAGTAAAATGTTGAGGAAGAGTATAATGTTCTCTGTTCAGAGGTCTAAATGGTAATATTTTTTGCCTCCTTACATCTGTTTTTTTTGCAATTCCTTTTTCCATGACGTATACAGTCTAATATCTGATCATCTACAGGAAGGACTGTTTTGCAGTTGGAGCCATAGTCTTGTGGTATTACCTGGAGATAAACATGCATACCACCCTGCATCCTACTGCTGGCTTGCTTCTGAAGCTAAGCAGGGTTGGTTCCTGGATGGGAGACCAGATGCTGCTGGAAGTGGTGTTGGAGGCACCCTTTCCTCTGGTCTTAAAAAAATATCCCAATTTCCCAGGGCAGTGATTGGGGACATTGCCCTGTGTAGTGCTGTCTTTCGGATGGGATGTTAAATGGGTGTCCTGACTCTCTGTGGTCATTAAAGATCCCATGGCACTTATCATAAGAGTAGGGGTGTTAACACCAGTGTCCTGGCTAAATTCCCAAACTGGCCCTCATACCATCACAGTCACCTAATAATTTTGTAATGACTTATGCCATGTTTTGATATCTGAGTGAGAATGACTAACAAAATAAATTGGGGCCCCCTGGGGGCCCTACGCAACCACTTATGTCGCTTATGTCTGGAATCGCCCCTGCAGACATGGGTCAAGATCCCTGCACAAACAATGATTTTGTGGTGATGAACTAGCCTATCCAGCAGCATAGCTGTCCAACCTAATTTGTCAATTGCCATTGTATGCAATGACATTTGTCTCTGGAATAGTGGCCCGGGTGCTTTATGCCACCCCACCCTATGGAGTTGCATTTAAAATAGGCCTAGTATTTCTTCTTAACAATATTCAGCCTGTGTAATATCATTACACTGTTTTACTCCTTGTTAAGTCTTAGTAAAACAGAATCACCAGACGAACACGGGTGAGTTTACACGCATGAGTTTAGGCTACATTCTGTCCCCCCCAGCAAATGAATAGCTTGAAAGGACTGCTATCTTGCGCCTTGAGGTGTTGACCACCAATGTAGCTGCCTGGATCGATGCCCTCTTCATTATTAAATGTGGTGGCTGGTAGGGACCTATTCATGCCCTCCTATCTGTTTGTTTTCAGGAATGTCCGAAGTTAGTGTTGAGGCTGAGTCCCCAGCCCAGGACCTGCAAATGGATTCATCTAAGGAGGCTCAGAATACTGAGGACTTTCAAAGAGAGAGCGAGGAGGATGCTTACAGCTTTGATAGTACTGAATATGTACTAAACAATGATGAAGTGCCTCATGGTGACAGAGCTGAAAACGACAGTGATGTTCAAAATGACAACGATAATGCTGAGAACAGCGATGGCGCTCAAAATGATGATGTTCAGAGCGATAATGAGAATACGCAAAACAGTGTGAATGCTGAGCATGACGATGATGTACCAAGGACTAGTGGCAATGCACATTCCGACAATGCCGGTGCTAAAAGGGAAAATTGCCATACAGTGACTACTGATAATGATACACCAAAGAAAAATGAAGATTCTCACACTCATACAAAGGTGACATATTTATCTTCAATGCAGACAACAGCTCTGGGAATCATTCATTCCAGCACTCTGGTTCATGTTGCTATATTTCACAAAAACATGGATAGCGTTACTCCATAGTTCAGGATATCGCTATTATTATGATATCCAATGGTGATACAGCTTATGAACCATTTCTTAATACAACATGAACTTGAGTTAAAGCTCTGAATCAATAATTATCCATTTTTGATTTCCTTTAATCGTTGGTGCCTTCCCCTTACGTTTCAAATTTGTCTGCTTGGTGCAACTCTAGTAGGAGTACTGGCTAGTGCATTTGTGTTGTTGGTGTAACATTTGCATAACTATCTTTCCTTTACGGGGTGTACTTCCTGATTAGTTGTACTGTGACGTCTGATAGCGCCAGTGAAAATGCTGGTGATGGCCTATGCTTCCTGTGAAATCCCCTGCATGCATTCTCCGCCTAATGTCAATACAATTGTTTAATTTAATTTGTATTTTTATTGATTAACTTTAATTGAGTTGTGTTTACAGGAACATGCCATGATGTTATGTTTGCCTTTGAGTCTCAGCATACCAGCCTGTAGCCACCTTTATGCAGTAGTGACCCTATTGTCCCCATCCTAGCCATGGTGTGGCCTGTATGTGTGACTGTTCCCTGCCATTATAAGAATCCAACCCAGTGTTTCCTGTGTGTGTGGATACAGCACCCTGAATTGAATAGGCCTGTCACATGGCTGGGTCATCGCTGTAGGCGGAAGAATTTGGACTGCTTCCTCAATGTTCCCAGTCAATGTCAGATCCACTGCTGTTGTGTTCAACCACTCAAAGCTGTTAGTTCGATGCAGATTCCCTTAAGTTGTTCCCAACGTCGAATGAGTGATTGTTCTTCAGGTGGTGACGCTATCCTGGAGTGTTGTGGCTTCATACCAACTGCCTCTTTTTTTTGATAGAAAGGCTGCATGAAGTAGTCACATACTATGCAATCACTGTACCTGTCTTGCTAGTAAGCCCTGTTTGCTTTACTATTTAAGAAGCGAGACTTGGTTTCTTCCCTCAGCTCAGCTGATCAGGAGGCTGCTGTTGTTATCCTTCCCTCCCCCCACTTGTTAGCTAGTTTCCAGGCTACTGAACTCCAGGGGCCTGAGCTCTGTGTCTCTGTTATGCCAAACATTGCCCCCATGTTCACCCTTTCAGTACCTTAGAACCATTTCTGTGTCTTGTAACCAGTCTGTTTGATCTTCAGGAATTGGTAGTGCTATTGGCTTTTGCCAACGAATGTATTTAATCTAGGCCTAGATATACCGGTTGTCAGGTGTCTATCAATACCGTTGTGAACACTGGTATACCCAACAACTCCCCGATGACTTGTTACAACTCATACTCTGGGAGGACAGATAGACGGGAGTCTGTCTAATCTACCTCAACAGTTAGACAAGCCTACCTGTGGATGTCTCTGTTGCCTGCCTGCATGTGGGCATCTTGTGGCCTTTTTAAATATTCATGTTGTGTTATCTGATACCTGTTGCTCTCTGCACCGTTGACACACTCCGCTGCCAAAGCAGTCCAAATCATTTTATGAAGCTTGTTGTTGCTTATGGAGCTGGTTTCTGGGCAATGTTTGAAACAAGTTGAAAATACAGAGAATATCTTCATACACTGAATCCTATTGAACTATTGCAAATGCATTAGGATGTATGCTTTGTCCTAATGCAACTGAATAAGGAGAAAGTATACTGGCCTACTTCTTCCCTGGATGAGCCTCCAAAATATATTGAGGCCAAAACTCCAACACAAGTCTTTTATTAGGTTTTGTTGTCTGGAGCAGTTCATGTACTCATGCACATACCAAATGACACCCACACATAAACAAAGCGGTGCTGTGTGTTTGCACTTGTTTATAGTGTATTTTCCCATTTGCTGGAGTGTGAAATAATAGTAATATTTAGGCAGTCAACAAATGAATGTGTAGCCTCCAGGTTTGAACAAGCAGATAGCTTACTCTTGGTTCATGAACTTGATCCCACCTGGTTCACATGAAGCAGACCTGTCCCATTCTCTGGTTGATATTTGTCTCACTCTGTGATGCCATTTTTAAATCTTAAGGGCTTGGCTCATCCTCTCATTTTGATGTTCGCATTAGCACTGCTTGATCTCATTAGCATGGTCTGTGAATGGAGCAGTTGAAGCTTACATGCACTTCACACATGCATTTATGCTAGCGCTAGCCTTATCTTGGCTAGCTATCCAGTGGCGGCTATCTGCATTATTTAGACATCAGTCCATGTTCATGCTCGACTTTGGTATTTCCAAATAGCAATAAACCCTTGACAATGGCAGGGGACCATAGTGGTTTTTGAAACACAGATAATATAGCTGCTATCAGTTAGCTTTATACGGACTGAGTGCTATAAAAGTGCTAGCCTTTCACCATAGCTACGCCAAGTTGGGTATCCTGGCCCAGAAAATGCTAAGCTTTTGTCATTCAGGCTTTTGTTTTAAGTGTGATGTGTGAACAGCATTCTACTATGTCCAACTTTCAAGAGGAAATTATGGTGGTGTTGTAAGCCAATGTGTCGAAGCCTGCCTTAATGATGTAATACAGCTTCCTATGTCCATTACATTTTATAGCAGGCATCAAAAGGCCAATTATTAACCACCGTTACAGTAATTCCACATGGGTCTTGTCAATGATGACAATGTCATGAGGTTTTCTACCTACAGACTATAGACTAATAATAACTTTTCATTTCCTATAGAGAATTTGGAATTGTTTCAATTAATACTTATTTAATTAAAATTATAGCTTTTCTTGACCCATTGTTTAAGCAAAGCCTTTAGACAAAAACAGATTCATGTTTAATTGCCCAACACAATTCATGCTGCATGAACAGGGTTGGTTTTGCTACGTTAGCAAGTACGCCCATTTGTATTTTTAGCCTCTTCTGACAGTGACTCAGACAGTCAGTATGGTTCTGTGGGAGAAGGTGTGAATGTGCTCGTCACACTTCTCACAGCCCTACATATTCTCCCTATAGGTGGCGACATGAGACTGAAGTGTGTAAATGGCTTGAAGGGTTGCCCTTTGACTCTTCTCTTAACAATATCATACCAGACATTTAGCCCCATCTGTTTTGACAACTGGACCAAATAAAAGACAACTGGAACTTTTATTTGGTCTGGTGTGTGGAATTTTTTTTGTATGTTGACTGACAGTGGCTTCACCCTCGTGTTTGTTGTGTTTTTCTTGCCCAGATTCCTTGGAGGAGTCCTAGTTTATAAATATGAAACGGTACAATAACTCTGCTTGACCCAGATAGTTCTGCTTTGTCTGAGGTAATGAGGCAATTTGAAAATCTATGTTACTCCATCACAGCGTCTCAATCCTAAAGGACTTAAGAGATGGTTGGATTTTTTTGGAACAAATGAAGGACCATGCGTTGATTCCAGTTCTATTTATGTAGAGTAGAACTTGTTAATTTGGTTGCAATAAATATTTGATACTGCTCAATCAGGGCAGGGATGGCTAGTTCCAAGGCTCTAAAAACCATTTGAAGATTTCCTATTATTCTTGCTGTGTGAAGAGGTCAGGTGAACTTGCATGTGAGGTATCTTGTGTAAGTCAACCTTCAGAGAATTATCTCCTTTTATGCAATAACTCAGCTTGAGCTTAATACACTGTTTTTAAAAACCACCCTAATACTGCAGGATGTTATTTAAATGAATTGTTCATCACTTCTGGTGGCAGTGACCACAAGATGGCAGCCCATAGTCATAAAATTCTGTTGATTGAGTCCCCTCTGCTTACTCTTCCAGACAAACGTTAGGTTAAAAGCATAGGCCTACAGCTTCACTCATGCACAGAGCACACTTGGAAGAGGAAATTGAGGTAAGTCTCATGTAATGTATGAAACACTGTGTTAATCTCTTACCGTAGCCATTTGTGATTGCAGGACAGCACTATGGATGAAGAGGTCCACAGGAGCCCTGCGGCAGAGATATCGGTCACCAGCAATGGAGACCTGGAGGAGAGCCACGAGGATGTATTCAGGGTAAGGGCTGGACAGGGCCTCCTCTTTGGCACTGCACTCATTCACTCACTACATATAATTACATGCACGCATTGCTTCACAAAACTGAGTTTGCACTTTAATTTTTTACTTGAAAGGGAACAACATTATTGCGACAATAATGAAAACAGAATAAATTGGTAGGTTTAAGCAACTTTGCAATCGGAGCCAGTGGAACAATGCACTGTTGTGACATACAGTATGTTGCTTTATTTTATGGCTGGTTATGACATCTACATGAGTGTCAAGCTACCATACAATGCAAAATTATTACATTGCACCATAGCGTACTGTCAACAGTATGTTTTGTTATATTATTTTTGGGGAAATTGACCATATAAAATTATCATTGTTATTGTGCACACATTGATGTAAGACATGCTCCTACCCCAATGTTCTTTTGCTAATGACTGGGATGAATACAGGAGCAGATTTCAGGAGCAGGACAACCCTCTTTGTGACTGATGATTGATTTAAGGGCATGTACGTGATAGGCCTATCTGGCGTTTATTGATGGTCATAATGCTTCTTGACATTGTCAAGATGTATGTTCTTAGTCCAAGTAAAGTGACACAGGATGGTCATAATGCTTCATGACGGTGTCATAAAATGTATTTTCTACAAGTTATTTAAAATATGATGAAATAACATAACTGTAAAGAGTTCATTACAACAACAAAGGATTTAACTTCTTATGGCTACAGGGGCAGTATTGAGTAGCTTGGATGAAAGGTGCCCAGAGTAAACGGCCTGCTCCGCAGTCCCAGTTGCTAATATATGCATATTATTATTAGTATTGGATAGAAAACACTCTGAAGTTTCTAAAACTATTTGAATGATTTTAACAGAACTCCAGGCAGGCAAAAACTTAAGAAATCCAAACAGGAAGTGGTAAATCTGAGGTTGGTTGATTTTCAACCCAGCCCCTATTGAATACACAGTGGGATATTGGTTATGTTACACTTCCTAAGGCTTCCACTAGATGTCAACCGTCTTTAGAAACTTGTTTGAAGATTCTACTGTGAAGTGGGACCAAATGAGAGAGGAATGAGTCCGGTCTGCCATGAGCTGACCATGCGCATTCACATGAGAGGGAGCTCTGTTCCATCGTGCTTCTGAAGACAATGGAATTCTCCGGTTGGAACATTATTGACGTTTTATGTTGAAAACATCCTAAAGATTGATTCCATACATCGTTGGACATGTTTCTACGGACAGGAACGGAACTTTTTTACATTTCGTCTGCAACTAGGGAACGCGCTTCATTACTTTGGATTTGTTTACCAAAAGCTAACAAAAGTAGCTCTTTGGACACAAATGATGGACATTATCGAACAAAATCAAACATTTAATGTGGAACTGGAATTCCTGGGAGTGCATTCTGTTGAAGATCATTAAAGGTAAGGGAATATTTATAATGTTATTTCTGATTTCTGTTTACTCCAACATGGCGGATAATTTTTTTTCCTTTTTCTGAGGGCCATCTCAGATTATTGCATGGTTTGCTTTTTCCGTAAAGTTTTAAAAAATCTGACACAGCTGTTGCATTAAGGAGAGGTATATCTATTAGAGGTCGACCGATTATGATTTTTCAACGCCGATACCAATTTATTGGAGGACCAAAAAAGCCAATACCGATTTAATCTGACGATTTTTATTTATTTATAATAATGACAATTACAACAATGCTGAATGACCACTTATTTTAACTTAATATAATACATCAATAAAATCTATTTAGCCTCAAATAAATAATGAAACATGTTCAATTTGGTTTAAATAATGCAAAAACAAAGTGTTGGAGAAGAAAGTAAAAGTACAATATGTGCTATGTAAGAAAGCTAACGTTTAAGTTCCTTGCTCAACATGAGAACATATGAAAGCTGGTGGTTCCTTTTAACATGAGTCTTCAATATTCCCAGGTAAGAAGTTTTAGGTTGTTGTTATTATAGGAATTATAGGACTATTTCTCTCTCTACCATTTTGTATTTCATTAACCTTTGACTATTGGATGTTCTTATAGGCACTTTAGTATTGCCAGTGTAACAGTATAGCTTCCGTCCCTTTCCTCGCCCCTACCTGGGCTCGAACCAGGAACACAACGACAACAGAGCAAGGGAAACAACCACTCCAAGGCTCAGAGCGAGCAAGTGACGTTTGAAATGCTATATGCGTGCGCTAACTAGCCAGCCATTTCACTTCGGTTACACCAGCCTCATCTTGGGAGTTGATATGTTTGAAGTCATAAACAGCGCAATGCTTGACGCACAATGAAGAGCTGCTGGCAAAACGCACGAAAGTGCTGTTTGAATGAATGTTTACGCGCCTGCTTCTGCCTACCACCGCTAAGTCAGATACTTGGATACTTGTATGCTTCTATGCTTAGTCAGATTATACGCAACACATGACACGCTAGATAATATTTAGTAATTTCATCAACCATGTGTAGTTAACTAGTGATTATGATTGATTGTTTTTTATAAGATAAGTTTAATGCTAGCTAGCAACTTACCTTTGCTTACTGCATTCGCGTAACAGGCAGTCTCCTTGTGGAGTGCAACAAGAGGCAGGTCATTATTGCGTTGGACTAGTAAACTGTAAGGTTGCAAGATTTGATCCCCCGAGACAAGGTGAAAATCTGTTGTTCTGCCCCTGAACCAGGCAGTTAACCCACCGTTCCTAGGCCGTCATTGAAAATAAGAATGTGTTCTTAACTGACTTGCCTAGTTAAATAAATATTAAATTAAGGTGTAATTTTTTATTTATTTTTGAATCGGCAAATCCGTGTCAAAAAATACAGATTTCCGATTGTTATGAAAACTTGAAATCGGCCCTAATTAATCGGCCATTTTGATTTTATCGGTCGACGTCTATCTATATTTCCATGTATAACAATTGTATTTATCGACATTTATAATGAGTATATCTGTAAAATGATGTAGCTCTCTGCAATATCGCCAGATGTTTTTGTAACTAGTGAACGTAATGTGCCAATGTATAGAGAGATTTAAAAAAATATATAAATATGCACTTTATCAAGAAAAATACATGAAGTCCTATGAGTGTCATCTGATGAAGATCATCGAGAAGTTAGTGATTCATTTTATCTCTTTGTGCTTTTTGTGACTCCTCTCTTTGGTTGGAAAAATGGCTGTGTTTTTCTTTGAGTTGGTGGTGACCTAACATAATCGTTTGTGGTGCTTTCGCTGTAAAGCCTATTTGAAATCGGACACTGTGGTGGGATTAAACATTACCTTTTAAAACGGTATAAGTTACATGTATGTTTGAGGAATTTTAATTATGAGATTTCTGTTTTTGAATTTGGCGTCCTGCACTTTCACTGGCTGTTGACATATCGATCCCATTAACGGGATTGCAGCCCTAAGAAGTTTTTAAGAAACAAACATTCAAGCGAAAGGAAACTTCTTGAATTGTTTTTTAAATGTGGGGTTTGACACATTTATGTAGGTGTCATAACCAGCTGTACAATAACGCAATATTTGTCACAACACTTGTAAATATATGGGTCATAACCATGTTATGTCTGCTGTTATGACATATTATGACATGGTTATGATCATGTCATAACTTGTTGACACTGGGTGTCAAGTAAAGCGTTACCAAATTATCTCCCCAGCAATGATAGTCTAACCCTATTCCTAGTGCTATACAATTATTCAATAAAGGATTACATGTCATATAGCTTGCCACTGTAGCTACATGGTTGTAGTTGTAATCAGTAGGATCAGGCAGCAGGTATTCCCCTCTACTCTCTGAGGATGATAATTGGTTGTCAGTGAAATTCCGTTTCAGCCGTAGTTTGTCGCAATGCGATAAGACATCTAGACTGATCCTTGGCATGGCTTTTAACAGGCAAGCTGTGTCTGGCTTTATTGTCGCATCAATTTACTAGACATACAATGACGTTTGGAAAGATATGTCTTTCTAAGGATTACATCGCTGCAAGACACTCTGGAAGGACCTAGGCTCGACTACATACTGGTAACTGACAAAATAAAGGAAAAGCCAACCCACTGTAATGAGTTAAGACACTATGTCCTGTCTAAGCAGGGGAAGGGAGAGGGGGGGTTCTACTAAGCTATATGGAATTGTTATAAGAAGGTCATACCAAGGATAATTTTGCTATTTGATTTTGAGCCCTTGAAGTATATAGATTTTTATATACATATATAACAATTAGATAAACATGTGTATTTGGCCTTACTGCTACGTATTAGTCCATATGAACAAATTGAATAACGGATTCACTAGATGGAACAAATATGGAAGTTAGTTCTATAGTGTCTCTCCTATATCTGAGAGAGCTGTTTTACATGTATTTAACTCCTTATTTTTGGCACTAAACAGTCCCCACATATACACAAAAGTATGTGGACACTTCTTCAAATTAGTGGATTGGCTATTTCAGCCACACCTGTTGATGAAATGTGTATAATATCGAGCACACAGCCATGCAATCTCCCTAGACATACATTGGCAGTAGAATGGCCTTACTGAAGAGCTCAGTGACTTTCAACTTGGCACCGTCTTAGGATGCCACCTTTTCAAAAAGTCTGTTTGTCAAATTTCTTCCCTGCTTGAACTGCCCCGGTCAATTGTAATTGCTCTGTTTGTGAAGTGGAAACGTCTAGTGGCAACAACAGCTCAGCCGCGAAATGGTAGGGCACAGAAGCTCACAGAAAGGGACAGCTCAGGGGTGAAGCACGTAGTGTGTAAAAAGTAGTCAGTCCTTAGTTGCTACACTCCGTACCGAATTCCAAACTGCCTCTGAAAGCAACGTCAGCACGAGCTGTTCATCGGAAGCTTCATGAAATGGGTTTCCATGGCCGAACAGCCACACACAAGCCCAAGATCACCATGTGCAATGCCCAGCATCAGCTGGAGTGATTTTATAGCTTGCCGCCATTGGACTATGGAGCAGTGGAAACGCTTTCTCTGGAGCGATGAATCACGCTTCACCATCCGGCAGTTCGAAGGACAAATCTGTGTATGGCGGAAGCTAGGAGAACGCTACTTGCCGCAATGCATGGTGCCAACTGTGCAGTTTGGTGGAGGAGGAATAATGGTCCGGGACTGTTTTCATGGTTTGGGCTAAGCCCCTTGGTTCCAGTGAAGGAAAATCTTAATGCTACAGCATACAATGATGTTCTTGAAGATTCTGTTCTTTCAACTTTGTGGACTGTTTGGGGAAGGCCCTTTCCTGTTTCAGCATGACAATGCACCCTTGCACAAAGCGAGGTCCATACAGAAATGGTTTGTCGAGATCGGTGTGGAAGAACTTGACTGGCCTGCACAGAGTCCCATCGAATCCCTTTGGGATGAATTGGAACGCCGACTGCGAGCCAGGCCTAATCGCTCAACATCAGTGCCTGACCTCATTAATGCTCTTGTGGCTGAATGGAAGCAAGTCCCCGCCGCAATGTTCCAACATCTAGTGGAAAGCCTACCTACTCCATATTAATGCCATATTAATATTGGGGCAGCTGGGTAGCCTAGTGGTTAGAGCGTTGGACTAGTAACCGAAAGGTCATAATAATTTGTAGGCAAAAATGTTCGGACTCTACAGATAATTTTGTGAGAAGACCGATATCCGGGATGTCTCAAATATGTGTTTGTCAGACCATAACTCTCATAACTCTCATATTTCACCGCAGATGCGGAAGTGCTTGGATTGAGAAGCATCTAATGCATATCTCTAGGTTAAAATTAGATTTTTATTGGGATTTTTTAAATTGTGCTTATTAGATTTCCACAGGTTCGCAGACATTACTCTAGGTGATAATAGGGTGTTGGGCCACGGCAAGCCGCCAGAACAGCATTAATGCGCCTTGGCATAGATTCGACAAGTGTCTGGAACTTTATTGGATAGATGTGACACCATTCTTCCACAGGAAATTCAATAATTTGGTGTTTTGTTGATGGTGGTGGAAAATGCTTTGTCAGTCACCATTCCAGAATCTCCCATAAGTGTTCAATTGGGTCAAGATCTGGTGACTGCCATGCATATGGACATAGTTTTCATGCTCGTCAAACCATTCGGTGGCCACTCGTGCCCGGGGGATGTGGGCATTGTCAATGAGCAACTGGGCCTGCCCAGCATTTTTTTGGACCTTGCTTTCAATATACTTGGTCTCCCCTATTTAAAGTAATTTGATGCCCCAGCTGTGCATTTGAAACAGTAGCAGCAGCTCTTTTTGTGGCTCCACATCATGGGATTTAATTATGGACAAGCCTATACTGGGTAGCCTAGTGGTTAGAGCGTTGCACTAGTAACCGAAAGGTTGCAAGTTCGAATCCCCGAGCTGACAAGGTACAAAATCTGTCGTTCTGCCCCTGAACAGGCAGTTAACCCACTGTTCCTAGGCCGCCATTGAAAATAATAATTTGTTCTTTACTGACTTGCCTAGTAAAATAAAGTTATATTATATATTTTTATTTATCACCATTTTCTTTAACCATTTTTGGTCTTTAATGCAGTTCCTGACTTTTTCCCCTTTCAACTTTTAAGGTAATGCTGCAATTAGTTGGTTGTAATTTTGGGTAGAGCAGACATTTCCATGTGTCTGTTAGGTGCATGTGTAACAACTCCATCAGCCCTATTTATGATGTCATTTACAAATGTTGTATCCAAATCCGGCTTTAAACTTCTTCACAACAGTATCTCGGACCTGCCTGGTGTGTTCCTTGATTACACACAGGTGGATTGTATTTATCATCATTAGTCATTTAGGTCAACATTGGATCATTCAGAGATCCTCACTGAACTTCTGGAGAGAGTTTGCTGCACTGAAAGTAAAGGGGCTGAATAATTTTTCACGCCCAATTTTTCCGTTTTTGATTTGTTAAAAAAGTTAGAAATATCCAATAAATGTCGTTCCACTTCATGATTGTGTCCCACTTGTTGTTGATTCTTCACAAAAAAATACAGTTTTATATCTTTATGTTTGAAGCCTGAAATGTGGCAAAAGGTCGCAAAGTTCAAGGGGGCCGAATACTTTCGCAAGGCGCTGTATGTCTCTTATTCACACTCATGAGTCAATACTTTGTAGAAACACCTTTGGCGGCAGTTACAGCTTTGAGTCATCTTGGCTATGTCAGTATCAGCTTTGCACATCAGGATTTGGGGATTTTTCTCCCATTTTTCATTGCAATTTTTCTCAAGCTCTGTTAAGTTAGTTTGGGAGCTGTGGTGAACAGCAATCTTCACGTCTTTCCACAGGCATTCAATGGGATTCAAGGGCTTTGGCTTGACAGCTGAAGGACTTTCATATTCTTGTTCTGAAGCCATTCTAGCGTGGCTTTGGCTGTATGCTTGGGGTCATTGTCCAGTTGGAATGTAAATCTTTACCCCAGTCTAAGGTCGTTTGCGCTCTGAAGCAGGTTCTCGTCAAGGATTTGCCTGCATTTGGCTCCATTCATTGTTCCCTCTATTCTTATTAGTCTCCCAGTCCCTGCCGCTAAAAAACATCCCCATAGCATGATGCTGCCACCACCATGCTTCCCGGTAGGGATGGTGTTGGACGAGTGATGAGCTGTGCCTGGTTTTCTCCAGACATAGCACTTTGCATTCAGGTCTCATTAAACCACATAATCTTTTGCCTTATGATCTGAGACTTTCACATGCCTTTTTGCAAACTCCAGGCGTGCTGTCATGTGCTTTTTTCTCAGGAGTGGCTTCCGTTTAGCCGCTCTCCCATAAAGCCCAGATTGGTGAAGTGCTGTGGAGACTGTTGTCCTTCTGACAGGTTCTCTGATCTCAGCAGAGGAACTCTGTAGTTCTGGTCATTGGGTTCTTTACAAACACGTGACTGGCTCAACTGTTCTGGGGAAATATGGTATTCTATGTATAATAATGTGATAGGTGAAAGGAAGCATATCGCATTCTTCATCTAATGTATTGCACACGTTGACTGCAGGTATTTTCTTAAAGTAGCTTCAAATATTAAAACGTATTGTAAAACTAAAACTAAAATTCAACGGTATGGAAAAAGCAGCCCGTGGCTAGTTCCTAATACCCCAGTATACGTTATACCACCCAAGCCTAACTGGTATACATGTAATCCTACATATGTAATGGATCAAACCATAGGCCTATTCTTGTCCATTGTCCATGTGGTATTGTTGCTGCTCTCTATCTATGCCCATGTTTATCATGTATTGATTGAATATATCATACTTATCCAGTTTAGAAAATGCAGACCGATGGTACATGGTATTAACATGAATGTCAAGACAGACATTGTGAAAATTGGTCGCATGCAGTTCAAATCCTGTCGATCCTCTGTTTATGTCACTGACGGTAAGGCTTTTGTGACCATTGTAAGCACACAGAGCATCGCCACATTGGGGTCTTGCTGTCTAATTTATGTTTAGGGATCGTGCCGTGCTTTGTTAGGCTCTATGGTGTAATAAGGGGCAAGCAATAATGCTATATTTCCAATAGGAACAGTTACAAATCTCTGACATGCGTGCCTATTTTATGATGGAATAAATTGTAATACATAGTTCCGGAGTCTGGCGCAGCAGTAACGCTCCCGACTTGGGACCGTATGCCCCCACGGCGATGGGTCTCTGCTCACCTAACTGCTTGTGCCCTTCCTTTTCTGTACCTCCTCCTTGGTTTGAGGTTACTTAGGTGTTTGGGCCACACATTCTGAACATGTGGATCTTACCCCTATCACTGTTTTTTTCTGTTAGCATTGGCTATAGTTAAGTTAGCAGTGGCTTTTGAAACACATCCGAATCAACCCGTAAGTGACAAACTAGAGCGAAGTATAAAAATAAATGAATGTCCTTTAAAATAATGTCATACGAATCATGTTAATTACAGAACATTGTCATGATGTGTAGGATACATGATCATTGTCATCTCCCTTTTTAAAGTGAATTCCAATGTGTTGCCCAATGGTGGCAACTTGATCTCTTACACTGGACGTCAGCCAATATCTTTGAGGCCGTGGGTGTGATTCATGGTGATTTGAGAGGAAGCAAGCAGAATATACTTAAAGGGAACATCTATTCTCATAAAACCTGTACAGGACACTTGTTTCTTGAAGTCCTTCAGTTGTCAGGAGTATTTTTATCTTAGTGACGATTGTAGTTCCATTTCGTGACAGTCTTGTGATGCTTTCGATGTCTGTGTATGGGCACATTTTTGAAAATGAAATTCTGCGATTGTTCAGTTTCTATAAATGGTGAGAATGCATCAACTTAGGTCAAACTCATTGGTGGTGGTGGAAAAAGTACTCGACGTTCATACTTGAGTAAAAGTAAAGTTATCTTAATAGAAAATTACTCAAGTACAAGTGAAAGTTACCCAGTAAAATACTACTTGAGAAAGTATTCGTTTTTAAATATACTTAAGTATCAAAGGTAAACGTAGTTGCTAAAATATACTTACGTTTCAAAGTAAACGTATGAATAATTACATTCCTTATTAAGCAAACCAGACGGCACAATTGTCTTGTTTTTTTGTTTGTTTTTTTACGGCTAGACAGGGTCACACCAACACTCAGACATCATTTTATAAACAAAACATTTGTGTTTTGTGAGTCGGCCAGATCAGAGGCAGTAGGGATGCCCAGGAATGTTCTCTTGATAAGCGTGCGAATTGGACCATTTTCTCTCCTGAAAAGCATTCAAAATGTAACGAATACTTTTGTGTGTCAGGGAAAACGTATGGAGTAAAAAGTAAATAATTTTCTTTACTAATATATTGAATTAAAAGTTATAATATATAAATAGCAAGGTAAAGTACAGATGTCCCCAAAAAAGGACTTTAGTACTTTAAAGTATTTTTACTTAAAGTACTTTACACCAGTGTTCTTCAATGTGAACCCCTTTCCTCTGACCGTTGCAATTTTTCCTCCCTGACTTTAGGACCCTTCTTACGGGGACCTGAACCTGTCAGAAAGCCACATCCACTCTGGCAGCTTTGCCTCGATGACAGAGGGCATCATTGCATCAGGACCATACAAAGGTACAGTAACCAGACTATCACGAAATGGCGTGCAGCAGCAAATTGAATGTGAAGACTGTTTCCAGTGAGTGCAGGTTTTTCCTTTTCTACTGTAACCAGAGTACCTAGTACATTTTCTTTAAAAAAAAAACATTTTTGGTGGGGGGTGGAGTGTAGGTCAGCTTTAATATTGCAGATTGTGGCTTCCATCAGTGTAATTGTCTGCATCATTTCCAATCCCCCAGATGTATTTTTTTGTACATTATACTGACACAGTACATCTTACAATTTGTTATCTTTTGGTTTTAACTCCATCTTTCAGCTACCCTCAACCCCTTCCATCTATCTCTGAAGACCATCTAGTTTTGATTTCTCATTGCCATATATTTTTCAACTGTGCTGTAAGTTCTTAACCTACATACAGTTGAAGTCGGAAGTCTACATACACTTAGGTTGGATTCATTAAAACTTGTTTTTCAACCACTCCACAAATTTCTTGTTAACAAACTATAGTTTTGGCAAGTCGGTTAGGACATCTACTTTGTGCATGACACAAGTAATTTTTCCAACAATTGTTTACAGACAGATTATTTCACTTATAATTGACTATCACAGTTCTAGTGAGTCAGAAGTTTACATGCACTAAATTGACTGTGCCTTTTAAACAGCTTGGAAAATTCCAGAAAATGTCATGGCTTTAGAAGCTTCTGATAGGCTAATTGACATAATTTGTGTCAATTGGAGGTGTACATGTGTATGTATTTCAAGGCCTACCTTCAAACTGAGTGCCTCTTTGCTTGACATCATGGGAAAATCAAAAGAAATCAGCCAAGACCTCAGAAAAAAATTTGTAGTCCTCCACAAGTCTGGTTCATCCTTGGGAGCAATTTCCAAAAGCCAGAAGGCACCACGTTAATCTTTACAAACAATAGTACGCAAGTATAAACGCCATGGTACCACACAGCCATCATACCGCCCAGGAATGAGACACGTTCTGTCTCCTAGATATGATCATACTTTGGAGCGAGAAGTGCAAATCAATCCCACTGTCCTTTAGTAGTGGTTTCTTTGCAGCAATATGACCAAAAAGGCCTGATTTCAAGCAGTCTCCTCTGAACAGTTGATTTTGAGATGTGTCTGTTACTTGAACTCTGAAGCATTTATTTGTGCTGCAATTTCTGAGGCTGGTACTCCAATGAACATAAACACTGCAGCAGAGGTAACTCTGGGTCTTCCTTTCCTGTTTCATCATGGCCCTTGATGGTTTTTGTGACTGCGCATGAAGAAACTTTCTAAGTTCTTGAAAAGTTACGTATTGACTGACCTTGTCTTAAAACCTCTTATGGATTGGACCCTTTTAAAAACAAAAATCCACCTAAAAAGATACTCCCATATCGAACTTCCTGTAGCTCAGGACATTAAGCAAGGATATGCATATTCTTGATACCATTTAAAAGGAAACACTTTGAAGTTTGTGGTAATGTAGAATATAACACATTAGATCTGGAAAAAGAGTACAAACAAAAAAACATGTTTTAATTGTTGATGCGTCTTTGAAATGCAAGCGAAAGGCCAGACAGTGATGTAGAATGTAATTTAGATATTGTCCACAAGATGGCAGCAGTGTGTGCAAGGTTTCAGACTGATTCAGTGAAAAATTACATCACAACACAATATTTTGTATAAAGTCTGCCAGGAGTTTTCCCAAATGTGCCAAATTGGTCCATTTATACTTTAAGTATAGAGAACATACAAAAATGCTATGGTATTAAAAAAAATAAAAGCCCTGGAATGAGTAGGTGTGTCCAAACTTTTGACTGGTACTTTTGACTGGTACTGTCTGAGTATTGATTAAATAAAATAAAAATGTATATTTTTTGGACTGTATTGAAAATCATACTGTCGGTATTTCAAAATACCCCAGTATGGTATACTGCCCAAGCCTAGTTTGCGTTATTCCCGTGTTTCGACCCTCCACACTAGCCCTCCTCATTCAAAACCGGTGTTCAGGTTGCAAAATGCGAGGTACTTTGTTTGTGTCGCCCTAACAAGCTGCCCCTCTGTCCAGCGCCAGAGATATGGATAGATGAGGATGACATTTGAATTTATAAAGGAGGAGTCCAATTGAGTTTTAATGAATTGCCTCTGATCTCCGTTTGATTTCCTCCTGGCTCCCCTTTCTTTCATTATCGCATCCTCGTTACACATGCAAATAAATTAACTCTCTCCCCCTTGGCAACGGACTGGAGGCGCTGGCGTCCAGAGGTTGCTGCGGACTCTGAGTGTCCACCGTCTCCTCTCAAGTCATGTAGATATCGTTTATCATTCGGAATTAATCAAGACCTATTGGAAAGTTATTAACACAAGCTGTATAGATTTCAGGCTGTGGTGGGAACTGGAATATACTTACTATATATATACTTTTTTTGTCCATTTAAAAAAAACATCAAATCAGAAATACAGTGTAGACATTATTTTAGTTGTAAATGACTATTGTAGCTGGAAACGGATGATTTTGAATAGAATATCTACATAGGCGTATAGAGGTCCATTATCAGCAACCATCACTCTTGTGTTCCAATGGCACGTTGTGTTAGCTAATCCAAGTTGATCATTTTAAAAGGCTAATTGATTTAGTTTGGGAAACAGACACCTCACAAGCCTTCAACTGGCATCTTCATTAAATAGTGTCCGCAAAACACCAGTCTCAACGTCAACAGTGAATAGGCGACTCTGGGATGCTGGCCTTCTATGCAGAGTTCATTTGTCCAGTGTCTGTGTTCTTTTGCTCAATCTTTTCTTTTTATTGGCCAGTCTGATATATGGCTTTTTCTTTGCTACGCTGCCATTGGAACACAGGGGTGATGGTTGCTGATAATGGGCCTCTGTACGCCTATGTAGAATATTCCATTCACAATCTGCCAATTCCAGCTACAATCGTAATTTCCAACATTAACCATGTCTACACTATCTTTCTGATCAATTTGATGTTATTTTAATGGACAAAAAAAATGTGCTTTTTCAAAAACAAGGACTTTTCTAAGTGACCCCAAACTTTTGAACAAAAAATACATGGGCAATAATAATGATAATGTAATGGGTACACTTTGAAGGTTGTAGTCCTTTCCGACATAGCTAGCATACAGTAGTGTTGGTTGATAGTAGCCACATACTTAGCATCAGAGGCTTTGCGTGATGTGCTGAAATGCCCAGTCATCACCAGCAAGGCGGCGGTGGGTCGAACCGTGTCCCAGGCAACAACTTTGAACTCTGTTGTATACCTTCCTGTTTGTGGGTATGTGGTGTTCATAAGGACACATCAACACACTGAGAAGGTTCCTGACCTGACCTGGGCCAGTGTTCACAAATCGTCTGATCTGGGATCTGTCCATGTGATATTTCATTCATTATGATCTAAAAGTCTAAACTTATCTTAGATCAGCACTCCTACTCTGAGACACTTTATGATTACAGACTCAGACCTGATATGTCACTTCTCAACTGGCTAACCCATAAAAGCATCCAAAGGCAAGTCTACAAAGACAGAAAGGCCACAATGATAGAACCCTGTCATTTTACAGCAACATCTGTGCTTTTCATTAAAGGTCGAGCATAGGCTTAAATGGCAAGTACAGAACGTTTGTCCCATGGAGGTTTCACTGACAAGTAACATCAAACCAAAAGCAAGGTGCAGGCATAGTACATTGTGTCCAATGTGGTGTCAGGTAGTCCAATTGCTTTAGGAGTCTTTACTTGGTACGATATGAACCTAGTTGTGCCACTGATCCCCTTTTAGTCCAGTGGGACTGTTCTGTGCCTGTTATCTCAAGATTACACTTCTTATTCGGTCTTTAGTGGTGGGCCGCCCCATCCATAGTGCCATTCAGACCCAAAGGAACACCCAAGGAGGACCTGTGGGAGATTCCATTTGACAGCTCTACATAGAGGGGGGGGGGTTGTTGAATTGACTTACTAATCAATCGCCACTGTTGCCTGCTGTTTCCAGTGTCAGCAAGCCAGCCCACGTCTCCCGTGGCACCTGTAGCTCCCAGCTCAGCCGCGGCTAGCCGTCTGGCGCGACCCATCAGCGATAGTCAGACTGAGATACAGAAAGGTACCCGCAGCAACAGAGACGGTGTATATATATATATATATACGGACTTGCTTTCTGCTCCCTCTCTTATTTCTGGTTGGGCTTCTCTCCCTTGCTCCCTCCTTTGTATCAAGGCTCTGTGTCATTCCTTCAAAATCCATCGTCCACGTCCTTCTTCATCGACTTCTACTGCCGTTTCTCTTCTGTCTTCACGTCCTTCCCCTCTCTCTCTTCGTTCAATTTCACCTTTGGCTTTTAGCTGCGAAGGATGCAATTACCTGAAAGCTTGACGGTGGTTTCTGGTTTGTAACAGCTGAGGTTAGGCCACTGGAAACTAATTGTCGGTTGTCTGCATTTCTCCCATAGCTGGTTATAGGGGTCCTCATCTTGTTTCAACATTTCACAAACACACTTGCTAGGACCAACCAAGCCTTACACAGCTTCACCTGAGTTTTAATCAGCATCCCTGCTTAACTCCTGTGTCCTCCTTGCATCACTGGGCTCCCATAGTTCCTTGCAGACCTCCCTCAAACGGACAAACCTCCCTTCTACTCTAAATGAAACTCCTTGCTGTTGCTTGTTACTAATTTATTTTCCCTGCAGGTAAACGTATATACTTTAGTATTTCACCTGTAGATGATAATCGTCAAAGTATCATAGTCGGCATCTAACTTTTACTCAGTGTTTCCATGTTCCAGTCTGATGACATGACTGGAAATGGTATATCAATCCTATGATTGATTCACCATAGTCTCACATCTACATTTTATATTCTCTAACACTTTATCTTACCAGAGCCCCAAGCTAACAGATACAGCCTCTCTCGACCATTCATGACAGTCACCTTTCTCTTCAGGCACTATGGAAGGGCAGCCACAGAGCGGGCCGGTGGTCCTGGCAGACGACCTGAAGAACCCGGCCATGGAAAAACTGGACCTAGTGAGGAAGTGGAGTATCAACACATACAAAGTAATATTTGCCACCAGCACTTACTGCCCCTCTTTCTTTTCTAACTCCCACTCACTCATTCTCAACCTTGCTTTTTCACACCTCTATCTCCTTAGTACCTTTCTCCTCTCACAATCCGGTTCCCACTTTGCAGGTAGACTACCCCTTTTTTCCTGGCATCGCAACACACACACACACACAGCTTTTCATAGCCAGGGTTGGATTGGTGAGCTACCTATGATCTCATCTGTCCATTATTCCCCAGTGTGCTGTGAATGTTTACTTCTGGCTCCCCTGCTTTATTGTACACTCGCAAAAGAACAAGACAAAAGGTTTGCTGTAGAACATCTGATTTAGCCAAACTGTTTCTCAGTGATAATACACGGCACTACATACTTTTAATATCCATTAAAGATATTGCTTTGAATGTGATCAGAGATTTAGATACACATTTAAATAAAATCTGTCTATTCCCAGAGCCAACGTACAGGCTTTAGCTTGGATGGCTAACATGATATTGAGACATGTCGATGACCTGGGTTTGATACCTGGGGTTGGTTACACTAGGATCCTAACTATGTGTCTGATGTTGGGTTCTCAACCCAACATCAGATTCACTAGAATTCTAACGATGTTGGCGCTAATCTCATTTGAAACCATGGTCAGCTACTCTCGGATGCTAACTATGCTAACACTAATTAGTTTGAAACCCCAGGTCAGTTACACTGGGATAATATATGGTAACGCTAACTTGTTTGAAACGCAAGGTCCGTTATTCTCGAATGCTAATGCTAAATCATTCCATTTGGTCAGTTACACTAGGAATGCTAACACTTCTCTCCCCGCAGTGCACCAGGCAGATCTTGTCGGAGAAGCTGGGCCGCGGCTCACGGACGGTGGACCTGGAGCTGGAGGGGCAGATCGAAGTGCTGCGCGACAACAAGCGCAAGTACGAACACGTGGTCAAGCTGACCCAGACTCTGGCCAACCAGCTCACCCAGATGATGCAGACTCAGCGGCAGCTTGGCGACGCCTTCGCTGACCTCGGCCTCAAGTCGCCAGAGCTCCATGTGAGTCAGTTACTATTTTTAACTTTGATCTAAACGAGCAACCTGAAGCTGGAGTTCAGTTTTTTTTCTTCATGTCTGTAATGTTAATGTAACGTTAGGATTGGGAGTAAAGTAACCTCCTCCTAGATCTGTGGTTTGGGACATACCTTTTAAGGATGGCGTTTCTGGCTCTGGTTTGGTATCAGTACTCTGAAATTACTTCTATTCCTCATCACCTTTTTTTTCCATAACCACTGATAGCTATTCTGCTTTCACCTGTCAGATCAGTCAGTGATTTTCTCCCTTTTTTTACTCGAGCTGCTTCAGGTTGCCTCAGTGCGGATGATGCTGAGTGGGTTCACTTGTGTTGAATTCTCAAATGCACTAAAAGCCTTTGATAAATTGGTTTAATTTGTATCTATATAAAATGGATTTAAAAGACAGATCGCTTAATGCAAAGCCGGACCTATTTTATATGACTTAGCTGTTTTATACATGATGCATCATTTATTATTTGTAGTAAATGTATTATTGATGTACCCTGAAATAATAAACAAATGTCCCTCGCACTAACTCTCTTGCACTAACTCTCTTGCACGAACTCTCCTGCACTAACTCTCTTGCACTAACTCTCTTGCACTAACTCTCTTGCACTAACTCTCTTGCACTAACTCTCTTGCACTAACTCTCTTGCACTAACTCTCTTGCACTAACTCTCTTGCACTAACTCTCTTGCACTGGCTCGATGCATACTCACACATACTACACTGGCTTTCCAACACACACACACACACACACACACACACACACACACACACACACACACACACACACACACACACACTGCATACGCTCACACACACAAAACACGCCTACATGCATATTGACCCTAAACACACTCACACACAGACACACTTACACCCTCTTCACATACGCTGCTTCCACTCTGTTTCCTGACAAGGGGTTGGAACAAATGATTTCTCAATCGTTTCATTCTGAACAGAACCGTCATTTCCCCTCCACCCACTGTTCCAAACAGCAAAGTGAAGTTCTGAACTGGTTCGAACCCCAACAAGTAATGGTTTATATAGTTTCTTTCTGTTCCTCTTTAAACCTCAAATAATTGTGTATATATATTATTTTTTTTACATTTAGCTCTACTTTAAATGACTTCACCAATGGATAGAGCAGCTTGCTATGGAGTGGGCAAGATATGTACATGCATTGGACAGACAAGTGTAGGGTGCAGCAGAAATTTTCCGGGTGAGGAGAGCGCTGGGTATGAAGACATGGGCATGTTATGGCATGCATGATCTGAATTAGGCACACAGAATTAGATCTATGAAGGAGCGGCTTCGATGAGGAAACTTTTGAATGTCTTTGAACTTCGGAGTTGGCTTAACTGACATTGGACCAGGAATAGCCCTTGATCATGACTCTGTTCCATTACATTACACATAATGAGGCCGTTCGTTTTAAGAGCTAGACCACAGCTAGCTGGTATGTGTAGAGTGGCACCAGAGTTAAAATAGACTTTTGTAGTTAATAAATCCAATGTGAAACGTGATATCGATAGTAACCTTAACCAGAATTTATAATGTTCATCCATTGTACTTAATTTAAAAAATGCCTCTTGCTAATTTTAAAATCACGCTTGTGATTTACATCACGCTAGTAGCTACAGTAGACTGCATGCTTCGGAGGGAGGGGAAGGTAGCCTACATACACACTGGCAAAGATTTTCAGCTGGTGGGCAGCCAGACACTGGAAGTTTGAGTGACAGTGAGGGCTTTGCATAGGCGCTTTGAGTTTTTTTGTGGGACTGGAACAAAATGCACGGAACGTAAAATAACGTTATTAACCGGTTCATATGCTTTTAAAATAATACGGCTCTGTTGCGGAACAGTATAGATAACTTTCGTTCTGGTTCCGTTCCTCCCCAAAAATGTTATTTTCCGGTTTTGTTATGTTCGCTGAACCGTTTCCTACCTCCTGATTGCCTGGTCCCCTTTATCCCTACCTACATGTACGTATTACCTCAGCTACCTCGTTATTTTGTGTTACTATTTCTTTATTTTTTTGTGCACATTTTTCTTTATGGTTGGGAAAGGGCTCATTAGTAAGCATTTTACGGTGAAGACCACCTGTTTTTATTCTGCGCATTTATTTGAAATGCATGTTTTGTAAGTATTTGCTTATGCGTAAATGATAGCTAGTTTTTATAGCCACCTAAAACCCTTGTCAGATCTATAGGCAATTATGAACAGTAAACTGGGTGGGACCTGTACTTAATGTTCTATCTTTATTGTAATGGGATTTATGCACATCCCCCACCTGCTGCCTAATGAAAGGGTTGTGTGTGTACATGTTTGTGTTTCAATGTTCTGTTTATGAGATGGTAGCACTGCCATGTTTCGTGTTAGATTTACTTCTGTTGTATGATGAATAAGCCTGTCCAAAATTGTTTATTTGCTGTGACATTTGGGCCTAGACGTTCATGGTTTGTTAAGAGTTAAGACTTCCATTTTGTATAAAATGTTTAAATAAACATGTATTGAGATTTAAGAAAGCACAGCTCGTGGTTGGAAGTTAAACGTGACTGTCTGAATTGTCATTGGATGTCAAAATGATCTATGAGCTCTCAATTGGAAACCCTTTAAGGGAATTCTATAATGATTCAATATATGTAATTATGTCCTCACTCTAAAAGCAATTTTCCCATGACATTGATGGGTCACTCAATATCCATTCATCTCTTTAGGAAATAAAGACCTTTTGCCTCATATTTTAGGGAAGTAGTATTTTGATCATATTCAACGATGCTATGCTTGCTCAGATAATACAATTGTTCTATGGTAGTCGTTATCTTAATGAATTGTCAAAAAAAATGTGTGATGCAATCTTGTCTTTCAGGAGGAGTTTGGCTACAATGCTGACACTCAAAAACTTTTGTCCAAAAATGGGGAGACCCTACTGGGAGCTATCAACTTCTTCATTGCCAATGTGAACACACTGGTGGACAAAACAATTGAGGACACTATGATTAACATCAAACAGTATGAAACTGCCAGGTAATATGAGAATATCAGTTTAAATTGGTTCACTGTTACTTATTGACTGACTTGCATCCTCTTATTGAACATTTTGAGGGCATATGTTATTCCTAGTCATTTTCTGAAATGGACTCAGTTTAGGAAATTGCCATGGCCAATTAAGTGTTTTGGGGAGGGTTCATCAAGTTTTGTAGGATTTTGTTTGACTCTTGGAAGTGTTATTATCCCTAGCCTGGTCGCAGATCTGTTTGTGCTGTATAATCGACTCCTCTGGTCGTTGTCTGGCAAGACGATGACCGCTGGAGTTGTCAAGACGGCTATAGTACCCGAAAAAAATAGTATGTAGTTGACCTCCGTCTGCTCTTTGACATCCCCTGTAGGGTTGAGTTTGACGCGTACCGCACAGACCTGGAGGAATTGAACCTGGGGCCGCGGGATGCCACCACTCTGCCCAAGATAGAATACTCCCAGCAGCAGTTCCAGATCCACCGCGAGAAGTACGAGAAGATGCGCAACGACGTCTCCATCAAGCTCAAATTCCTGGAAGAGAACAAGGTACTTCCGAAGCTAGTTTTAGGCTACTCCTGATATGGCAGCGAAGTCTTTTTTCAGCATCAAGGGCTAGTAGAGAATACATGTGACCGGATTTTGCGTCCTTACTAGGATGTAATTGTCTTGGAACCTTTGCTGTCAACTAGGGATTAACATGGGCCAGCATCCTGGGACTGTCCCGGGAACACTTCACATTTCCCAAAATAATAACCTGGGAAATTACAACATTTTTCCCCAATGTCGCACTAATGCAATTCCAAAAATACTCAACATGCAGATGAGCCAAAAATAAAATAGCACATTGTCCAAACAGGTTGTCGCATGGAAGCCTTTAGCCTAGCGTATTTACTTCACACAAAGTAACCAGAAATTCAAAGCACATGCCTAATTGACACTGCTGGACTGCACATGCAACCCGAATGCAGTTAAACACTACACCAGGGGTGGTTAATTCCAGTCCTCGGGGGCCTGATTGGTGTCAGTTTTGCCCCAGCCCCAGCTAACACACCTGACTCCAATATTTGCCTAATCATGATCTTCAGTTTAGAATGCAATTTGCTTAATCAGGTGTGTTTGCTACGGACCGGAGAAAGTGTGACACCAATCAGGCCCCGAGGACTGGAGTTGCCCACCCCTGCCCTACACTATAGCCTATAAAATGTGTGCTTCTTTGAGCTGTCATTGTGACTCTTCAGACAGTCACAAATTGTATAGGCCCATACCTAATTCACTGTTCAAGAGTCGTATGACTTGGGGCTAGAAGCTGTTGAGAAGCCTTTTGGACCTAGACTTGGCACCCTGGTACCACTTGCCATGGTAGCAGAGAGAACAGTCTATGACAAGTGTGGCTGGAATATTTTACCATTTTTAGTGCTTGACACCGCCTCGTATGGAGGTCCTGGATGGCAGGAAGCTTGGCCCCCGTGATGTACTGGGCCGTATGCACTACCCTTTGTAGTGCCTTGCGGTCGGAAGCCGAGCAGTTGCCATACCAGGCAGTGATGCAATCCGTTAGGATGCTCTCGATGGTGCAGCTGTAGAACTTTTTTAGGATCTGATAAATCCTTTCAGTCTCCTGTGGGGGAATAGGTTTATGACGTGCCCTTTTCACGACTTTCTTGGTGTGCTTGTATATGGACTTGGTCTTTTACCCAAATAGGGCTATCTTTTGTATACTGAAATGCTCTGAGACCAGGTTGGCCAAATCTAAAACGGACCCGTGTTGCTGTTTGAAAAGTCTGGTGGGATATTTGCTAAATACATTTTAAAAACTGGTCCATTACACAGTTGTTCAACCGGCATTAAATGCAACTGTGTTGTCTGACTCTGAGTGCTTATGTCTTTCTGTTCTTTCTCCTCCTTCCTCTCCCAGGTGAAAGTGTTGCACAACCAGCTGATCCTCTTCCACAATGCCATCGCAGCATACTATGCAGGAAACCAGCAGCAGCTGGATCAGACGCTCAAGCAGTTCCACATCAAGTTGAAAATGCCCGGCGGGGATACACCATCTTGGCTGGAGGAGCACTAATCAACTGATCCACCCCTCCCAAAAAATCTAGTGGTTTGGTCTGGAGAGGCATCAGGAAATGCTCTCCCCTCCCTGTCTGCCTCTGTTCCTCCCACTTTTCTTCAGGATTGTAAAAGTTGTTAGGCAAAGCAACACTAAGACAAATAAATAATAAAAAAAACAAAGAAATATTTATCAATCTCTTGGTTGATAAACTGTACGTCCTGTTTTCTACTATGCTCTTGTTCTTCCTGTACAAGGAAATCCATTGACCGTTCTAATCGTGAAGTGGCCATCTCTCTTTTTCTCTCGTTCTCTTCTTTTTTTACATGGAACTGCTGCAGTTCTTTTCGAATCATGGGAAATTCACTTTTTGGGGTTGATTTGACAAATCTAGTGAGAAGCACAGAGATGCTAAATACAATTTGGAAAGTGTAAAAGGACTTTTTACTCCAGCTTATGAATGTTGTATCTCGACACTGTAGAGACGTTTTGGGACAAATGGCCGTCACTCTTCTTGACTCTGCATCCAGTTGGTTAACTTATCTCCACTTTTTGTAAAACTCTGGCCACCTATTGATGGAGTAACACTAATGATAGGCATCATTAAATGTACATGATGCATCATAAGCAAGATGTGACACCTGTTATATACCCAGTGTATGACTGTAGGAAATGGATTACCACCTTCTTGGAATTAAATACAGTAGATTAGATGGTTGGTTTTCACTGTTTGAGTCATTGCATTGTACTGTAATGAATGGCCATTTTATAACAAGCGTCAATGTCATGTTTAAGGTGCTATTATGTTGCAATAATGATGTTCATTAGTGTTAACCATTTGTGTTTGTCTTTGACTTTAATCATGGGTATATGATAGACAATATTAATTATTGAATTCAACATTTTGTAATTCCAGAGAAACTGAAAGACCAGCCTTACCACGTGAACTTGATGTGCCTTGTTTTATGTCTGTACAAATCTCTCGCTCTGTCTGATGTTTCAACTAAACACAGACCCCTCACACTGCCAGCTTCAGGACCACATAGCTGTAGATGGATAGATAAAGAATGGACCAAACATACCTACATCACATACACTCCATACCAACATAAACCACTCAATTATCCTATTTCACGATTACCCCGCCGTGTGAATAGAATCCTTTTTGCTGCATTTGAGAAGAGGGGTAAATACGAGTTAAATCTCTAATTAGCAGCTGTTATCTGCTTTAAAGCTAACCTATATGCTAAACGTGAACGTAAATGTTTGCATTTTAGAATGAGCAACAAAAGTTCAGTCTTAGCATTGGACAATGACAATCTCTATGCTAGTTAATGGCACAAGAAGCATGTTGATTCCCTTGACTTTCCAATTGCAGTCATTTTTTAAAAACGATATCTTCCTCTCAAATATATATATATATAATACTGCACATTTATGTACATGAGACAAAAAAACACTTGTAAGAACTGTGTATATGAGATGAAAGTGGACCTGAAAAACATTTGTACATAGGAAAGACCAGCATCTTCTGCCTGAGCTACTAAACATTTGAATAGGTATTTTCTGAATACTATGGTTATTTCCTTTGAAAGGACCACAGGTATTCTAGCCAGCTGTCTCATCCCCGTGGGCAAAATATGGGATGTCATAATGATGTTATATTCTGGTTGAAATGTTAGCCAGATGACAACCAGGTGAAGACATCTTTTTGGTTCTGGTAAAATGACATCTAAACACCTTCCCTTTAGAACCTGACCATAATATTCACAAAATAATGTTATTGCAACCACTTTTGCCCACGGGTTCCTCTGTCTTCTATTTGTACCTACAGTACCATTCCTGCTGTACAACAGCGTGTGTGCATTGTACATCAATCTGTTCAATGAATTGATGTAAGCATAGATAAATATATATATTTGTAATTTCCTCTATTTTACCTTAGATATTTTATAGGGTATATGAATGAAGAGATGGGGCATTTTTCTCATGGTGATTAACAGATGTTGAGTTCAAAAACAGGTTTATGAATGTTGTGTAAAGTCTTTTGGGGGAAAATAAAATGTTTTCTTCATGAATGTCTCATTTGGTGTTTTGGTATGTTTCCAATAATTGAGTGAAGGTGTTTTTATATTTTCACAACTTTTCATTTTTTCACAACTTCTTTTCATTTTTCTTTTCACATTTGGATGATTTAGCCTCATTTTGTGCTGCCACCAGGGCCTGCTATGCGAAGGCTTAGCTACAGTATATAAATAAAGATATTTTCTGGTGTCCCCTTTTTTTTTTAACCTAAAATGCACATCGATATGGCCAGTTTTCTATTGATAAAGAGATGAATTCATTATGGAAGCATATTTTATGACTAAAGCACATCCTAAAACTGAGTGGAATATATATATCTATTTTTTAAAACAATTCTAGTGCATCATCCATCTCCTTTGATTTGAGGCTTTTCCAAGTATTTTATAGTCGCCTACCTGCAACATCCAAAAGTCTTAAGCATCACAGGATCTAGCTGATTAGTTAAGAACCAGAATGGATGTGAAGTTTAACGTCGGGTCTTCTCAAAGCCATAACAACATAAAAGCAAGTGCTTGTGGATCTGATTTGTCAGTGCTTAATAAATTGTTGTCGCTCTGAAATTTGTCAACAATTCAACTTTCCTCGCTCCTGGTCAGTTTTCAATGATTTCATTCCTCAGATTCTATTGTTTGTCATTTTTCTGACTACAATTTCAGAACGTCAAAGCCTATCAGTTTTAACAGTGCATTTGTGGTCATCAGACATTAAAAGTGTAAGTGGTCACTCACGGGATATATTATTCATAAGCATAGACTGTATGGTATATGTTATTTATGTTTGCCTGGATCACTGTTACTGTAATATAGAATTATCTGTTTTGTATACATGTTTGGCATGTAAAACACCTGCATAAAGTCATGTGTGCCTCTAAGTGTGACACATAAAACATGTAAGTGTATCCTAGCTCATCCCAGGCCTAAACACACTAATAACAACAGTAACCATAAAATCTAGGCAACATAAAACAAACCTTGACACCAACAAATCTGTCACCATAGTGAGGGTGACAAAGTGGCTGTATTGTAGTAGCAGTCCCTTGAGCGAGTGGTGAATTCTGGAAGGGCTCTAAGTTGTTTATGTGCCCCACTCCTCCCACCACCCTTGGGAAGTAAAAGAAGCTTGTAGAAACCGATTGGATTAGCCATTTACACAACAGCCACCGTCCTCAGAGCATGCGCAGACCAGCTGGTGTGTTTACAGACATGTTCAATTGCTCCCTATCCCAGTCTGCTGTCAACACATGCTTCAAGATGGCCACCATTGTTCCTGTACCCAAGAAGGCAAAGATAACTGAACTAAATGACTATCGCCCCTGTAGCACTCATTTCTGTCATGTAGTCATGAAGGGAAGAGAGAGACTAGTCAAGGATTACCTTCCACCCTAGACCCACTTCAGTTTGCATACCGCCCCAACAGGCCCACAGACAATGTCATCGCCATCATGAATGGCTAATTTGCCCTATCCCATCTGGACAAGAGGAATACCTATGTAAGAGTGCTGTTCATTGACTTCAGCTCAGCATTCAACACCATAGTACCCTCCAAGCTCATCATTAAGCTTTCAACCCCGCCCTGTGCAATTGAGTCCTGGACGGGCCGCCCCCAGGTGGGGGGCAACATCTCCAATTCACTGATCCTCAACACTGGGGCCCACAAGGGTGCATGCTCAGCCCCCTCCTGTACTTCCTGTTCACCCATGACTACGTGGCCATGCACGCCTCCACCTCAATCATCAAGTTTGCAGACGACACAACAGTAGTGGGCTTGATTACCAACAACTACGAGACAGCCTACAGGGAGGAGGTAAGGGCACTCGGAGTGTGGTGTCAGGTAGGGGAGCACCCCCCTATCCACATCGACGGGAGAGTAGTGGAGAAGGAGGCAAGTTTTAAGTTCCTCGGCATACACGTCACGGTCAAACTGAAATGGTCCACCTATATAGACAGTGTGGTAAAGAAGGCGCAACAACGCCTCTTCAACCTCAAGAGGCTGAAGAAATTTGGTTGTGACCTAAAACACTTTACATCACAGCCTGGTACGGCAACTGCACCGCTATCAACCGCAAGGCTCTCCAGAGGGTAGTGCGGTCTACACAACGCATCACCAGGGGAAAACTACCTGCCCTCCAGGACACCTACAGCACCCGATGTCACAGGAAGGCCAAAAAGATCATCAAGGACAACAATCAGCCGAGCCACTGCCTGTTCACCCCGCTACCATCCAGAAGGCGAGGTCAGTACAGGTGCATCAAAGCAGGGACCGAGAGACTGAAAAACAGCTTTTATCTCAAGCCCATCAGACTGTTAAACAGCCATCACTAACTCAGTGAGGCTGCTGCCTATATACAGACTCAAATCATTGGTTGCTTTAATAAATGGATCACTAGTCACTTTAAATAATGCCACTTTAATAATGTTTACAAATCTCACATTACTCATCTCATATGTATATACTGTATTTTATACCATCTATTGCATCTTGCCTATGCCGCTCGGCCGACACTCATCCATATGTTTACATGTACATATTCCTATTCCATCCCTTTACATTTGTGTGTATTAGGTAGTTGTGTGGAACTGTTAGATTACTTGTTAGATATTACTGCACTGTCGGAACTAGAAGATCAAGCATTTCGCTACACTCGCATTAACATCTGCTAACCATGTGTATGTAGCCAATAACATGTTATTTTATTTGATCATCAGCTAGCCTAGCCAGGCGCATTAATGAATTAGCATAGAGTCCAGTACCGCATTGGCATGATGGCTAGGCTAAGTATCCCCAAGTTTATATGGGGGACTTACGTGAACGGTAGGCTCAAAATAGGATTTTGCATGAATGTAATCATGAGTCTGAGGTGGGCAGTATGGAGAGGAACCTGAAGGTATAGGACCTGAGAGAGATGCCTGCTTGTGCTTGAGAGGATGTGGCTGTCAATGTCACTTATGTACAGGCGGTTGACTGAGCATATGTTTTAGCACACACACACACACTTCAGGTGCTTCTACACCTGCATTGCTTGCTGTTTGGGGTTTTAGACTGGGTTTCTGTACAGGACTTTGTGACATCAGCTGATGTAAGAAGGGCTTTATAAATACATTTGATTTGATTGACTTCAGGGAAAGGTGTGTGTGTATGTGTTCACATTTTGTGCTGCTATAACACATGGGTCCAAGGCCCATGTAGCAAAGGGCTCACTTAACAATTACACAGCACACTCACAGTACGTCTGCCTCCCAGAGGGTGTCATAGAAATGGATTGATATTTGTCATTAAGACTAACTAGCAGTTGATGTGTTTCTGGTGTTTTTGGTCACCTTTGATTTGTTTTATTTATCCGTTATTTTACCAGGTAAGTTGACTGAGAACACGTTCTCATTTACAGCAACGACCTGGGGAATAGTTACAGGGGAGAGGAGGGGGATGAATGAGCCAATTGTAAACTGGAGATTCTTAGGTGACCGTGATGGATGGCTAGATTGGGAATTTAGCCATGTTATGTTTGCTAAGTCTAAATTTTTAAAAACTGAGTACTGAGTAAAGGTGAAATGGTGTCACTATGACATGTATAAGCCTACTGCATAACAGTTTAGTTTCATTGTTATTATATTACATTTATGGCCGGTTTCCCAGATACAGTGGGGCAAAAAAGTATTTAGTCAGCCACCAATTGTGCAAGTTCTCCCACTTAAAAAGATGAGAGAGGCCTGTAATTTTCATCATAGGTACACTTCAACTATGACAGACAAAATGAGAAGAAAAAAATCCAGAAAATCACATTGTAGGATTTTTAATGAATTTATTTGCAAATTATGGTGGAAAATAAGTATTTGGTCACCTACAAACCAGCAAGATTTCTGGCTCTCACAGACCTGTAACTTCTTCTTTAAGAGGCTCCTCTGTCCTCCACTCGTTACCTGTATTAATGGCACCTGTTTGAACTTGATATCAGTATAAAAGACACCTGTCCACAACCTCAAACAGTCACACTCCAAACTCCACTATGGCCAAGACCAAAGAGCTGTCAAAGGACACCAGAAACTAAATGCACTTTCAATGGGGATTCTCCACTGAGCAAGGTTTCTAGTCCAAGACTGGGCTTAATCAGTGTATGGGAAACCGGCCCTTAGTTTCATGCTGTGACACCCCTGACATAGCACGGCTGGAAAGCAACCTCCCGATGTCAGTACAGTCATCATAATGCATACTGCTACTACATCTGTCAAGACAATTGGAATTATCATGACAGATGTAGTTGCAGTTGGTATTATGATGACTGTATTGTAGTAGCAGTTTGCATTATGATGACTGTATTGTAATAGCAGTTTGCATTATGATGACTGTATTGTAGTAGCAGTTTGCATTATGATGACTGTATTGTAATAGCAGTTTGCATTATGATTACTGTATTGTAGTAGCAGTTTGCATTATGATGACTGTATTGTATTAGCAGTTTGCATTATGATGACTGTATTGTAGTAGCAGTTTGCATTATGATGACTGTATGTAGTAGCAGTTGACATTATGATAACTGTATTGTAGTAGCAGTTTGCATTATGATGACTGTATTGTAGTAGCAGTTTGCATTATGATGACTGTATTGTAGTAGCAGTTTGCATTATGATGACTGTATTTTAGTAGCAGTTTGCATTATGATTACTGTATTGTAGTAGCAGTTAACATTATGATAACTGTATTGTAGTAGCAGTTTGCATTATGATGACTGTATTGTAGTAGCAGTTTGCATTATGATGACTGTATTGTAATAGCAGTTTGCATTATGATGACTATTGTAGTAGCAGTTTGCATTATGATGACTGTATTGTAGTAGTAGTTTGCATGATGATGACTGTATTGTAGTAGCAGTTTGCATTATGATGACTGTATTGTAATAGCAGTTTGCATTATGATGACTGTATTGTAATAGCAGTTTGCATTATGATGACTGTATTGTAATAGCAGTTTGCATTATGATGACTGTATTGTAGTAGCAGTTTGCATTACGATGACTGTATTGTAGTAGCAGTTTGCATTATGATGACTGTATTGTAGTAGCAGTTTGCATTATGATGAACGTATTGTAGTAGCAGTTTGCATTACGATGACTGTATTTTAGTAGCAGTCTGCATTATGATGACTGTATTGTAATAGCAGTTTGCATTACGATGACTATATTTTAGTAGCAGTCTGCATTATGATGACTGTATTATAATAGCCATTTGCATTACGATGACTGTATTGTAGTAGCAGTTTGCATTATGATGACTGTATTGTAGTAGCAGTTTGCATTATGATGAACGTATTGTAGTAGCAGTTTGCATTACGATGACTGTATTGTAGTAGCAGTCTGCATTATGATGACTGTATTGTAATAGCCATTTGCATTATGATGACTGTATTGTAGTAGGAGTTTGCATTATGATGACTGTATTGTAGTAGCCGTTTGCATTATGATGACTGTATTGTAGTTGCAGTTTGCATTATGATGACTGTATTGTAGTAGCAGTTTGTATTATGATAGCTGTAGTGACTTAGCACACTGTCCACCAATGAGAAGTCTTATAACACCATGTCCCTGTCATAGTGACAATGTCAAATTAAATTGAACCACAAAAAAAAAACATAAATCAGTGAGGTTTTCGATGACTTTTGTACCAAGTATAGTGTAGATCCCTGTGTATACTTGTTGCAAATCACATCTTCAACACGTGTGTCCAATTTCTCAGGGTAATTGAATTAAGAAACCCGCAACAGGTACACTTTTCATCACCTAATGCCTGTATCAATGTCATCCAGTTCTGGCGCAGGACAATTCATGTTTATGCTCCGCTTTGCATAATTGGTCCAAATCTCTAGTTGAGTAAAATTATTATATGCTCAAACTCAAACTAGTTGAGCCGCCACCTCAGCAAGAGACATTTAGCTCAAGGAAAGAGGGAGAAGAGAGTGGAAGTATTTCATTGGGTCCTTGCATGGAAGGACTGTGGACTAATTAATGTGTTTATTAATTAATCCCCTTGACTGTAGGTTTTAATTTATTCATCAACCTCTGTCTAGGCTATGAGATTTTGATAATAGTCTGTCACTGCGAGAAAAAAAAAATGTTACAAAAAAATGTAATAGCCATATGATTTCAAATATGGCAGACATGAAGATTTGAGCCAGTTTGCTACAGCAGGAAAATAATCCTGCAGCAACAGGACATGTGAATTATTATGTTGATTATAATTCATGACATTTTGGTAAGTGTTGATACATTTTTCATTAGGGAAAATCAAATCATATTTTAGCTCCTTTTCCTGTAGTAGCAGTTCATTTGATCTAAAATGGCTACAGTATAAGCAGACAGCTTACTATCACATCATCAATTCAGCATTTAGGGCTTTAAAACGAAGGGCTGGTCAGTGCCGTTAGATATGGGATCTGTAGCGTTGCATGGCATTCATCTTGAAGTAGCAAATAAGTGTAAATGTTTGCAGCAAAGGCTGTGGCACTTTAATAATACATATAAGGCTGGTTTCCCTGACACAGGTTAAGTCCTGGACTATTTAAGTCCTGGACTATTAAACTCTCTCAAAGCTCTCTCAAGTCCTGGACTAGGCTTCATTTGTGTCTGGGAAACCGGTCCATACAGTATAACAACCTATTACCTACCTTCCTATCAGTTTGAATCTCTTTTCATCACACACGCACGCGCGCACACACACACACACACACACACACACACACACACACACACACACACACACACACACACACACACACACACACACACACAGACACACACACACACTCTCTCTCTCTCTTTATAATTGGATTTTGCCTGTGAATTTAAAATTGGGGGTCCAGCCTTCAAGGTGGGTTACATTTAGGGACCAAACAGAGGTCTGGTGACAGCCCATTGTTATTGAGAAGAATAAAAACAGGACATACAGTAGGGGAGATAGGGTTAATCTTCGGGTCAACAGTGGGGGATCTACTGGGAACTTCCAGGTGAACAAAAAGGAGAGCTGTCAAATCAATCAGAATCATCTCGGTTTAATTACAAGTTGCAACAGGGAGACACCCCCAGCACAGAAGCAGAGAACATGTCTAACTTGACCTTAGCAGAGAAGGCTCTTCTATCCTAATTACACAGGACCAAATGTTCTGTAAACAACAGCCTGGGAGGCTTGTAGGAAGTCAAAACAACTTTGTCAGCTGCTGCAGAATCACACAGTGTTTCACAGAATACAACAACAATCAGTATCCTTGGTCCTTGGAACTCCAGTATGGCGTCAATCACTATCAACAGATACAGTTTAATCCATAACATACAATCCATCAACCTACGTGTATTATAGAAAGGGAAAACATCTAAATAAATATTCATGTTAAATATTCCCCATTACAAGGGGTCAAGGTCAGAACTGAACTATTAATAGTTATATAAATGTTGTACTCCTGACCTTAAATGCTACCAAGCATCTGTCACCTTTCTGTATTATTCTCATTTTACTCACCATCATCTTTCTCTTCAGTTCCTCTCTCTTCCTATCTCTATCCCATGCACTCCCTTCATCTTCGTGGCCTCCACCAAAATAGTCACCTTCAAAGACATCAGTAGCTAGCCTATAATATGTTTGCCCTACAGGTGGTGATTTTCTACTTCTTCAAGAAATGCTGACTAATACTATTGCAGAGGCCTATTTGCATATATGTAGTTTGCAAAACGAAAGCGTATAGCTAACAAACGTGGTGTCAAAACGTTGACATTCATAATAAGACATCAATAACAGCAACAAGATCCGTTGAGGCGCGCGACACCAGCGCAAGATATGGGTGGACACACCGCGTTCACCTGAGCCAATCACGTTTGAGATTGTGCACGCGTTCGCTTTGCTGCTTGGCGGCTGCTGCTGCTGCTGCTGCTGCTGTCGCGGCTGCCGCCCTTCAATCGATTCTCGTCCCTCAAAGCAGCCGCAACGAACAGAGGACACCGTCGTTGCTCTAACAACCAAAATAAAAACAACATACACCTTTTCTTTCTCTGAAAAGTACACCTGCTAACTAAAACATTATCCATGCGGATTACCTAGTATGTATTTTACCATCCTAGCTCTCTCGGTAAGTGATTCATCAGTCTATTATTTGCTTATTTAGAGTCTGCAATTAAGTATAGTAGCTAACTCACTGCAACTGATGCGTGAAATGACATCATGCAAGTCAGTGCTTCTACACAGTTATTCTTATATGAAGTTTATTTGCTCTTTGTGTGGATGTCTATGCATAAGGTTGTTTTAACCTTCATGTATTTTCCAGCCTGAATTCCTTCCTTCGTTTTTAGGGTTGTTTTACAAGATGTTGTAGCCTACTATGGGAATGGTACAGTATAGACAATTACATCCAACATTGATTCCTAATGCTATTGATAGGACAATGTCACAGGATAGAGATATTGTAGCTTAGTATCTTTGATAACAATGCACATGTCATGTCATGTGTGAGTATACCATATTGTATGTTAATCTATTCTGGCTTTACAAATATGTTATGTATTTGTAGTCAGAAAATGTACAAGTGGTCACAGTTTTGCCAAATATCTATCTGTTAAAATAAGCAATATGCTTGTATTTGGCTTTAACATTTTAACATGACAGAATTCATTCACATGTCTTTAATTTAATACAATTAACAGTGATTGTTAAATGTTTTATTTAACTAGGCAAGTCAGATAAGAACAAACTCTTATTTACAATGATGGCCTAGGAACAGTGGGTTAACTGCCTTGTTCAAGGGCAGAACAACAGATTTTTACCATCAGCTCAGGGATTTGATCTAGCAACCTTTTGGTACTGGCTCGATGCTCTAACCACTAGGCTACCTGCCACCCCAATTCTAATTGATTCAGCTTTGCCACCAATTGATAATGTAAGTTTGCCAATTGCCATCAATTGATTTTGTTGGCTTGCTTTGAATTTATTGCAAACTGTGTAAAGTCTACTAAACTGCATCTAAGATTGATGATATTGTTTTGTGTGAAAATAGTATTACCATACAAAAACAACTATTTCTTCCACCAAAACACCTGCTCCATCTCTCTGAAAACGCATTAATTCATTGCTGTATACATGTACAGTATGTTTGCATTTGGCAACAGTGTTGAATGTTGCAGTTCACCAATCGTCTCAAAACAAGAGTGAAAATGACAACTTCTTCAAAAGCAATTCCAATGTTATTGTGGATGTTCTCAAGTCAATTAGTAGCTCTGTGACCCCTCAACCCACGAGGCTACATGTAAGGCTTTGCAACTCTGCCTGCGTTGGTCTAATCCCAAAACCCTCGCTCTCCCTTGGCCTTTGTATGCCATTTCTCATGCTGAGATGAATGAGAGGCAATCCATTCAATTGAGGGGAACATTGCCCAAGAAAAAAAAAGTTGCTCCCCTCCCCGGGTCTGGTCAAGGGGGTGGGTTGGTATACCCCCCGTTACCGTGGATACCGGGACCAACGGGGGAAAACTACATTTTGTGACGCCATCGGCCATCTTATGGGGCCTTGGAGGAGGCTTGATTGATTTGTGTGGGAGCAGTATAATAAAAAAAGGTGGGAAGCTGGGGTGTACTTTAAGTTCTACAATTCTGTTTTCTTAAATCGTGTCTATAAAAGTGTTACAGCTTAGATTGTGGTAAAAGGTTGGGTTTACCCATGCTTATTGCACACACTAAAAACAACTTCATCTGATTTGAATTGGAATGTGATTCTGATTCTGATGTTATTCTGAAAGGAAGTTAGATTAGCTTTTCTCTCCCTTTCTTTTAACGGTGGAAATTGCGTTTAACTGCTGCTGTGCCGCAGAAAGGTCAGAGCGCTGTAAAGTTCAGGAGTGGAAAATGCAATGTCTTCATCTACAACAATGACGGATTAGAAGCCACAATACGCATCGGAAAGAGAACAATGAGACTTTAAAAAGTCTATATAACTCACTATGACAATATACTTCCAATATACTTCCAACACAAACCTTATCAGGTTTGAGGTTTTAATCAAGTAAATCTTCAGGATTCATATTACATATTTACTTTGTGAGGTAGATGAACGTTAATATGTTTTAACTGTTTAGTATTGGAAAACTACTTCATTATTAATGGGGTGCGTAGTATCATTAAGCACTCTTGTAATTTCAAGCACACATATGGGTCACCTATAATCAGGCTTTCTCAGGGTACAAGGGTCTGGGGTATTTGTCTTGCTCTGAGCTAATGCCCTGGGCACCTTGTTGTTCGCCTCTCGAAGTAAACATCAGGTGTTTTCAGTTCCTCCCTGCTTCCCCCTCCTATTATCTCTATGGTAACATCAGCAGCATGCCTTCCTCATCTGCCTAGGGCCTAGGTCAATCACTGCATTCTGTGTCAGGGTTGAATATGTTGATCAAACTGAAGAAGCCATTTTGAAATGTCATTTAATTTCAAATGTCATTTTGAATAAAGACAGATACAATGACACCGTTGACACATTGAATACACAACAATCACATACTTTAACCCACACTAATTTCCTGTGCTTGTCCCTAGATGAGCATTAAAGTATATATTTAAAAGTAAAATCTGGTTGCACGGATAAACAGTGTTATTCTAGCCAAAATTCTAAATACCAATATTAGAGGCTCACTTAGTAGAACTCAGTGTTCCATCATCTCCGGGCTAGACATTCACCACCTGTTAACAATGGAACAAAGGGGACGGATTCATACCTTTGTTTTGATGCTTATCTCAATTCACTGTGTTTCCCTGTTCTGTGTGTTCCCTTCTCTCATTCCCCTCTGTCAATGGATCTGACTTGTCTTTCCCAATGAATATCCCCACTTTTCTTAACTCTAGATAGTCTTGGTGATTTAGAGACAGTTTATTTGTGATATGGTGGTGTTTTTCAATTGTGCTCTCAGAATGGCTTTCAACACGCAGTAATTAGCCTCCACCTCTCTCGGGGCTCTCATTCTATACTGAACGAAAATATAAACGCAACATGTAAAGTGTTGGTCCCATGTTTCACAAGCTGAAATAAAAGATCCCAGAAATGGTCCTACGCACAAAAAGCTTATTTTTCTAAAATGTTGTCTCCTTTGCCAAGATAATCCATCCACCTGACAGGTGTGGCATATCAAGAATCGGATTAAACAGCATGATTATTACACATGTGCACCTTGTGCTGGGGACAATAAAAGGCCACTCTAAAATGTGCAGGCATGCTAACTGCAGGAGTGTCCACCAGAGCTGTTGCCAGAGAATTTCTCTACCATAAGCCCCCTCCAAGGTCTTTAAAAATCATCCGAGATCGTCTGAGACTAGCCACCCGGACAGCTGATGAAACTGTGGGTTTGCACAACCAAAGAATTTCTGCACAAACTGTTAGAAACTGTCACTGGGAAGCTCATCTGCATGCTCGTCGTCTTCACCAGGGTCTTGACTTGACTGCAGTTCGGCATTGTAACCGACTTCAGAGGGCAAATGCTCACCTTCAATGGCCACTGGCACGCTGGAGAATTGCATTCTTCACAGATGAATCCCAGTTTTATCTGTCCCGGGCAGATGAACATTTTAATGTACAGAGATACCATGACAAGATCCTGAGGCCCATTGTCGTGCCATTCATCCAACACCATCACCTCATGTTTCAGCATGATAATGCACGGCCACATGTTGCAAGGATCTGTACACAATTCCTGGAAGCTGAAAATGTCCCAGTTCTTCCATGGTTTGCATGGGATGGGATGCTCTGGATCGACGTGTACGACCGCGTGTTCCAGTTCCCGCCAATATCCAGCAACTTCTTACAGCCATTGAAGAGGAGAGGGACAACATTCCACAGGCCACCATCAACAGCCTCATCAACTCTATGCGAAGGAGAAATGTTGCGCTGCATGAGGCAAATGGTGGTCACGCTGACTGGTTTTCTGACCACGCCTGCACCTTTTTTTGGTATCTGTGACCAACAGATGCATATCTGTATTCCTAGTCATGTGAAATCCATAGATTAGGATCTAATGAATTAATTTCAACATATTTCCTTATATAAACTGTAACTCTGTAATACCTTAGAAATTGTTGCATGTTGCGTTTATATTTTTGTTCCGTGTAGTATGACAAAGTTGTTTGTATTGTTGGGGGGCAATGTCATCTGGTTGATTTGATCTGCTCCCACTGCAATTGTGAAACTGTGCCCTTTGGAGACTGTTTGGGGGATAAAGAAGGTTGTCCAAGGCCAGCAGCTCTCTGTTTTATTGCTGTGATACGAATCTTGAAGACTTGCAGTGTCATGTAAGTGATACACATTATAATTGGTTACATTTTGACAAGGTTATTTTAACTGTCTGTCTGTCTATCTCCTTCTGGATTAAGTGGACTGAAATATGTGGCTTTCCTCCACCCCACATGAAAAAATACTATAGTGTACGTTGGTATGAATACTATAGTATTCACTGTATTGTTTTTGCGGACTGTAGTATCATGACCTAGAATGACGCTGGAGGGAAAAGCAGCTGTTTTACGGGTTCCTGACCAATTATGCTATTTTGTGTCTTTTTTTGCATTGATCGTAACTTTTTTGTTCATCATGTTTCTGCCATCATTCCCTATGACCAAAAAGAGCTTCTGGACATCAGAACAGCTTGAGGACGAGGACATATTGATTATTACGGAACAAGCCAAAGTCAACAATACTCGGAGAAGGAGGAGGTGGCGCTATAGAGGCCGGCGTGTGGGATACCTGATAAGACTACGTCAGAGAGTGGATAAACCGCCTCTGCCCTCTGTTCTACTGGCAAACATGCAATCACTGGAGAATAAACTGGATGACCTCCAATCAAGACTATTCTATCAACGTGATATGAAGACCTCTAATATCCTATGTTTCACAGAGTCGTGGCTGAACAAGGACATGGAAAATATAAATCTAACTGATTTTTCTATACATCGGTAGGACAGAACGGCAGCGATGGTGTGTCTCTCTGTTAACAACTGTTGCGCAATCTCTAATATTAAGGAAGTCTCAAGTTTGTTATCGCCTGTTATCATGATAATATATCATGATAAGCTGTGGACCATACTATTTACCAAGTGAGGTTTCATCTATATTTTTCATAGCTGTCTATTTATTAGCACAAACCGATGTTGGCACTAAGACCGCACTCAACAAGCTGTATAGGGCCATAAGCAAACAAAAAAATGCTCACCTGTGATTTTAATGCAGGAAAACTGAAATCTGTTTTACCTCATTTCTACCCGTATGTAACCTGTGCAACTAGAGGCAAAACACTTTAGATCACCTTTCCTCCACACACAGAGACGCATACAAAGCTCTCCCTCACCCTCCATTTGGCAAATCTGACCATAACGCTATCATCCTGATTCCTGCTTACAAGCAAAAACTCAAACAGGAAGAACCAGTGGCACGTTGAATATGAAAGGGTTCTGATGAAGAGGATGCTAAACTACAGGACTGTTTCGCTAGCACAGACTGGAATATGATCAGGATTCTTCCGATGGATCGACGACGTCGTCCCCACAGTGACCTTACATACATATCCCAACCAGAATACCTTTAAACAGTTTAACACTCACAAGGCTGCAAGGCCAGACGGATTACCAGGACGTGTACTCAGAGCATGCACTGACCAGCTGGCAAGTGTCTTCACTGACATGTTCAACCTCTCCCTGACCCCGTCTGTAATACCTACAGGTTGCAAGCAGACCACCTTAGTCTCTGTGCCAAAGAATGCCAAGGTAACCTGTCTAAATGGCTATCGCCCCTTAGCACTTTGAAAGTATGGTCATGGCTCACATCAACACCATCAAGCCAGACACCCTGGACCCACTCCAATTCGTGTACCGTCCCAGATCCAAAGATGACACAATCTCTAGTGCACTCCACACAGCCCTTTCCCACCTGGACAAAAGGAACACTTACATCAGAATGCTGTTCATGGCCTCCCAGGTGGCGCAGCAGTCTTAGGCACTGCATCGCAGTGCTTGAGGAGTCACTACACACCCGGGTTTGATCCCAGGCTGTGTCACAACTGGCCGACTGGGAGTTTCATAGGGCGGTGCACAATTGGCACAGCGTCATCCTGGTTAGGGGAGGGTTTGGCCGTGGGGGCTTTACATTATTTTACTTGGTTCATCGCGCTCTAGCGACTCCTTGTGGCGTGCCAGGCGCTTGCAGGCTGACTTCATCGTCAGTTGAACGGTGTTTCCTCCGACACATTGTTGCAGCTGGCTTCCGAGTTCAGCAGGGGGGTGTTAACCTCTCTTGGGTAGGGGGCAGTATTTTCCCATCTGGATGAAAAGGGTGTCCAAAGTAAAGTAGATTTGGATAGAAAACACTCTAAAGTTTCTAAAACTGTTAAAATTATGTCTGTGAGTATAACAGAACTAATATGGCAGGCGAAACCCCGAGGACAAACCATCCCAAAAAAACACATTTTCAGCCTACCACTGTTTTCAATGGCTGTCACTTTTATTATAAGGCGAAATCCTCACAGATTGCAGTTCCTAGGGCTTCTACTAGATGTCAACAGTCTTTAGAAAGAGTTTCATGCTGGTTGTTTGAAAAATGAGCCAGAAATTGTAGTTTTTCTAGGTGGCTCCCATTTTGGCTGTAGTGTTTCCAAGCGCGTGGAAGAGAGAGCGTTCTTTGGTATTTTTCTCCAATAAAGACAATAATGATTCTCCGTCTTAATTTTTATAGTTTACTTACGTATTAGGGTACCTACGGTTTGATTATAAACGTTGTTTGACTTGTTTGGAAAAGTTTATTAGTAACGTTTGGGATTCATTTTGTATGCATTTTGATGGAGGGAAACTGGGTGGATTATTGACTGAAGCGTGCCAGCTAAACTGAGTTTTTATGGATATAAAGAAGGACATTATCGAACAAAAGGACCATTTGTGATGTATCTGGGACCTTTTGGAGTGCCAACAGAAGAAGATCATCAAAGGTAAAGCATTTAATATATCGCTATTTCTGACTTTCGTGGCGCACCTGCCTGGTTGAAATATGTTTTTCATTCTTTTGTATGCGGGGCGCTGTCGTCAGATAATGGCATGGTGTGCTTTCGCCGTAAAGCCTTTTTGAAGTCGGCTGGATTAAAAAGAAGTTAAGCTTTTGATGTATTACACTTGTGATTTTATGAAAGTTAAATATTTATAATTCTGTAGTTTGAATTTCGCGCTCTGCAGTTTCACCGGATGTTGGCCAGGTAGGACGCTACCGTCCCACCTGCCCATAAGAAGTTAACAGGTGCGGTTTAATGGGTCATGTTTCGGAGGAGGCATGACTCGACCTTCACCTCTCTTGAGCCCATTTGGGAGTTGCAGCGATGAGACAAGATCGAAATTGGATATCACGAAATTGGGGAGAAAAATTGAGAATGCTGTTCATTGACTACAGCTCAGAGTTCAACACCATAGTGCCCTCTAAGTTCATCACTAAACTATGGACCCTGGGATTATATAACTCCCTCTGCAACTGGATCCTGGACTTCTTGATGGGCCTTCCCCTTCATTAAGTTTGCAGGCGACACCACAGTGGTAGGCCTGATCACCAACGATGAAGAGACAGCCTATAGGGAGGAGGTCAAAGACCTGGTAGTGTGGTGCCAGGACAACAACCTCTCCCTCAATGTGATCAAGACTAAGGAGATGATTATGGACTTCAGGAAAAGGAGGACCGAGCATGCCTCCATTCTCATCGACGGGGCTGTAGTGGAGCAGGTTGAGAGCTTCAAGTTTCTTGGTGTCCACATCACATCTTACTGGTTGTATCACTGCCTGGTATGGCAACTACTTGGCCTCTGAAAGCAAGGCATGACAGAGGGTTGTGCATACCAGTGACATGTTCAGAGTGTCACTGGTTCTTCCTGTTAGAGTTAATGATGGTGTTGGAGTCGTGCCTGGCTGTGCCGTCACGAGTGAACAGGGAGTAGGACTGAAGGGGACTGAGCATTCACCCCGTGTTGAGGATCAGCGGATCAGTGTTGAGGATCAGCGTGGTGGATGTGTTGTTACATACCCTTACCACCTTGGGACGGCCTGACAGGAAGTCCAGGATCCAGTTGCAGATGGAGGTGTTTAGTACCAGGGTCCTTAGCTTAGTGATGAGCTTTGAGGGCACTATGGTGATGAACGCTGTGCTGTAGTCAATGAATAGCATTCTCACATAAGTGTTCCTTTTGTCCAGGTGGGAAAGGGCAGTGTGGAGTGCAATAGAGATTGCATCATCTGTGGATCTGTTGGGGCGATATGCAAATTGGAGTGGGCCTTGGGTTTCTGGGAGAATGGTGTTGATGTGAGCCATGACCAGCCTTTCAAAGCACTTCATGGCTACAGACGTGAGTGCTATGGGTCGGTAGTCATTTAGACAGGTTACCTTAGTGTTCTTGGGTACAGGGACTATGGTGGTCTGCTTGAAACATGTTGGTATTACATAGGTGGAACATTTCAGTGAAGACACTTGCCAGTTGGTCATTGCTCGGAGTACACGTCCTGGTAATCAGTCTGGCCCTTTGGCCTTGTGAATGTTGACCTGTTTAAATGTCTTACTCAATTCGGCTGATTGAAGAAGCTAGTGACTGATGTGGTGTACTCCTCATAGACTGTTCTGTCTGCTACAGCGGTACCGGAGCGCCAAGTTTGGGACAAAAAGACTCCTGAACAACTTCTACTCCCAATCTATAAGACTGCTGAACAGTTAATCAAATGGCTAACAGGACTATTTGCGTTGACCAGTCTTTTTTTCCCCACTGAGATTCTTGTATACTCACTGGACTACACACATACACACACACACACACACACACACACACACACACACACACACACACACACACACACACACACACACACACACACACACACACACACACACACACACACACACACACACACACACACACACACACACTCAAACAAACACACACACACACACACCGACACACTACATACGCTCACACACACAGAACATCACATTGACGCCACACTCACACATAGACACACTTTCACAGTCTTTACATATGCTGATGCTACTCTGTTTATTGTCTATCATGATTGCCTAGTCACTTTTACCCCTACCTACATGTAGAGTACCTCAATTACTTCAACTACCTCATACCCCTGCATATTGTCTCGGTACCGGATAGGATAGTTACTACCGGATAGGATACTTTTCTATAACCTGTAGGGTCTATACTTGGCATGTAGGTTTTCAGTTATGGGTGGCGCCAATTGTGATATGGGTCAGGAGAATGTGAAGGTGTATATGCAAATTAAATGCTGTAGTGTTTTTGCGGACATTACTGTAGTATTTACTACAGTGTCTTTTTTGCAGATAATACAGTAGTATTTACTATAGTATACTACAGCATTCTATAGTAAGTACTACACATGATCAAGGGATAGTACATCGTGTAGTATAGTATACTACAGTTACTATAGAATTCTATGTGGGACTTGAGAGCTATGTAGTAGTTACATTAGACTCGATCTTATGACTACAGTGCCTTCAGAAAGTATTCATACCCCTTGACTTATTACACATTTTGTTGTATTACAGCCTGAATTCAACATTGATTAAATATATGTTTTTTCTCACCCATTTACACACAATACCACATAATGACAAAGTGAAAACATGCTTTTAGATATTTTGCAAATTGATTGAAAATGAAATACGGAAATATCTAATTTACAAAAGTATTCACATCCCAGAGTCAATAATTTGTAGAAGCACCTTTGGCAGCGATTACAGTCTTTCTTGGTAAGTCTTTCCACACCTAGATTGTGAAACATTTGCCCGTTATTCCTTTCAAAATAATTCAAACTCTGTCAAATAGTTTTGATCATTGCTAGACTGTCACGGGTGTCGTTGGAAGTAGATCAAAGTGCAGCGTGGTGAGCGTACATTTTATTTGATTTTAAGATGTCGGCAACAAAACAACAAACGAAAGATACAACCGTGAAGCTTACAGGGATAAGTGCCACAAACAAAGTTAACTACCCACACTGAAAGAAGGGAAAAAGGGCTACCTAAACGATAGACAGCTGTCCCTGATTGAGAACCATACCCGGCCAAAACATAGAAATACAAATCATAGAAATAAAGGACATAGAATGCCCACCCAAATCACACCCTGACCAAACCAAAAAGAGACATAAAAAAAGGCTCTCTAAGGTCAGGGCGCGACATAGACAACCCATTTTCAGGTCTTTCCATAGATTTTCAAGTAGATTTAAGTCAAAACGGTAACTCGGCCACTCAGGAACATTCACCGTCTTCTTGGTAAACAACTCCAATGTAGATTTGGTCTTATGTTTTAGGTTATTGTCTTGCTGAAAGTTGAATTCATCTCCCAGTGTCGGGTAGAAAGCAGACTAAACCAAGTTTTCTTCTAGGTTTTTGCTTGTGGTTAGCTCCATTCCATTTCTTTTTTATCCTGAAGAACTCACCAGTCCTTAATGATTTAATTTTAAATTTAAATTTTACCTTTATTTAACCAGGCAAGTCAGTTAAGAACACATATTTATTTTCAATGACGGCCTGGGAACAGTGGGTTAACTGCCTGTTCAGGGGCAGAACGACAGATTTGTACCTTGTCAGCTCGGGGGTTTGAACTCGCAACCTTCCGGTTACTAGTCCAACGCTCTAACCACTTGATTACAAGCATACCCATAACATGATGCAGCCACCACTATCCTTGATAATATGGAGAGTGGCACTCAGTGATGTGTTGTATTAGACTTGCTTTGTATTCAGGACAAAAAGTGAATTGCTTTGCAAAATTGTTTTGCAGTATTACTTTAGTGCCTTGTTGCAAACAGGATGCATGTTTTGGAATATTTGTATTCTGTACAGGCTTTCTTCTTTTCACTCTGTTATTTAGGTTAGTATTGTAGAGTAACTAAAATGTTATTGATCAGTTTTCTCCTATCACAGCCATTAAACTCTATAACTGTTTAAAAGTCACCATTGGCCTCATGGTGAAATTCCATTAGTGATTTCCTTCCTCTATGGCAACTGAGTTAGGAAGGACGCCTGCATCTTTGTAGTGACTAGGTGTATTGATACACCATCCAAAGTGTAATTAAGAACTTTACCACACGCAAAAGAATATTCAATATCTGCTTCTTTTTTTTTACACATCGACCAATAGGTCCCCTTCTTTGGAGGCATTAGACAACCTCCCTGGTCTTTGTGCTTGAATCTATGTTTGAAATTCCCTGCTCGACTGAGAGACCTTAAAGATAATTATATGTGTGGGGTACAGAGATGAGGTAGTTATTAAAAAAACATGTTAAACACTATTATTGCACACAGAGTAAGTCCATGCAACTTATTATATGACTTGTTAAGCAAATATTTACGCCTGAAATGATTTAGGTTTGTCTTAACAAATACTTATTGACTCAAGACATTTCATATTTTCATATTTTCGAAATTCACGATGCTTCTTTGGCATTATGGGGTATTGTGTGTAGGCCAGTGATAAAACAATCTAAATGTAATACATTTGAAATTCAGGCTGTAACACAACAAAATGTGGAAAAGGTTGAGGGGTGTGAATACTTTCTGAATGTACTGAATGTCCCAAATGGCACCCTATTCCCTATATAGGTCCCTATATAATTCCCTATAGCCCCTTTGGGCCCTGAATAAAAGTAAGGAATAGGATGCCATTTGGGATGCAGTTTAGAAGTTTTAGCTTCTATATAGATGTCTGCTGTATATTAGGCCTTTTGAACGCTAAATGACAGAGCAAAATGTCCAGACTTGAACCTCTCCATTCTGAAACCCTTTGTCTCAGACTCCCAGGCTGTGATTAAGGGATTGATCCTAAGCTCTGGGATTTGTTATGTGCTGCCGTGTTGGAAGTCTGTTGCATGAAAATGCTGGAAGAGAAATGCGATTGCAGGTGTTTGTGCTGCTATTGGGGCTATGGGCTAGAGGACATTGGTACAGTACTGCAGGTTCCATAGAGAGAGATGGGATTCAACTATTCGCACTGAGATCTGGAGTTCTATTTCATTGGCAATGCCTTGTGTCTTTCTATCAATATTTCCATGACAGCATTTATGTAGGCTGTCCATGTGTATGATTTGTGAACGAGTTAGGCAATCAATCCTTCCTCGTGTACAATTACAGTATTTTCTAGGGACCCTCAATAAATGATCCTATTTCACTAATAACTTCTTCATACTGGCAGGTTGTCCACTCTATAGGAAAGTACATGAATGACCAAGTTGTACAAAGGAGAACTCAGATTCTGTCTGCCTCAGGATCATTTGCAAGTCTTTGAGCTCCATAGTTAATAGATTTTCTGGGTTTTATATATGTTTTGATAGACGTAACATGATGAGAAGACACTAATGACACTTTCATGAAGTGGATTTAAAAGTGACACTGTTACTGATTGTGAGATCAGAGAGATGCTTTCATGTACCTCACTAGTTATTGTATTATATGCACTATAGCAGTAGTACTCAAGACTGGACTCAGTCACAAATCCGGTCTTGAGACTGCTTTTTTATATTTTCGTTCTTGGACTTGGATAACGTTGTACTCGGTCTTCCCTCGGTCTCAGAGCAAAAACACAAATGACTTGATATTACTGTTGAGCCCCAGACCAGCCTTTATTGCTACATTTTCATGTCAACATTTTCAACAGTGACTATAGTACACAAAGTGCAGTATAGCAACGTGTTCAAAGTGGATGCCGAAGATTTTGGACAAGACAGGTGACAAGATGCTGCCTAAAGTTAATTATCCGACAACAGAGAAAGACTTCTACTTTGTAGTTCGAAGAGTTTCATGCGTAATCCTTTTTCATCTGAATTGTAGTCTAAGACAACGCCCCAAATAGACAGAGGATTGGTTTTACAACGTGGACTACCTAACCCAGAAACCCACTTTCTGTGCCTTATGGGTTTAATCATCTGTCCAGCCACTCCTGGGAATGGATCGCCAACTGTAGGCCTCCCTTTGAACGTGTTTGAAGAGATCAGTTTGATCTTGATCACATAATGAGTAGTTCTTTGGGATGCAATGTGATTTGTAGATCCCGTGATTCTGGGCACTGCATGCGCAGTCTGACTGCAATATAAATCTCAAACACACACTTTGTTTCCCCAGATGTACCTTCTCTAATGACTCAGAGGATCAATGGTGAAAACCAGACAGAAAATATGGGATGTGATTAGCTCCCACACACTCACTGGCTGGTTTCCACTGAAGTCCAATGGTCTGGGTCTGGTATTAGAGGTGTTTTTGCACTACATCATATAAGTAACAGATGGATGAGAAGAAGCTAGCTAAATTGTTAGCAAAATGTAGAAAAGCTATAGTAGAAATTGAGGCCCTTTTTGTTTTGGCGGGTTTATTGTTGTAGTGATGCCATTATGTGTGTGTCTGTGTGGATATGTGTGTGTGCCTCTGTTTAAAAAAGAGAGTGAAAGGATAGAAGCTGGTTTGGGCAGATTTGTGGAATTGTTTATTTCTGTAAGACTTAATCATTCTCCAGAAAATATAATTAAAATGTTCATTGTGGACGGGGTCAAGGGGTAGAACCTATTGGCCAGTCTTAGTTTTTGCCATGATGCTCCTATACTGACAAAAACTGTAAGACTGGATGTTGAATTCTGAAGGCATGTCAAAGTTGGAGAGACATTTGCATGGTTGAAACATTAAATTGAATGGCCAGTGGCCTTCTCTTACTTATCTCTCCTTACAGCTGAAGTCGGAAGTTTACATACACTTAGGTTGGAGTCATTAAAACTTGTTTTTCAACCACTCCACAAATTTCTTGTAAACAAACTATAGTTTTGTAAAGTTGTTTAGGACATCTACTTTGTGTTTGACACAAGTAACTTTTCCAACAATTGTTTACAGACAGATTATTTAACTTGTAATTCACTGTATCACAATTCCAGTGGGTCAGAAGTTTACATACACTAAGTTGACTGTGCCTTTAAACAGCTTGGAAAATTCCAGAAAATTGTGTCATGGGTTTAGCCGCGTCTGATAGGCTAATTGACATAATTTGAGTCAATTGGAGGTGTACCTGTGGATGTATTTCAAGGCCTACCTTCAAACTCAGTGCCTCTTTGCTTGACATCATGGGAAAATCAAAATAAATTAGCCAAGACCTCAGAAAAAAATTGTAGTCCTCCAAAAGTCTGGTTCATCCTTGGGAGCAATTTCCAAACAACTGAAGGTACCGTGTTCATCTGTACAAACAATAGTAAGCAAGTATTGACACCATGGGACCACGCAGTCGTCATGCCGCTCAGGAAGGAGACTCATTCTGTCTCCTAGAGATGAACGTACTTTGGAGCGAAAAGGGCAAATCAATCCCAGAACAACAGCAAAAGACCTTGTGAAGATGCTGGAGGAAACAGGTACAAAAGTATCTATATCCACAGTAAAACAAGTCCTATATCGACATAACCTGAGAGGCCGCTCAGCAAGGAAGAAGCCACTGCTCCAGAACCGCCATTAAAAAGCCAGACTACGGTTTGCAACTGCACACGGGGACACAGACCGTACTTTTTGGAGAAGTGTCCTCTGGTCTGATGAAACAAAAATAGAACTGTTTGGCCATAATGACCATCGTTATGTTTGGAGGAAAAAGGGGGAGGCTTGCAAGCCAAATAACACCATCCCAACCGTGAAGCACGGGGGTGACAGTTTCATGTTGTGGGGGTGCTTTGCTGCAGGAGGGACTGGTGCACTTCACAAACTAGATGGCATCATGAGGACAGAAAATTATGTAGATATAACAACATCTCAAGACATCAGTCAGGAAGTTAAAGCTTGGTCGCAATTGGGTCTTCCAAATGGACAATGACCACCAGCATACTTCCGAAGTTGTGGCAAAATGGCTTAAGGACAACAAAGTCAAGGTATTGGAGTGGCCATTACAATGCCCTGACCTCAATCCTATAGAACATTTGTGGGCAGAACTGAAAAGCGTGTGCGAGCAAGGAGGCCTACAAACCTGACTCCGTTACACCAGCTCTGTCAGGAGGAATGGGCCAAAATTCACCCAACTTTTTGTGGGAAGCTTGTGGAAGGCTATCCGAAACGTTTGACCCATGTTAAACAATTTAAAGGCAATGCTACCAAATACTAATTGAGTATATGTAAACTTCTAACCCACTGGGAATGTGATGAAAGAAATAAAAGCTGAAATAAATCATTCTCTCAACTATTAATCTGACATTTGACATTCTTAAAATAAAGTGGTGATCCTAACTGACCTAAGACAGGGAATGTTTACTAGGATTAAATGTCAGGTATTGTGAAAAACTGAGTTTAAATGTATTTGGCTGAGGTGTATGTAAACTTCCAACTTCAACTGTATATATCTTACTAATGTTTTCAGTAAGATTGTGTAGGATTGTTCAGTAAGATTGTTTACTTTTTATTGATGAATCTGTCTGTCTGTCTGTCTGTTTGACTTCTGTAGGACACCATCACACCAACTCATTTGGATAATTCCACGGTGTGACAAATATGCGGCCATCCGTGTCATCCGTACTCCCAATGTCCTTTACTCAATTACAAAACAACTGGAGGAGGAAGAAATAATTGGAGCCGCAGAGAAAATTGAATAGAGATGTGAATTAAGTGTACAGTGGCAAGACAAAGTATTTTGAACCCTTTGGAATCATCTGGATTTCTCCATAAATTGGTCATACAATTAGATCTGATCTCCATCTAAGTCACACCAACAGACAAACACAGTCTGCTTAAACTAATAACATACACATTATTGTATTTTTCTTGTCTATATTGAATACATCATTTAGACATTCACAGTGTAGTTTGGGAAAAGTATGTGAACCCCTAGGCTAATGACTTCTCCAAAAGCTAATTGGAGCCTGGAGTCCAATCAATGAGACGAGATTGGAGATGTTGGTTAGAGCTGCCCTGCCCTATAAAAAACACTCCAAAATGTTTAGTTTGCGATTCACAAGAAGCATTTCCTGATGTGAACCATGCCTCGAACAAAAGAGATCTCAGAAGACCCAAGATTAAGAATTGTTGACTTGCATAAATGCTCATTGAGGTTAAGAAGAATCTTACAGTGTCAGCTAAAGACTTAAAGAAATCTCTGGAACATGCTAACATCTCTGTTGACGAGTCTCAAATACGTAAAACACTAAACAAGAATGGTGTTCATGGGAGGACACCACAGAAGAAGCCACTGCTGTCCAAAAAGTCTGAAGTTCACAAAAAAGCATCTGGATGTTCCACAGCACTACTGGCAAAATATTCTGTGGACAGATTAAACTAACGTTGAGTTGTTTGGAAGGAACACACAACACTATGTGTGGAGACAAAAAGGCACAGCACACCATCAAAACCTCATCCCAATTGTAAAATATGGTGAAGGAAGCATCATGGTTTGGAGCTGCTTTGCTGCCTCAGGGTCTGGACAGCTTGCTATCATCGATGGAAAAATGAATTCCCAAGTTTATCAATAGATTTTGCAGGAGAATGTAGGCTATCTGTCCGCCAATTGAAGCTCAACAGAAGTTGGGTGATGCAACAGGACAACGACCCAAAACACAGAAGTAAATCAACAACAGAATGGCTTCAACAGAAGACATTATGCCTTCTGGAGTGGCCCCGTCAGAGTCCTGACCTCACCCCGATTGAGATGCTATGGCATGACCTCAAGAGAGCGGTTCACACCAGACATCCCAAGAATATTGCTGAACTGATACGGTTTTGTAAAGGGGAATGGTCCAAAATTCCTCCTGACCGTTGTGCAGGTCTGATCCGCAACTACAGAACCCGTTTGGTTGAGGTTATTACTGCCATAGTACGGTTAACCAGTTATTAAATCCAAGGGTTCACATACTTTTCCCACCCTGCACTGTGAATGTTTACACGGTGTGTTCAATAAAGACATGAAAACATATAATTGTTTGTGTGTTATTAGATTAAGCAAGACTATGTTTGTCTATTGTTGTGACAGATGAAGATCAGATCGAATTTTATGACCAATTTAGGCAGAATTCCAGGTAATTCCAAAGGATTCACATACTTTTTCTTGCCACTGTAAGTACTGTCACCTTCACCCGGCCCTTCTCGCACCGGGAACAGGTTTATGATGCGGAGAAAATGAATAGAAGTGTTTTGAAAAAATGTAATCTGTAGGCCACTGTTGAGTCAGAGCAGGGAGGCAGAGGGGGACAGTTTGGAGGAAGAATGATGATCATTTTGGTGATACCAGATAGACTCTAAAAACCAAGGAGATTTGATTGTCATTTGTTATGACTGCTTTCCAAACCATAAAATTGTTATGTAGCTTAATTGATTACAACATAATGTTTGGTCTGGATAAATGTTTTGTCTGAATATTGTCAGGTGAACCTCTATATTATTCACAAATAATGTATTTGATTTGTATAACTACTTCACTCATTGCAAAGTTCACCATGGCCTTATCACCCGTGTCCATTATTTCAGTGTCCATAATTACTAGTAGACCAACAACAAACTGATAATCTGCTGAAAGCTCATTAACAGCCGGGAGATTTGTAATGAGCTATTGAGTTCTGTTACACCCTTACACCCAGTATAATGACCTGTCCCATACACAGCTTTGGTTGTTTGTTTGTATCCTTGATCCTGCAGAATATGCTTAATCAGCCAGCCTTGTCTCATACGTAACATAATAACCGTAAATCCGGGATACTCAAATTACTAGGATATGTTACGTTTGGTATGGTTACATAAGATAGAAGGTTACTTTAGACAAAAATAGAAGTAGGGTGGCTGGTCGGGTGTATGACACAAACGTCTAGCAACTCGAAGGTTGCGTGTTTGAATCTCATCATGGACAACTTTAGTATTTTTGCTAATTATCAACTTATTTTATTTTACCTTTATTTAACCAGGCAAGTCAGTTAAGAACAAATTCTTATTTTCAATGACAGCCTAGGAACAGTGGGTTAACTGCCTGTTCAGGGGCAAAATGACAGATTTGTACCTTGTCAGCTCGGAGGTTTGAACTTGCAACCTTCCGGTTACTAGTCCAACGCTCTAACCACTAGGCTACCCTGCCGCAACTATTACTACATTTTAGCTACTTTGCAATAATGTAGCATGTTAGCTAATCCTTCCCCTAACGTTAACCCTTTAACCTAACTCCTAGCCCTAACCTTAACCCTAACCTTAACTGCTAACCATAGCCCCTTTAGAGTTAGAGTTAGCTTACTAGACAAATTGTAATTTGTAACATATACGTTTTGCAAATTTCGTAACATGTACGAATTTCAATTCGTAACATATCATACGAAATGGATGATAGACATCCACAAATTGATACATACCATATGAAACGTAACATATAATTCTAATTGGAGTGTCCCAGATTTACATTTACTATATTATGTCTACCCCTGAGTCCAGCTTGAACCAGCAGCAGATCCTATCGTCTGATAATGTACTGGTTGCATTTGATTATTTGGGAAACTATGAAATGGAGGTCAAGCAGTAGTTCTCCCTTATCTTAATATTTAGACGCTAGTATCCTTCATTGGATATCTTTTATTGGCCCCAAGTTATCACAGCCATTCCAATAGCGAGGGACTTAATCGTGCCATAAAACAATGTGGCGTTTGAACACCTCAGTCAAGAGATGAGATAAGTGGGAGGGAAAGTATGTGTGTGTTTAGGGAGAGGGCTTTCACTTTATAAGGAGCTCATTTGACAGATGGTAGGGACGCATTAGATAAAATGTTTGCTCAGCAAGAGTCTAAATGGTGAGTTATTTGTCTCTAGGGATGATGTTCAAAGCTGGGAGCATTTAACCCAGGGAAAGGATTTGGTTAGATGTGTACAGTTATTTCATGTTTTAACATTAGTAGAAAGTCTAAAGACAGTAGGGAATCAACTTCCCCTCCTTCAAGGTCCATTAACATGTCAAGTTTGCATGTTTGATTCCCAGTGCATCTAGGCCTATCTGTGTGTAGCATAATCCAACTGAATTTCTATAATTATTTATTTGTTTTAATTTGTTTGATTCACAATAGAAGAGTTATGATAGAAGATGCCCCATGAAATACGCAGTGACTTCTTATGAAGTATCTTGGTAGAAATGGCTCAAACTTTCAAAGGAAGAGGTCCTTTGAGAATCATGAATTCATAATATATTTGCATAGGAGCAAGTACATGTTGCTTTCGCTGTGTTGAATATTGCATCGGCTCAGAAGCTTATGTAAGCTGTCTGTCTGGTTGTATCCCAAATGGCACCATATTCCCTGTATAGTGCACTACTTTTGACCAGGGTCTATAGTTCTCTGGTTAAAAGCTCTGGTCAAAAGTGGTGCACTATAGAGAATAGGGACTCCAACTTGGATTTTTTTTGTCGTTCATTCTGGAAGAGAGATTCATTTTCATAAGGGACATGTACATTTTCAGTTACTAGAGCTACTTACACTGGCCTATAATGTTCAATCAGAAAATACAGGCTCCATCCGAGCACTAATCTCAGTCTTAATCTCAATCTTTCAAAGTATTTGATTAATCCCTTTTCTTTCCTGAATCCGATCAGGATTTGTCTAATAAAAGCCCCCGTTGTTCACATCGTTGCCTAACATCCCCTCCAGACAGTGTATTAATCTGTTGTTTGTGCTAGTTGTTGTCAATATTCATAACAGTAGATGGATGAGGTTTTGGTCTACACTCAAAACATTTCAATCCTCGACTCGTCAGGTACAGTGACACATTTTGCTCTGAATAACACATATTGCACGACAGGAGTTGCGGTGGATTCAGTGACGTAGGAAAGTGGATAGACCAGAGTAGACAAGTCCACGAGCAGAGAAGGCTGAAAGCAGTATTGTGATCACCCTAGGGCACATTATTGCTGCAATCTGTCATCTCCTGCCTTATCTGAATGACAGTCAGTTGTACAACTGAAATGTGTGTTTCACATTTAACCCACTAAATCAGAGAGGTGTCTGGGGAAAAGTGGGTTAACTGCCTTGCTCAGGGGCAGAACGACAGCTTTTTGTCAGCTCTGGGATTCAAACCTGCAACCTTTAGTTTACTGGCCCAACATTCTAACCACTAGGCTTCCTGCCGCCCTATGTACCTCTGCTGCTTTTGCCAGTGACTGTTGTACAGTGTGTACTGGAAGCATCTGTCCCTGTTTGCCACACACCCCCATAAGGCGTCATTTCATATCCTTTTCATTAAAAGAGATTGTTTGGCTGAGAGGCTCTTTTGTCTGGGTATCTGGGTAACTGTGTTTATGTATGTCTGTGTAAATGCCTGCGTGTGTTTAATCTCACACAGTTGACATATCCACCTGCTCGCCCCATCGTTTGCTCTGCCTCACTCACACTCCGTCTCCCCTTACTGTTTCTATGTGCGTGTGTGTGCGTGCTTGAGTGTGTCACTCACCTCCCTATCTGATGTGTCAGAGAAGGGGGAAGTGAGGAAGCCGGTATGCTGTACTACACTGAACAAAGCCTAAGCTGCCTTGAAGCAGAGGACTGTTTCTATGACATAGTGTGCTGATTTTACTATAGTATCTTGAAAAGGAGCCTGGACAGAAAACACTGATCCCGGTATGACACATTCATTCCATGATGGTGACCGGTGAAAAGAGACAGATGTGGACAAGATTCACTGTCACAAGGTCAACAAGCAGTCCTACTGAGGTAAACACAAGTAAAACAGGGCTAAGAGATATGACGAAGACACGAAAGAAGGCCATAGGCAATTTGACTACCTTACACAAGTAGACAAGTCCAGATCAATAACTTTTTGAGGGATCTAAAACAGAGAAGTTAAAAATCACGGGAGCCATACCCCCACTGAGCTCTCCGCAAAGCTGCTCTCCTCTAATAAGCGTTTCCGCTGCGATGATGGCGGATGCAGGATTGGCTTAATCCCAGAGAGGCGGACCCTCTCTGCCCCGACTGTGCGAGTGAAAAGCCCCGGCGCTGCGGGGGTTAACGAGACTGTGTGTGTGTGTCTGTGTCTGTGTGTGTGACTGTGTGTTTGTGCTGGGGTTAACAAGCACTCAAACAGCCACAGGAAGTAACCTCTCTCGGGGACGCCGGATTACAACTCGCCCTCTGATCTGAAGGAGGATTTGTCTCCTCAGCCCCCAATATTGGAGTAGTGAATGCGAAGTTGGTGGTGGGCTAGGGGGAAAGTAATATGCCACATGGTCTAGGTAAAGAATGTCACCCGAGAGTTGGAGAACCACACACACACACACATCCAATATCAGGTCTCTGCCACCCCCCTTTCCCCCTATTGTGTAGAATCTGGCCACACTGTCCTCAGGGCTTAAAAGCCAGCTTCAACAATCCACACTACCTCTCCTTTAAAGATAAACTTTAAAGAAGCCTTTGTGCGTCCATCTTAACCCTTTCTCTCTGTGGCGGGGGGGCACATCGTGCCCAGTAGTTAATGAGGCTGGGTGGGGTATCCCTGTCACTGATAAAGACGGATGGGGGTGGGAACGCTGCAGGCCTGACAACAGGTGGACTACCACAATGAGATCCTCAACAGTCTGCCTGGACTCACTCACTCTCAGTACAGCAGGTGGATGGATGTATTGTATCTAGACACTCATTCCAACTCTGTCTGTTGCCTTCAGGGAATTTTACTGTCGTTGTCATTGACAGTTAGCGTTATTTGAACATCTGTGGGAATGCTCTGACTTTAAAATTATATACACTGACTGTACAAAAAATTAAGTACAACTTCCTAATGTTGATTTGCACCCCCCTCCCTTTTGCTCTCAAACAGCCTCAAAGGATTCTACAAGGTGTCGAAAGCGTTTCACATGTATGCTGGCCCATGTTGACTCCAATGCTTATCGCAGTTGTGTTAAGTTGACTGGATGTCCTTTGGGTGGTTGACCATTTTTGATACACACGGGAAACTGTTGAGCGTGAAAAACCCAGCAGAGTTGCAGTTCTTGACACAAACCGGTGCACCTGGCACATACTACCATACCCCGTTCAAAGGAACTTAAATCTTTTGTCTTTCCTATTCACCCCTGAATGGTACACATACACAATCCATGTCTCAATTGTCTCAAGGCTTAAAAATCCTTCTTTAACCTGTTTCTTCCCCTTCATCTACACTGATTGAAGTGGATTTAACAAGTGAGCGATCATAGCTATCATCTGGTCAGTATATGTCATGAAAAGAGCAGGTGTCCTTAATGTTTTCAAATCCAATTTTATTTGTCACATGCGCCAAACACAACAGTGAAATGCTTACAGTGAAATGCTTACTTACAAGCCCTTAACCAACAATGCAGTGAAGAAAAATAAGTAAAAAAATTCAAATAAAAGTAACAAATAATTCAACAGCAGCAGTAAAATAACAATAGCGAGGCTATATACAGGGGATATCGATACAGAATCAATGTGCTGGGACACCGGTTAGTCGAGGTAATTGAGGTAATATGTACGTGTAGGTGGAGTTAAAGGGACTATGCATAGATAATAAACAGACAGTAGCAGCAGCGTAAAAGAGGGGTCTGGGTCGCCCTTTGATTAACTGTTCAGAAGTCTTATGGCTTGGGGGTAGACGCTGTTAAGAAGCCTTTTGGACCAAGACTTAGCGCTCTGGTACCGCTTGCCATGCGGTAGCAGCGAGAACAGTCTATGACTTGGGTGGCTGGAGTCTTTGAACATTTTTAGGGCCTTCCTCTGACACCTGGTATGGAGGTCCTGGATGGCAGGTAGCTTGGATGCTCTCGATGGTGCAGCTGTAGAACTTTTTGAGGATCTGAGGATCCATGCCATATCTTTTTAGTCTCTAAGGGGGAATAGGCTTTGTCGTGCGCTCTTCACAACTGTCTTGGTGTGGTTGGACAATGATAGTTTGTTTGTGATGGTGTTGGAGTCGTGCCTGGCCATGCAGTCATGAGTGAACAGGGAGTACAGGAGAGTACTGAGCATGTTGACGATCAGCGTGGCGGATGTGTTGTTACATACCCTTACCACCTGGGAGCGGCCCGTCAGGAAGACCAGGATCCAGTTGCAAAGGGAGGTGTTTAGTCCCAGGGTCCTTAGCTTCGTGATGAGCATTGAGGGCACTATGGTGTTGAACGCTGAGCTGTAGTCAATGAATAGCATTCTCACATAGGTGTTCCTTTTGTCCAGGTCTGAAAGGGCAGTGTGGAGTGCAATAGAGATTGCATCATCTGTGGATCTGTTGGGGCAAATTAGGGTGGGCCTACGGTTTCTGGGATAATGGTGTTGATGTGAGCCATGACCAGCCTTTCAAAGCACTTCATGGCTACAGACGTGAGTGCTACGGATCGGTAGTCATTTAGTTAGGTTACCTTAGTGTTCTTGAGCACAGGGACTATGGTGGTCTGCTTGAAACATGTTGGTATTACAGACTCAGTCATGGACAGGTTGAAAATGACAGTGAAGACACTTGCCAGTTAGTCAGCGCATGCTCGGAGTACACGTCATGGTAATCCTTTTGGCCCTGCGGCCTTGTGAATGTTGACCTGTTCAAAGGTCTTACATCAGCTACGGATAGCGTGATCACACAGTCGTCCAAAACTCTAGAGCTCATCCCGTTTATTCTCCAGTGATTGCATGTTCTCCAATAGAATGGAGGGTAGAAGCGATTTGTCCACTCTCCGTCGTAGTCTCATCCGGTATCTCACACGCCGGCCTATAAAAGCACCGTCCCCTCCTTCTTCGAATGTTCGTGATCTGGGCCTGATCAATATATCAATATATCAATATATATTTCACTTCCAACTTGTTGAAGTAGAAGTCCTTGTCCAAATCGAGGTTAGTGATAGCTGTTTTGATGCTCTGAAGCTCTTATCGGCCATAGGAAACGATTACGAAAACATTATGTACAAAAAAAGCTAAAAATAAATTGTACAAAATAGCACAATTGGTCAGGAACCCGTAAAACTGCCTCCATTCCCTCTAGCCCTATTCCCTCCATCGTGTGTGTGTGCGTGTGCGTGTGCGCGTGCTCGTGCGTGCACACCATGCGACTCCGGAGCAGCTGACTTCATAGCAAATACATTATGACAACAACCAGATTAGAGGTCGACCGATTATGATTTTTCAACGCCAATGCCGATTATTGGAGGACCAAAAAAGACGGTACCGATTAATCGGCCGATTTAAAAATAAAAATAAATGTAATTGTAATAATGACAATTACAACAATACTGAATTAACACTTATTTTAACTTAATATAATACATCAATAAAATCAATTTAGCCTCAAGTAGATAATGAAACATGTTCAATTTGGTTTAAATAATGCAAAAACAAAGTGTTGGAGAAGAACGTAAAAGTGTGGTATGTGCTATGTAAGAAAGCTAGTTAAAAGCTAGTTATTATAGGACTATTTCCCTCTATACCATTTGTATTTCATTAACCTTTGACTATTGGATGTTCTTATAGACACTTTAGTATTGCCAGTATAACAGTATAGCTTCCGTCCCTCTCCTCGCTCCTCCGTGGGCTCGAACCAGCAACACAACGACAACAGCCACCACATCGAAGCAGGTTCAGAGTGAGTGACGTTTGAAACGCTATTAGCGCGCGCTAACTAGCCAGCCATTTCACTTCGGTTACACCAGCCTCATCTCGGGAGTTGATAGGTTTGAAGTCATAAACAGCGCAATGCTTGACGCACAACAAAGAGCTGCTGGCAAAACGCACAAAAGTGCTGTTTGAATGAATGTTTATGCGCCTGCTTCTGCCTACCACCGCTCAGTCAGATACTTAGATACTTGTATGCTTGTATGCTCAGTCAGATTATATGCAACACAGGACACGCTAGATAATATCTAGTAATATCATTGACCATGTGTAGTTAACTAGTGATTATGATTGATTGTTTTTTATAAGATACGTTTAATGCTAGCTAGCAACTTACCTTGGCTTACTGCATTTGCGTAACAGGCAGTCTCCTTGTGGAGTGCAACGAGAGAGAGGTAGGTCATTATTGCGTTGGACTAGTTAACTGTAAGGTTGCAAGATTGGGTCCCCCGAGCTGACAAGGTGAAAATCTTTCTTTCTGCCTGTGAACGAGGCAGTTAACCCACTGCTCCTAGGCCGTCATTGAAAATAAGAATGTGTTCTTAACTGACTTGCCTAGTTAAATAAATATTAAATAAAGGTGTTCAAAAAAAAAAGATTTATTCGGCAAATCGGCGCCCAAAAACACTGATTTCCGATTGTTATCAAAACTTGAAATCGGCCCTAATTAATCGGCCATTCCGATTAATCGGTCGACCTCTAAACCAGATAGGCGAGTGAGCCAGAGAAGGCGGCTATAGCAGCTTTAACCCCCTCCCTCCCACGGCCTGTTTTCCCAATAGCATCTCCTAGCATAGCCTAGCCTAGTCTACCTAATCACCACATATCTAGCAGCATCCTTTTAGAAGATGATTCACCATGGGGTCAAGTGCTCCTCACAGGTCCCATAAATAAGGCATGAGCGACGGGCGAGGACAGGACAGCTGAAGTTGCACTACGAGCAGGCAACATGAGGCCGGCCGTGACGTCAGCCATATGAATTAGTAAAAGATCCCTGGGATCCGGTGGACAGGGTGCTAACTGATGTAGTGCCATTGACATGACACGGAAAGATCCAGAAAACAGCAGGCCTTTGGTTAAAATAGACTAAATTGTTAGCATAAAAGTCTTAAATCCCTGACCCAGGGTCAGTTTGATTTTGTTTTGGCTCAAATGGTTAATGATAGGGTTGGAGTAGGAAAGGCTGATTTTAAGTCCGTGCTTAGGGGCATACTGGAGCACTGATGTTTCCTGACTGATGTTTCCACTGTACCATTATTATGCCTCATATCCAGTTCCTTGTTTTGTCAGGTCAGCTATCCCTTTCCTTGTTTGGAAATGAATGGCTATCACATGACCAAGGCCATGTCAGCTTAGGTTGTGAGTGATGTGTTGTTCTGAAAGAGAGTTAGTCACCATCACAGAACTATGGGGGTTGATTTGAAAAGGGAGGAAGACCCTATTTGCCTTGCTTTATGGTCGTGGTCTTTTATCAAACAGACAAAGGGATTTAGGATGAGAGAAATGTGATCGAGTCTTCTGTCTTCCTATCCGTTTTCCGGAGGCTACTCCTTTCATTCTTATTATTCGACAAAACCTGAAAGTACTGTACAACAGAAGGTATTGTTAAAGCAGAACTTAAAGAGATGGCTCACTCAAATTACAAAATTATATATTGGTTTCCTTACCCTGTAAGCAGAAAAGATAGCAATCCATGCTTTTAGTTTACTTTACCTTTACCTTGTATGCATGTACAAATCATCCTGAATTGAAATTGACCGTGTAGCTCAATAAAGTAACTTTAAGATGATTTTGGCATGTAACAGAAAACAACATTTAAGCAATCAGGCTTTGCATGAAAAATCAATCACATTTATTTATAAAGCCCTTTTCACATCAGCTGATGTCACAAAGTGCTGTACAGAAACCCAGCCTAAAACCCCAAACAGCAAGCAATGCAGGTGTAGAAGCAAGGTGGCTAGGAAAAACTCCCTATGAAGGCCAGAACCTAGGAAGAAACCTAGAGAGGAACCAGGCTCTGAGGGGTGGCCAGTCCTCTTCTGGCTGTGCCGGGTGGAGATTATAACAGAACATAGACAAGATGTTCAAATGTTCATAGATGACCAGCAGGGTCAAATAATAATAATCACAGTGCTTGTCGAAGGTGCAACAGGTCAGCACCTCGGCAGTAATTGTCAGTTGGCTCTTTGATCATTGTGCCCGGACTGGTTCAAATGCTACCTTACAAGAATAATTTATCATATTCAGGTGAAACTAAGGTCCTTTATTTATTTATTTATTAAATTCTTACTTACAATGACGGCCTACCCCAGCAAAGCTGGGCCAATTGTGCACCGCCCTATAATACTCCTAATCATGGCCGTATGTGATGCAGCCTGGATTCAAACCAGAGACTGGAGTAACACCTCTTGCACTGAGACAGCGCTGCGCCACTCATTTAGGGTGGTTAGTTTTGGTTTGAGGTACTTTTCTCTCAAAGTTGACCTTTATGTTTTGTGCCGCTCCTGTGGCAACAGCTGTCTTTGTGATATCAGGTGCTTTGCATATTGAAATGTGGGTTGTTGTGCGAACGTCGATGGAGTATTACTCCTTTTATGCAAAGGTCTAAGATGATGTCACTCATGTAGTAGATTGGTCAGTCCACTCCCAGTCATAAGGGGAGGTCAGTAGAACAACCTATCATCCAATCTATGATATTTAACTCCTACAGGAGAAAACTTCCATAGAGAAGTGGACTGGGAACTTCAGTACAAATGAAAATTAATACAATTCAATGGTTTAATACTCTAAAACTATATTCAAATCCACAAAGGGAAAGTGTAAAGAAATGGCATGTTCGCTAACCTGTGGAAAACTAAATACGCCCCTGGCAAATCCATGTTGTGCTTTGGATACCTTCCAGTAACCCTGGGCGTAAGTATGTGTAGACTAGTGTCACCGGACATTTTACACCCAGCAGGTTGACTTCAAGGACTTCAAAAGAGTAATGGAGTCTGTCATATCCCTAGTGTGGTTTCCCCTCGACCGGGGTGGTTCCCCCTTCTCTCTTTTGATGTGTCGCACCCCTCAATTTCCCCTAATTTAGATTATCCTGGGGACAACATGCATGACTGCCCCCAAATAATCCTCTCTTGTGTTGTTTTTGTACATCCCTATAGGTCCATGGTGGTTCCCCCAACGACGACCTCCACAGAACGCTCCAGAACCCTAACAAGGCCCAGTATGAAGTGATGGTATACCGGCAGCAAGATGGAGACAGACGGAATCAGAGAGCATGTTAACCTCGCCGTGACTAGACAGAACGTCTATTGTGCTCGAGCTATTTTGACATTTAACCCATGACCCGTGATTTTATTAGTTTTTAAAACCACAGACAGTTTATGATTTCTTCGACATACCTGAATAACTTGAGTTTAAGTTGCGTGAAAGGTTGTTAGTTGATTGGACTACTTCAAACTCTCGAGAGTGAAATTGAGGGCAGAGAGAATCTGACGCAGTGGCCTCTCAGAATTAGGCCCCACCCCAATGGTGCGCTAGTGTGATGCATGTTATGAGCAGCCCGTCGCTGGCTAATGAGACAGAGAGCTGCAGCAGTGAGTGCAGCAGCAGCGCCGCCACCACCACCAGCACCACCGGCACCACCTCCGACCTCTCCCCAATGTCGGGCCACACCCCCCCACCTTCTAATCTTCCCTTCCCCAACGAACCCCCCCTGCACCCTACCACACTACCCCACCACTACGCCCCACCGTCACCACCACCCCTGCCCCCAAACGCCCCTCCTCCCCCTCCCCCTCCCCCACCATCAACCTCCCTCTCCAGCCATGGTGTGCGGAAGAAGCGGAGGGTGCGGAGCTTTTTCTGGAAGCCCATCCCGGAGGAGAAGGTGCGGGGCCAGCCCAACATCTGGACCATGGCGGTGCGCTGCCAGCAGCAGTACCAGATCGACGTGCGCTCCGTGGAGGAGCTGTTCGGCCAGCAGGAGGAGGCGCAGGGCCGGGAGGGTGTGCCCGCCACTGGTGGATGCTCCTCAGCCCGCATCACCCGGTCCCGGTCCTTTAAGGAGAACAAGGACGAGGTGAGTATGACTGGGTAGATTGTGAATGGTGGATGGGGATACGCCCTGACCTGTTTATGTTTTACTGGTGGAATTACAGGACATAAGAGTGCTGGTAGGTCCACTTCACTAGAAAAAGACGCTAGCAGTATAATGTGCTTAACAATGAGTTTTGGGTTTGCGCTAACATGACTAAGATTGACTGGTTGGTATGGCAGTTTGCTCTGTAGTAAAAACAATATAACAAAACATAAATTGACAGCAACAAGAGCAGTATAGACAGAAGGTATACTGTACCTGAACTCACTGTACTTATCACAGAACACAAGCGTACACAACTACTTAACAGCACAGCACAATCAGCTTTGTCTCGAGGGATGGAAATAATACTAACGGATACAAAAGCCAATTTTACAGCATGCGTGTCTCGAAACAAGAAACGTGTCAATGGCGAGTGTAGTGTAAATAATTGTATACCCCTGAAAAAGGCTTTGAACGAACTGTAAAGCTATGCCCGCGTGAGGCTTAGCTAATGTCACAGTTTGACAGTCTGAGCAACCTGGAGGGAATATAGGCTGTTATTTCACAACCCCTATTCCTCAAGGGACTCCAAATATAGCAACATGCTGCCCACTACTCCTGAGAACCACTTGATTGGGGCGGCAGGGTAGCCTAGTGGTTAGAGTGTTGGCCTAGTAAACAGAAAGTTGCAAGTTCAAATCCCTGAGCTGACAAGGTACAAATCTGTTGTTCTGCCCCTGAACAGGCAGTTAACCCACTGTTCCTAGGCTGTCATTGAAAATAAGAATTTGTTCTTAACATTTCGGTCTGTTATGATCAGCATTTTAAATTGATGTTGTCACTGGCCTACACACAATACCCCATAATATCCAAGTGGAATAACTTTTTTACAAATGTTTACAAATGAATTAAAAATGAAAAGCTGAAAAAAAGGGCTACTTAAGTATGGTTCTCAATCAGAGACAACGATAGACAGCTGTCCCTGATTGAGAACCCTACCTGGCCAAAACATAGAAATACAAATAATAGAATATAGAATACCCACCCCAACTCACTTCCTGACCAAACCAAAATAGAGACATAAAAAGGATCTCTAAGGTCAGGGTGTGACACAAACTTCTCAGGGATTTCACCACAAGGCCAATGGTTTGATTTTATTTTATCAGGATCTCTTTTAGTCCTCATTTGGACAAATCTTCCAAGAGTCCTTAAACATTAAAATACAATTTATAATACGATCACATTTTCACATACATACAGACATAATACACTGACATATTGGCCAGATGAATACTCTAACAGTTTTTTCTGTCTGGATAACACATAGATGGTGGACAATCTAATCCTAGTATTTAATGAATGTCTGTCTCTTACCAACTGAATACTGTTGTGAATAGAGTTTGGCCGATTTAAATGGTGTATATTATGAAATAAAATATATCCTTGCTGCTTTCTTCTGTGCAATCTTCAGCCTCCTAATTTAACTTGATGATGCATTTTCCCAGACCACAGAACACTAGTTCACCTGATTCCCAATTAATGCTTGGGTTATTTAAGAATCTTTCCTAGGAAATATTTAGCTATCCTTCTGATCATGCATGCAGTTAAATTTTTTTTTTTTTTACATGCACTCCTAGTAGTTTGGTTTCTGCCACTTCCTCAATTTGTACTCCCCCCATACTTAATTGTATCCCATGCTGTGTTGGCCTTTTCCTGGTGGAACAGACAAACATAACGTTGGTTTTCTTGGTGTTTAAGTTTTTAACATATGTATTCGAAAATATATCCGTTGAGGCAATTGGTTTCTCATAAGAAGCGATTGGAAAAATGGCTACCTCAGTATTTTACGCAAGATTTTCTCCGGGAGACACCATGTGACCACTCGCTATATATGGTCCCTTACAGCCATTCTCCAATGGAAATGCCTAAAAAGACGTCACAATGCTTTAGACAACTTGGGGAATGCGTGGAAAACGTAAGCTCATTCGTAGCTCATTCACAGCCATATAAGGAGTCATTGGCATGAGGCGGTTAAAAAAAATGCGGCACTTCCTGATTGGATTTTTATCTGGGTTTCGCCTGTAACATCAGTTCTGTGGCACTCACAGACAATATCTTTGCAGTTTTGGAAAGATCAGAGTGTTTTCTTTCCAAAGCTGTCAATTATATGCATAGTCGAGCATCTTTTCGTGACAAAATATCTTGTTTAATACGGGAACGTTTTTCATCCAAAAATTAAAATAGCGCCCCCTATTGTCAAAATGATTTCATCATCCGCTAAATCAAATGCTCACTTAAATCTAAAAATAGTACACCCAAAAACCTGCCATTATCCATAGCACTGAGCCACTGTCAACCAATGCAGTGGTAGTGGAATGGTTTTTGTGATAAGCATGCTGATTGGCTGTAATCAGATCATTATTTTCCATGTACTCCTGTATTTGTCTACTCACAATAACCCCCAATATCTTACTGAGTGAAGGGAGTAGACTAATTGGTTGACTATTGGCAGGGGTAATGGGTTCTTTGCTGTCTTTCGGGATAGGACACAGTTTAGCATGCTTCCATACATTTGCCAACGTCCCCTTTTCCAGTGACCATTTCAATATGTATTTCAGTGGAGCTGCTGTGATAGAAGAAAACTGAGGATGGATCAACAACATTGTAGTTACTTTACAATACTAAATCAAAACAAATCAAGCCATATTTATACAACACATTTCAGACGTGGAATGCAACGCAATGTGCTTTACAGGAAGAAAAAAACGAAGAAAAAACGATGAAAATAAAATAGGAAATATTTACTGCACATATGATACAAAACAAAAGAACAACTAAAAAGCACCATAAGGAAAAGCAAAGCTAAAAATATGTGTTTTAAGATCTTTGTTTTAAATATGTCTACAGTTTCAGCCCCCCTTCAGTTTCTATGGCAGGCTATTCCAGTGGCTAGGGGCATAATGACTAAAGGCTGCCTCTCCATGCTTCTTGGTCCTAGGCTTTGGGATAGTTAAAAGGTCAGTGCCAGAGGACCTGAGGAACCTACTGGGTACATAACTTAAAAGCATGTCTGACATGTATTGACGGGGAACAATCGTGGATTGATTTAAAAACTAACCTAATTGACAGAGCGAAGAAGGAAACCTCTACGTCATACAAAATGTTCTAAAACATGCATAAAAAACTTTTTGTCCTGAATAAAAAGTGTTATGTTTGGAGAAAATCTAGCACTTTACTGAGTACTGCTCTTCATTATTTTCAAGCATAGTGGTGGTTGCATCATGTAATGGGTATGTTTGTAATTGTTCAAAAACAGAAAACACTAACAAGTAACATCAATAAGGGATCATAACTTTCACCTGGATTCACCTGGTCATGGAAAGAGAATGTGTTCTTAATGTTTTGTATAGTCATTGTAGATTGCCATAGATTACCTGTTATTTCCCAAAATTATTGAAGATCCCGGTAATTTTGGTAAATTATCGGTAGCTTTGCAACCCGAATCTAGCGTCACCATCATTCCCACATATATCCTCCTGTACTGAATCATGTTCCTCTCTTTCTACTGTTCTCAGATCAGCATTCTGGACTCCAAGCGTGGCATGAACGTGGGCATTTTCCTCAAGCAATTCAGGAAGTAAGTCTTCCTCCGGTTCTGTTAGATTAGTTTACATAAAGCGTGCATGAAATTCCACCGATCGGCCTGAAAGAGAGAGAAACGAGACGCCTTGTGCGAAACACAACGCCGTTGTGTAACTGGTGGCGTCCTTAGTCCGGCATGCTAGGTTGACCACTTGGGTCACGTGTGTGTGCATGGATGTCTGTAATTCTGTATTTACATTTTAGTCATTTAACAGACGTTCTTATCCAGAGTGACTTACCTGAGTAATTAGGGTTATGTGCCTTGCTCAAGGCACATCTTTCACCTAGTCGGCTTGGGGATTGAAACCACCGACTTTATGATTACCAGCCCAACGCTCTAACTGCTAGGCTAACTGCTGCCGCTGCCCCTGTATAGTTGTCATTGGGTTTAGGGCAGTGGTTCTCATTCCTGGTCCTGAGGACACAAAGGGATGCACATTTTTCTTTTTTTTCTTCGCACTACACACCTGATTTAAATCATCAAAGCTTGATGGTGATTTGATTTTGCTTGGGCAAAAAAACTAAATTTTCACCGCTTTGGGTCTCCAGGACCCGGTTTGAGAACCACTGGGTTAGGGTATTTCCATAGAAGGGCGAGGCCAATTATATTACAACTAGTTTGAACTATCTGTGCCTGTTGCGTTTGCTGTTCAAAGCGTGACCTATGAATAACCTTTATTTGTGTTTACCAAACTCGTGTCCTGTGTTTGTATGTGCATTGCGTTTTTGTCCAGGTGTTTGTGTGTGTGTGTTTTTGAGTATATCTCTGTGCAGGTGTGTGCGTGCATGTGCATGTGCCCACACGCTCCCACATGCGCCATTTGTCTGTTTCTCTGTACCTGTCTCCATAGCAGCCAGGTGCTTAGTGAACAGTCCAGCTCTCCTCCCACTGGTCCCTAGAGTAATCAGACACAGCTTTAGGCCTTATTTTATCTGGCTGACTTTTCCATCGTGAAACAACGTAGCTCAAATGCTAAATGGTCCCAACTCCCAAGGTGACCTACCATGCGCCCAGACTGAAGTGCACTCTGATGCCTACTACTCTATATAGGAAGACACGTTATTGTCTACAACTTGCCATGACAGTATAGTGTTTAAATCAAAATGCTACTGAAATCCTTTGGGTAAATTCTAACTTGTTTGCCAATCTTTTTATGCTTGTCATTGTCTTATTTGGCAAGGCGGCACTGCTGCACAGTTGGATGCAGAAACCGTGTCTGCAGGCTACAATTTCCCTAAATGCCAAGAAAAGCTAGATGATAAAGGTTTCCAATTCTGTATTAAACTTCGTCATCACCGGGCTGACCACAAAGGACATAGTGGTATCGTAATGAAGTTTCTCGTCTAAGACTTTTGAAAACTCACATAAGGATCAGAGTCCCTTGTCTGAAAGCCCCCAAGCTCCATGCTTTCTGTCCTATTTGAGTGTCTTAGATCTAATGTATATCTTACGTGTACACAACGAAAATACAGAATTAGCTACACAAATTGGAGGTCCTGCGTTCTTGCAAAGCAAAAATATGCAAACGTGTGCAGCAATGCCATTTTGTAACTTAACGCAATTACGCAGGATCGGCATTTTTCATATTTCATTGCGTTCTTGCGTTGCGTACATATGTAAATTATAAATAAGGCTTAGACTCATTTGAGATATTTTAAAGTTTCTGTCTAGGGATATTGAAGTCCCTCACCCTAAAATCTTCATGTTTTATACAGCAGTAGTTTTAATGAAAAACCCCTGGAGTTGGTTTTTTAATCAAAGTATTTCTTTACCCAGCCTGACTGGGCACATACTGTATTATTCAGTGTGTGTGTGACTGCTGGCAGTGCTCTCCTCAGCTCACACACACAGTTAATAAGTATGGCATGGGGACATGGCCTGCAGAAGAAGTATAGTCTGCCCTTACCACATCACTGTCTGTGCGTGTGTCCTTCAAAGGTCCCCGCAAAGTTGTTTTATGTTTAAAAAAATGATCATTTCTTTGGACCATTTCCTACATTTACTGAGGAATATAGCAGTATTGATCCTGAAGATATCTACTCAGGAACCGGCACCACATACAATACACATTCACACACACACGCACACACAAAATACAGTCACACACAAAATACAGTCACAGAGAAGGTTTTAGTAATATCACCAAACGGACCCTCAGATTATCTGGGTTGATAATCCAGGAGAAAAGGTCCACATTGTTTCATTCATGTTTAATTGGTGGCGATAGCTTTGGCTAGCAATAAATCCTATGTATTACATAAGCAGTCTGGAGTGGCTAATGCTAACTCACTGTGGTGTGGTAGACTGGGAGAGAGTTGTAGCTCGGGATTTGCATGCCAGCACAGAGCATGTGCTGTATACACTGAGCTTGTACAACTGATGTACAACACATTTGACACAATGGGTGTGATTCAACTGATATTTTTGTGATACTAATTGTTACAATGCTTGTGTAATTATTTTTGTCCAGAAAAACTCTCCCATGTATCACAATGGTTGTGCCCAGTTTTTCATCAATAAGTGCATCAATGACACCGTCCCCACAATGACCATATGTACTTACACCAACCAGAAGTCATGGATTACAGGCAACATCCGCACTGAGCTAAAGGTTAGAGCTGCCGCTTTCAATGAGCGGCAATCTCACCCAGAAGCTTATAAGAAATCCTGCTATGCCCTCTGACGAAACATCAAACAGGCAAAGCATCAATACAGGTCTAAGATTGAATCGTACTACACCGGTTCCGATGCTCGTCGCATGTGGCACGCTTGCAAACCATTACAGACTACAAAGGGAAGCACAACCGCGAGCTGCCCAGTGACACAAGCCTACCAGATGAGCTAAATTACTTCTATGCTCACTTCGAGGCAAGTAACACTGAAGCATGCATGAGAGCATCAGCTGTTCTGGACGACTGTGTGATCACGCTCTCCGTAGCGATGTGAGTTAGACCTTCAAACAGGTCAATATTCACAAGGCCGCAGGGCCAGACGGATTACCAGGACGTGTACCTCGAGCATGCGCCAACGAACTGGCAAGTGTCTTCACTGACATTTTCAACTTGTCCCCGACTGAGTCTGTAATACTAACATGTTTCAAACAGACCACCATAGTCCCTGTCCGTAAGGTAACCTGCCTAAATGACTACCTTAGCCATGAAGTGCTTTGAAAGGCTGGTCATGGCTCACATCAACACCATTATCCCAAAAATCATGGGGCCCACTCCAATTTAATCACTAAGCTAAGGACCCTGGGACTAAACACCTCCCTCTGCAACTGGATCCTGGACTTCCAGACAGGCCGCCCCCAGGTGGTAAGGGTAGGTAACAACACATCCACCACGCTGATCCTCGATACAGGGGCCCATCAGGGGTGCATGCTCAGTACCCTCCTGTACTCCCTGTTCACCTGTTCACTGCATGGCCAGGCACGACTCCAACACCATCATCAAGTTTGCTGAACAGTAGTAGGCCTGATCACCAACAACGATGAGACAGCCTATAGGGAGGAGGTCAGAGACCTGGCCATGTGGTACCAGGACAACAACCTCTCCCTCAACGTGATCAAGACAAAGAAGATGATTGTGGACTATAGGAAAAGGAGGACTGAGCATGCCCACATTCTCATTGACAGAGCTGCAGTGGAGCAGGTTGAGAACTTCAAGTTCCTTGGTGTCCACATCACCAACAAACTGTCATAGTCCAAACACACCAAGACAGTCGTGAAGAGGGCACGACAAAGCCTATTCCCTCTCAGGAGACTGAAAAGATTTGGCATAGGTCCTCAGATCCTCAAAAGGTTCTACAGCTGCACCATTGAGAGCATCCAGACTGGTTGCATCACTGCCTGGTATGGCAACTGCTCGGCCTCCTACCGCAATGCACAACAGAGGGTAGTGCATATGGCCCAGTACATCACTGGGGCCAAGATTCCCGCCATCCAGGACACTCTATACCAGGCGGTGTCAGAGGAAGCCCCTAAACATTGTCAATGACCCCAGCCACCCGAGTCATAGACCACCGCATGGCAAGCAGTACCAGAGCGCCAAGTCTAGGTCCAAAAGGCTTATTAACAGCTTCTACCCCCAAGGAATAAGACTCCTAAACAGTTAATCAAAGGGCTACCCAGACCCTTCTTTTATGCTGCTGATACTCTCTGTCCCTCTGTATATAGCCTCACTATTGTTAATTTACTGCTGCTGTTTAATGATTTTTTACTCTTATTTATTTATTTTTACATTGTTGGTTAAGGACTTGTATGTAAGCATTTCACTGTACCTGTTGTATTCGTCGCATGTGACAAATACAATTCGATATGATTTGATTTGAAATGCGTTTTACATCAGTTCTACAACTTGAGTGTGTACAGGGCCAGAGGGCTGATCTCATAGGACGTTTTGCATGGCTCTCCCTGGTATTTTCATAGCATTTGACTCTTATCACAAGAGCACCTATCAACACTGCCTCGTCCACACTGGACTTGGACACTTTCGTTTATGTAACACAGTCGCTACTGCAGTACAGTATATTGTCACTCACAGACAAATTTGTTGCTAACAGTAACTCAAACTACTTACAGTATGTTATTTGTTATTCATGTCGATTGGAATCTTGAATGCAGAAAAGAGGCAGGTGGATAATGCTAACAAGGCTAATTAGACATTTGAAACATACAGTTGAAGTAGGAAGTTTACATACACCTAAGCCAAATACATTTAATAAACTCAGTTTTTCACAATTCCTGACATTTAATCCTCGTAAAAATTCCCTGTTTTAGGTCAGTTAGGATCACCACTTTATTTTAAAAATGTGAAATGTCAGAATAATAGTAGAGAGAATTATTTCTTTCAGTTTTTATTTCTTTCATCTCAGTCCCAGTGGGTCAGAAGTTTACATACACTCAATCAGTATTTGGTAGCATTGCCTTTAAATTGTTTAACTTGGGTCAAACGTTTCGGGTAGCCTCCCACAAGCTTCCCACAAATAAGTTTTGGCCCATTCCTCCTGACAGAGCTGGTGTAACTGAGTCAGGTTTGTAGGCCTCCTTGCTCGCACACACGTTTTCAGTTCTGCCCACAAGTTTTCTATAGGGTTGAGATCAGGGCTTTGTGATGGCCACTCCAATACCTTGACTTTGTTGTCCTTAAGCCATTTTCCTGCACTTTTCGCACCAAAGTACGTTCATCTCTAGGAGACAGAACGTGTCTCCTTCCTGAGCGGTATGACGGCTGCGTGGTCCCATGGTGTTTATACTTGCGTACTATTGTTTGTACAGATGAACGTAGTACCTCCAGGCATTTGGAAATTGCTCCCAAGGATGAACCAGACTTGTAGTCTACAAAAAGAAAAATCTGAGGTCTTGGCTGATTTCTTTTGATTTTCCTATGATGTCAAGCAAAGAGGCACTGAGTTTGAAGGTAGTCCTTGAAATACATCCCCAGGTACACCTCCAATTGACTCATATTATGTCAATTAGTCTATCAGATGCTTCTAAAGCCATTACATAATTTTCTGGAATTTTGTGAGCTGTTTAAAGGCACAGTCAACTTAGTGTATGTAAACTTCTGACCCACTGGAATTGTGCTACAGTGAAATATAAGTGAAATATGTGTCTGTAAACAATTGTTGGAAAAATGACTTGTGTCATGCACAAAGTAGATGTCCTATCCGACTTGCCAAAACTATAGTTTGTTAACAAGACATTTGTGGAGTGGTGGAAAAACGAGTTTCAATGACTCCAACCTAAGTGTATGTAAACTTCCAACTTCAACTGTACATTCTCCCCCTTACAGTTGACCACCAATGAGAATATCATATGTTAAGTGATTCCTCCCGATTTGATATGACACAACCCAATTTAATTTCCAGAGAATGCATTCTTACTGAATTAGCAGCATGTTGTTGCAGTTGCACAGGCTCCCACCGCGTCTCCCAGAATCCCTTTCAATTCATGGATTCTCCAGTCCCATGGCTCATAAATCCACATCAGGCCTGGGCATTGGGCTCACATATCAAGGTGCCTGTGTGAGGATTGGCTGGATTTACTGCTCTGCAGACATAGAGTGAGAGCTTGTGTTGTTTACCAATTAACTGAACTGACTGTCTCATTTCAGTACCATTTCAGCCAATGGATATAAGGCTTTATAACTTGTTTTGTATGAACCTTTAAGATGTTCTATTATAAGGTGTATAATATGTTGTGTTTATTTAATGTACGGGTATAATGCTTATAACTTGTTATGAGCATGTAAGAGCCTCTTATAACAAGGCTTATAGTATGTTAAGTCTCTCTGCAGCAAATGATCAACTGACTCAAAATGGCTTTTATTCAGATGATAATAAGATATTACAATGGGGTCATACTGTACATGCTTATAACATCTTGCCATGCATTATAACCGCATCATAATGCATTCTAAGGGTTTTCACTGTGTTCATCTTATCCAGGTCCAATCTGTCCATCGTGGAGGACATTCGCCAGGGAGACGGCAAGCTGTACAGAGCTGATCTCCTCAAAGACCTGCTCAAACTCCTGCCCGAGTCTGAAGAGGTGTGTGTGTGTGTGTGTGTGTGTGTGTGTGTGTGTGTGTGTGTGTGTGTGTGTGTGTGTGTGTGTGTGAGAGAGAGAGAGAGAGAGAGAGAGAGAGAGAGAGAACACAATGTACCAGCCAAGCAATGCACCACAGTTTTTGAATAGGATACTAGCACATCCCAGCTAGAATAGGTTTCCCCCATATCTATGATATAAATACCAGTAAGTCATTCTGAAATGGATGGAGCACAATAATTAAATGTTTAAGGTACATTTGTGTTGTTGAGGTTGGGTTCTTATGGATTGCACATATTGCAGCACAATATAATATTAATGGCATTTAGCAGACGCTTTCATCAAAAGCGACTTAAAGTCAGTCATGTGTGTATACATTTTCATATGGGTGGCCCCAGTGGGAATCAAAACCATGATCCCAACTTTGCAAGTACAATGCTCTACCAACTGAGCCACATAGGAACGTGTTCATATGTTTATTGTCACATCCACAGGTAAAGAAACTGAGGGAGTTCAAAGGGGACTCCAGCAAACTGACCCTGGCAGACTCCTTCATGTACCTGTTGATCCAGGTGCCTCGGTAAGCTGTACTCATTTAGCCTAATGACGACCGGTCTAAATCATTTTTTTCTTTGTGCAGAAGGATCATTATTTGCCTAATAATGAGGGCCTCAACAAAATAAATGGGTTGGTTTTCAGGCCTCGAGGAAAAACATGGGCCGGTGTGTTTGAAATGCCTGAGACGATTTCTGGAGCCAGTCTGTCCCTGTTACTGCATGAATCAATCAAATCTTGATTCACTTATCAGCCATTTTAAGCATATCTTCATGAGTTTACCTTGCTAGTGTTTTTCCAGTACCCACAACTGTTCATTCTGCAATTTAATTTGCTCCAAAGGAAAATGCATGGTTATATACTAAAGCATAAACTGTGCAGGTTTGAGAAATTTACCGAGTACTTATTTCAATTAAATAAACGGGTGTGTAGTATCTGATGCTGTACCTCAGGTCAATTCCACTGCCCTTCGAGGGCTATGCTACTACTGTTTTTCTCCCTGGTAGTTAATTGATCAAGGCCAAGTTGTAAGTCATACTTTACTTTACTGACTTTATTGACCCCATGGGGAAATGTTGTTGCAGTGTCATGTACACGTTTAAAGTGGTGTTTAAATATAAAACAAATTGACAATACAACTTCCATAACAGTTACATACCAATAAAAAGAGACTAGCCTGCTGGACTTACTGGGTCGATAGGAACATTAGCCCAAGCTATTTAGGAGTGATATCACAGCTAGTGCAAATTATTGTCTAGTTCTGTTTTTCATCCCGGGGGGTGCCGTATACCTGCACCCAGAGGGGAGTAGTTCAAAGTCCGAGTACAGGGGGTGGCTTGGGACTAAAATTATTTTGTGAGCCTTGCGGAGGGCCCTGATGTTAAAGATCTCATCCAGGCCTGTCTGTTTGACTCCAAGTACCTTGCTTACTGTGGTGATAATCCTTGTCAGCATAGTTCTCTGGCTGACAGTGGCATTGCCCAACCAACAAATAATACAAAAAGTTAAAATACTCTCAATGAAAGATTTGTAAAACAGAGTCAGTATAGAACAGTCAACATTAAAATTGAGAAAGTATACACCCATACATTTGTATTTTTCTACAATCTCTATGTTCTGACCTCTGATAAATGTTGCTGAGGTAAATGTTGTACGCTTCCTGAAGTCTAAGCAAATCTCTTTGGTCTTGTTGATATTTAGGACCAGGTGTGATTCGTCACACAAAGTCATTTAGGACCGGGCCATGGGTTTCCTCGTCATCATGCAACAGGCTGATCAAGGCAGTACCTGATTAGGAGAGAATGAAAACCAGCAGTGCTTTGGCCCCCGAAACTGAGGGCCTGGAGTTGTATAGTAAATTGTACTATTCTGTTCCCTGTGCCAGTGAATTTGACACCCCCTGTTCTCTGTCGCCCCTGCCAGGTTTGAGTTGCGCATCGAGGCCATGGTCCTGCGTGACGAGTTCTTTCCATCCTGCGCTGTGATGAGCCGTGAGATCGATGTAATCCGCGTGGCCACCAAAGGTAATGATGTTGAGACAAAACTGCCCCGCTAGCGGCCACCGCCGCCCGCTGGTGCTGCCACACACCATCGACTGGAGACCCAGATATCTGAGTCGCAGCACTGAGGTGTAACAAGGACCCAGTGTGTGCGCGGGTGCGTGCATGTCATCTGAGCTGGCGCTGTATTCGGACCAATATATATATAGTAGATGCAGGTAAGGGTTGGAACGGGTTCAGAGAACAGAACAGAAAACAGGAAAATAACTGAATCATTTGACGAACAGAACCCGAACCGAAAACAAAAGTGATCTATATTGTTCCGGAACTAAAGCATTCTTTTAAAAGCATGGGAACCGGTTAATAACGTTATTTTACGTTCTGGGCATTTTCTTCCTGTCCGACAAAAATCATAACAAAGCGCCTATGCAAAGCCCTCATTCTGTCACTCAGAAACTTATTCCAGCGTCTGCCTGCCAGCTGGAAATCTTTGACAGTGTGTGTGTGTGTATGTTGGCTACCTGCCCCTCCCCTCTGAAGAATAGGTTACTGTAGCCTACTGACAACATTACAAGCATAATTCAGAAATTAGGGAGAGATGTTTAATTAGAGAAGAATGGATTTACTTTTTCAATGCTAGTTAAGGATACTATATTGTTCATGTTTTACGTTGGATTGATTAGCTACAAAAAGGCAATACATGTTTTTAATTCTAGCTAAAGATATTAAAAGTTCCTCCATAGAAGCCGCTCCTCCGTAGGTATAATTCTGTTGGCCTAATTCTGATAATGCATATCATAACAAGATGCTTAGTGCTTCAAAGCATGCTTCTGCCACCCGCGCTCTCGCTCTCTCCTCACCCTCGACATGTCAGTTGCATCTTGTGCCCTACACTGTGACTGGCAGCACAGTGTGTGTGTTTGTCTTTCATTATGATTACTATGCTGTTACGGCAAAATACAATTGGCTCTTAACTACTTTCCTTTGCTTATTAAATTGCTTACCTGCTCCACAGCAAGTTACTCTATTTTGCACTGATTGGTGAAGTAAATTAATGTTGAGCTAAATGTATATATATTTTAGAGGTTTAAAAAGGAACAGAGAGGAACGATACAAACCTGTACTTTTTTGGGGTTCGAACCGTTTCAAAACTTTATTTTCCTGTTTAGAAAAGTGGAACGGAACCAAAAAATGTATATTTCTGTTCAGAACTAATTTTGTTTCCAATCCCTGGATGCAGGGTTCATGCAGAGGAGGTTTTCAGGTTAATGACAGAAATTGAGGTTCATGCAATGAAGAGACATTTAAATACATAGATAGAAAGATACTGAGATACATACTGTATTTACAGATAAATAGAGACGTGGATGGGTGCACCTAGAGATTTTTTCGGGAGTAGGGACAGTAGACCTCATTTGGTTCACGATTTGTTTAATGGTTAATGATTGCAAAGGACAAAACAGGCCTTGATGACAAACAGTTGACACCAGCGGATGGCCGCGGTGTGTCAGTGTTATTATACTTATATTAAGCACAGCGTCTGAAACCAATCATATGATCCACAGTCGACTTGTTTTTGTCATTTGGGCTCTGAAATATGCAACACGTTGACATGTATTGTAGTACATTGGGCCTATGCATGATTTGTTGGTATGCAGCTACTGTAGCTAATACATTCAAATGAGCTTGGTAGTGCCTAAAGAGCAGCACCACTTTAGCAAATGATTTTCTCTGATACATTTAGTAAGCTAAACATGTCTTGAGAGTGTAGACTGCTGTAAAATCTGCATTGTGAGGCCTTTTAGGGCATAGCGCAGGGTTTTTGAATGATTCGTAAAACGTCCTTACATGGAGTTTCACCTCTCAGCGAATTTGGTCTCATCCAATAAATGGTGGGACATACAGTGGGGAGAACAAGGTTTTCATACTTACAAAGCATGTAGAGGTCTGTAAGTATTATCATAGGTACACTTCCACTGTGAGAGACGGAATCACATTGTATGATTTTTAAGTAATTCATTTGCATTTTATTGCATGACATAAGTATTTGATACATCAGAAAAGCAGAACTTAATATTTGGTACAGAAACCTTTGTTTGCAATTACTGTAGTTCTTGACCAGGTTTGCACACACTGCAGCAGGGATTTTGGCCCACTTCTCCATACATCCTTCAGGTTTCGGGGCTGTCGCTGGACAATATGGACTTTCAGCTCCCTCCAAAGATTTTCTATTGGGTTCAGGTCTGGAGACTGGCTAGGCCACTCCAGGACCTTGAGATGCTTCTTACGGAGCCACTCCTTAGTTGCCCTGGCTGTGTGTTTCGGGTCCTTGTCATGCTGAAAGACCAGGCCACGACCCATCTTCAATGCTCTTACTGAGGCAAGGAGGTTGTTGGCCAAGATCTCGCGATACATGGCCCCATCCATCCTCCCCTCAATACGGTGCAGTTATCCTGTCCCCTTTGCAGAAAAGCATCCCCAAAGAATGATGTTTCTACCTCCATGCTTCACGGTTGGGATGGTGTTCTTGGGGTTGTACTCATCCTTCTTCTTCCTCCAAACACGGCGAGTGGTTTAGACCAAAAAGCTCTATTTTTGTCTCATCAGACCACATGACCTTCTCCCATTCCTCCTCTGGATCATCCAGATGGTCATTGGCAAACTTCAGACGGGCCCTGGACATGCGCTGGCTTGAGCAGGGGGACCTTGCGTGCGCTGCAGGATTTTAATCCATGACGTCGTAGTGTGTTACTAATGGTTTTCTTTGAGACTGTGGTCCCAGCTCTCTTCAGGTCATTGACCAGGTCCTGCCATGTAGTTCTGGGCTGATCCCTCACCTTCCTCATGATCATTGATGCCCCACGAGGTGAGATCTTGCATGGAGCCCCAGACTGAGGGTGATTGACTGTCATCTTGAACTTCTTCCATTTTCTAATAATTGCACCAACAGTTGTTGCCTTCTCACCAAGCTGCTTGCCTATTGTCCTGTAGCCCATCCCAGCCTTGTGCAGGCCTACAATCTTATCCCTGATGTCCTTACACAGCTCTCTGGTCTTGGCCATTGTGGAGAGGTTGGAGTCTATTTGATTGAGTGTGTGGACAGGTGTCTTTTATACAGGTAACGAGTTCAAACAGGTGCAGTTAATACAGGTAATGAGTGGAGAACAGGAGGGATCCTTAAAGAAAAAGAAAAGGTCTGTGAGAGCCGGAATTCTTACTGGTTGGCAGGTGATCAAATGCTTATGTCATGCAATAAAATGCAAATGAATTACTTAAAAATCATACAATGTGATTTTCTGGATTTTTGTTTCAGATTCCATCTCTCACAGTTGAAGTGTACCTATGATAAAAATTACAGACCTCTACATGCTTTGGAAGTAGGAAAACCTGCAAAATCAGCAGTGTATCAAATACTTGTTCTCCCCACTGTATTTGACACACCAACCCCCCTGCTCTAAGCTGAATGCGGCTCAATGTAATTTTAGCTGAGTCACAGCTTCTCACCCCTCAGCCACACTTTATTGGCTTCCCTCTCAGGAAGCCCATGCACCGCAACCTCTTTGTGGCAGTGCTGAATTGAGATGTCAGTTTGGCAGGGCACTTGGCCAAAATTAAGAATAGTTTCATCAACATTAGGCCTCTGGGCGGCGTTATGTTACATAAAAAAGGTTATAGCTACAAGGTTTTTTGGCGTGCTTTATTATGAAGGTGTAGATGGATGGAAGACAGTGAGACACAGAAAGAAGGCATTGAAGCCTGACCTCCAGTACAGGGCCTTATGTGGCATGTGCCAGGAGTGTTATCCACAGCTCTGCACGTTGCTGCAACATTGGATAAGTTGGTTTGAGCTGTCGTTATTTTGTGTGTGTTTTTTGTGTTTACTCCATCTCATCATGAATTGCATTTGATCTAGGATGTGCATGTACATATATGATGCATTTTGTTACGCTGTTGTCCATTTTCTATTTAAACAAAGTGCAAGTCACAGACAAGCTACTTCCTGATTGTGATTACTAGTGAAACCAGACACTTGGTGGGGGCCGACATTACTCCTAATGAGTAGCTAGCTGTATTGTACAGTATTTGAAATATCAATAGGCCTACAGTCATGCTAAAACTATGACATCATCTCTATACAGCTGTATATCTCAGTTGAAAGCTAGCTTGAGTTATAGTGTAAGTGTATGGTGGAAGTTAATTCCAACCAGTGATGGCGTTTGATGGGGGGCAGACCTGGGTTGAAATACTTGAAAAGTATTTTCAAATACTTTGAGCGTTTGCTTGAATCCGCCTGGAGTGCCAGATGGGCGGGGTTTGCAGTTTTGGGACTTTTATATTAGTTTATTAAGCCAGGGAAGCTCAACTAGGCACAGATAAAGTATTTGAATCTATTTTTTTTAAGCCCAGATCTGATGGAGGTTACTGCTGAATGCTCTGCGTGCTATGGGTTTGTATTGACCCCTCACTCCTCTCTCTCTGTAGAGCTGATGACCTGTGAGGAACTACACGCCATCCTCCACCTGGTTCTGCAGGCTGGAAACATCATGAACGCTGTAAGCCAACGATGCCATTATCTCTCACTTTCCTCTTTCTATTTATCTATCCTCACTCTCTCTTCCTCTCTTTCTCTCTCCTCAATCACTCACTCACCCTCTCGCTCTCTCATGCACTCACTCACTCACTTGGTCTCTCTCTCCATCAATCTGTGACATCTGTCTAGTTCCTCCCCCCCCGTATCTCGTCTCTCTCCTTATCTGTCTGATATGACCATGGCTAAGGTGGGATAATGGCTTTTATGGCACCACTATGACACTGCTCGTTTATCCTCCTCCCCGTCCCGCAGGGCGGTTACGCGGGCAACGCCGTGGGCTTCAAGCTGTCATCGCTCCTCTCGCTGGCTGACACCAAGGCCAACAAACCGGGCATGAACCTGCTGCATTTTGTGGCTTTGGTGAGTCTGACAGAGAGAAATGGGAGGAGACACTGAAGGAGACACACACACTGGAGGAGACAGACACACTGGAGGAGACAGACACACTAGAGGAGACAGACACACTAGAGGAGACAGACACACTAGAGGAGACAGACACACTGGAGGAGACAGACACGCTGGAGGAGACAGACACACTGGAGGAGATAGACAGACTAGAGGAGACAGACACACTAGAAGAGACAGACACACTAGAGGAGACAGACACACTGGAGGAGACAGACACACTGGAGGAGCCAGATACACTAGAGGAGAAAGGCACACTAGAGGAGGCAGACACACTGGAGGAGACAAACAGACATGCACAACATGCACACATTGGAGGAGAAAGACAAACTGGAGGAGAAAAACAAGACATGCACAGCACACACAGGAGAAGACACACATACACACTGGAGGAGACACACAGAGAGACAGATTAGTGGAGAATCACTTTGTAAGCAAGCTGTGTGCAGGAATATCTTCAGGTTTCTTCTGGTCATGCTCACTTTAAAATGAAATGTCACCATTTGGGTGTATGAGTCAGTGTGCTGACCTGTGGACCCTTTTGGCATTCGAACAGAGTACAGACACTCCCCACTGGGAACAAACTGGTTGAATCAATGTTGTTTTAACGTTATTTGTCAATGTATTGAGACATGGAATCTAGGGGGAAAATACATTGGATTTGGATTTGCAAAAAGTCATCAACTGTTGTTTTGAGGGTAAAATTTCAACCAGTGGGGAGTGTCTGTCATCATGGTAACCAATTTTCAACATAAACATACCTTGTTGAATTTGTACATTTGAAACAACTTCAGATCTTCAATGTTATATCCACTATCAGAAAAAAGCTATAAGCTGGGCAGCAGCTCCTACTGGAGAGTTGATCTATCTACAGCCATCCATTTGCTGCATTGAAAAATAACCAAACATTGATAACTTGCACTATGTACTTCCAGAATTTTAACTAAGCCCAGCTCTGCTTAGCTTTAATATTTGTTACTGACTACTACCAATTTGTTATAGTGAGAATGATATTTGAGAGATCTCTTAATAACTAAATAGATTCACTATTGTTATCGAATGATACTATTTAGGCCTTTATTAGGCCTTTTATTATTATTATAGAATTTGCAAAGTCATCAACAGATATTGTCTCAAGTCAACCCAGGGTTCAACTAAAAATAGACAATGCATATGGCCCTAGGATTTCAAGCTTTGGTTGATTTTAAATGTAATATTAAAATTAATAATTAATATGTTGGACGCACATCTCCATCTCTAAGTAAAATTATAGGACTAAATCAAATCAACCTTTATTTAAAGTGTGTTTAAAGTTTGATTTGATTTAGTCCTATTCTTTAACTTCGATCTTTGGTTGAGATGGAGATGGTTATTTCAACATATTAATTTGTAGACAAACTGGAATTAAAGTCAGACTAAGTCAGTGGTACAAAAGATACAATTCCTTCAAATGTTGATTTTTGTTTGTGTAAACACAATTCAATATCACTTTTGCGATGCACTTTTGCCTATTAACTTGTCCACAAGTTAACAAATTATATGTTGTATTCACGTCTCCAACTAAACCAAAAATATAATTCAATAGGATTAAGCCAGTGGCTCAGATTAAACTATCCAAGCATTAGATTAATTCCCTTTAAATGTTGATATTTGTATTACAAATATAACTTTTGTAATACAGTTAATAGCCTAAAGTTAGGCTATTTTACAAACTAATGTAACAGTGTTTATTCAACTTTAAAACGAGTAACACATCCAGAGCCATGTCTTGAGGTTACTGTAACTATAAATGTCATCTTATGTAATCATAGAAAGCGTGCATGTTCAAAATAGCATGCAAAGGTCGCAGGTCTGTGGAAATCTTCACAGTTGCTATAATAATCTGTGCAGAATATTGAACAGTATTGATAACTTGCACTATGTACTTTTATTGTCATCTCAAATACAATCCTACCTGGAGTTCAGAGTTCAGAGCGAAGCACACAGAAACTAGAGGCTGAGTAACTTCAAAAAGAATGGCTGAGCTGTTGATAAATCAGATTTTACATGTCCATTTAAATCCTTTGTAAAGCCACTCCACAATGGCCTAACAACTTGAAACCATTTAGGTTCATCAGAGACATTACCATGATGAACCATGTTAAGGTTGCCATTGATATCCTTGACCAAGTTACGCTAATGCTTAAAATATTCATAAAGAATCTTGTCATGGAATAAAAGTCAGATTCACTCCAAATTTGATCTTTGGTCACAATAGTCCCTACGTTGATGCATTCAAAGATGGCCACACTATAGCACATACACTAATATGTTAAAATATGCTGAAAGTACACACAAAATGTGGAATGTAGGCCTATGGTACATAGTTGAAAAGCTAAGGGATTGGCCAAAAGATGGCGAAGTTATTGACAAACCGAAACTCAGATTTTCCTTGTCCATTTAAACCAATGTAAATTGATACCACAGTGGCCTGTCAACTTGAAACTTATCATCGCTATCATGGCCGTCCCTAAAATGAACCATACTGAATTTGGTATTTATATTTCAAAAAACAAGGAAACTATTAACAACTCATTCTTTGCATGTGTAACGCTAATGCTCAAAATCATCTGCATTCATCTTATTCTTGTGAACCATACGTCAGATTCACTTCAGATTTTGTATTTAGACTCATTACATCAGTCTTTAATGGTTTTTGAGATTGATTGTTGCTGCATTCAAATATGGTCGTTCTGTACCTATAGATGCATGTTAGCACATATGCTAATGCTACAAATACTTTTGAAAAATTATAGTTTCAAAAGTGTTTGTAGCATTATCTTATTTGCTATAGTACACCTATAGGTACAGTATGGCCATATTTGAATGCAGCAACTCGTTTTTACTTCACTTTAGTCATCCTTGTGGTATTGAGAGAAAAACATAGTAATGCTTTCACTGATTGCACATAAAGGAATATAGTTACATGATAGAGTGCTTGCTTTGCTATCCAACTGATATTGTGTCCTTTCTGTCATCCTGTGAACACCGTTCATTGCTGTTCACAGCTATATATTGGTATTAGATGAAACAGTGAGAACACATTAAGTTGTTGTATATAGTATAGTATGTTTGGTATACTCCGTGTATGGATACAAAATGTCTGACATTGCATTCCCATTTGAATTTTGTTGAATTTTGTTGTTTGTTTGTTATGATGGAAATTGCAGTGATAACATGTTTAGATGACAACTAAACCAAACATCCAACATTGTTTTTTCATTGGAATTTGGTTGTGCTTTTAGAAGGTAGTGACACATTAGGAATTCAACAAACTGCAGGCTGTCTTTTTGAGTGGGTGAATAAAGGTTGAAATCTTATTGATCAACATCTCATCCAAATATTACCAACATTTCCACGTTTAAATGACGTGGTGTGCCCAGTGGGTCAGAATTCAGTAGTTTGTTTGAATTCGTTTGTTAGAATTTGAGATGTGTAAAATATGTATTTTTTGACACAGAATAAGGAGAGGCTTTCCACAGATGCCCTTTCAACAGCAGAGAAGATGTCACTAGTAAATATTCCATGACATTGATGTTGGAGTAAACAGAGGCCAAATGAGAGAAATTTTGAATATTGCAAGAAGGTGGCAGATGTTTGTGTGTTTTTCTTTTTTAATGAGTCCTTATGTATTTTCAAGATTTATTAAACAGATTGGAAATTACAAGGGGGATATGGGTGTACATAACATGTCATAATAATTCCTTCCTATCTTCTCAGGAGGCACAGAAGAAGGACGAGAAGCTGCTGAAGTTCCCTGAGAAACTGCAGGACATCCAGAGCGCTTCCAGGTAAAAATTCCTTGCGGTCTTCATGATGTCGGAAACTTGCAAACTGGGAAAAAGCCATTTGAACAGCCCTCCAACTCATAATTTCTGTAAAGTAGGACACTCGGGTGTCAACTATGTGCCGCAACTTCTTCGACATGCTGAACTACGACATCACCTATTGAGGAAATTACTTGGAGAACAGCATTCTCAGCGGTTAAATGCAACAACAGTACATTATTTATCAAAATCAATCTATTTATACTGTTTTTGAACAATGTAATTTGTTTGTGAGCATAATAACTGCAGTTCATGGTTGACGTACCTAGTTAGCTGTTAGTCAATGGGCATTTTCAACGACTTCAAAGCACGTGAATAGATACAACGTAATGCTCAGAGTTTGCACGTTTTATTTCCGAACACTCTGATATGTCAAGAACGCAGCATTTGCATTACTATCCTTTAATAAGAGTCTTACAACTAGTTCACCTAGAAGAATCCCAGTCAATTTCATACCCATTATCAATGGATGCCCTATACCGTATAAGGACTTATGTGTCTCTTTTCACAATCAAGATCACTAACTCAGTTCCTGGAATGGTATGTGTACAGTAGTGGCCAAAAGTTTTGAGAATGACACAAATATACATGTTCACAAAGTTTGCTGCTTCAGTGTCTTTAGATATTTTTGTAAGATGTTACTATGGAATACTGAAGTATAATTACAGGCATTTCATAAGTGTCAAAGGATTTTATTGACAATTACATGAAGTTGATGCAGAGAGTCAATATTTGCAGTGTTGACCCTTCTTTTTCAAGATCTCTGCAATCCGCCCTGGCATGCTGTCAATAAACTTCTGGGCCACATCCTGACCCAGAATGCTTGGAGTTTGTCAGAATTTGTGGGTTTTGTTTGTCCACCCGCCTCTTGAGGATTGACCACAAGTTCTCAATGGGATTAAGGTCTGGGGAGTTTCCTGGCCATGGACCCAAAATACAGTGCCTTGCGAAAGTATTCGGCCCCCTTGAACTTTGCGACCTTTTTCCACATTTCAGGCTTCAAACATAAAGATATAAAACTGTATTTTTTGGTGAAGAATCAACAACAAGTGGGACACAATCATGAAGTGTAACGACATTTATTGGATATTTCAAACTTTTTTAACAAATCAAAAACTGAAGAATTGGGCATGCAAAATGATTCAGCCCCCTTAAGTTAATACTTTGTAGCGCCACCTTTTGCTGCGATTACAGCTGTAAGTCGCTTGGGGTATGTCTCTATCAGTTTTGCACATCGAGAGACTGACATTTTTTCCCATTCCTCCTTGCAAAACAGCTCGAGCTCAGTGAGTTTGGATGGAGAGCATTTGTGAACAGCAGTTTTCAGTTCTTTCCACAGATTCTCGATTGGATTCAGGTCTGGACTTTGACTTGGCCATTCTAACACCTGGATATGTTTATTTTTGAACCATTCCATTGTAGATTTTGCTTTATGTTTTGGATCATTGTCTTGTTGGAAGACAAATCTCCGTCCCAATCTCAGTTCTTTTGCAGACTCCATCAGGTTTTCTTCCAGAATGGTCCTGTATTTGGCTCCATCCATCTTCCCATCAATTTTAACCATCTTCCCTGTCCCTGCTGAAGAAAAGCAGGCCCAAACCATGATGCTGCCACCACCATGTTTGACAGTGGGGATGGTGTGTTCAGGGTGATGAGCTGTGTTGCTTTTACGCCAAACATAACGTTTTGCATTGTTGCCAAAAAGATCAATTTTGGTTTCATCTGACCAGAGCACCTTCTTCCACATGTTTGGTGTGTCTCCCAGGTGGCTTGTGGCAAACTTTAAACGACACTTTTTATGGATATCTTTAAGAAATGGCTTTCTTCTTGCCACTCTTCCATAAAGGCCAGATTTGTGCAATATACGACTGATTGTTGTCCTATGGACAGAGTCTCCCACCTCAGCTGTAGATCTCTGCAGTTCATCCAGAGTGATCATGGGCCTTTTGGCTGCATCTCTGATCAGTCTTCTCCTTGTATGAGCTGAAAGTTTAGAGGGACGGCCAGGTCTTGGTAGATTTGCAGTGGTCTGATACTCCTTCCATTTCAATATTATCGCTTGCACAGTGCTCCTTTGGATGTTTAAAGCTTGGGAAATCTTTTTGTATCCAAATCCGGCATTAAACTTCTTCACAACAGTATCTCGGACCTGCCTGGTGTGTTCCTTGTTCTTCATGATGCTCTCTGCGCTTTTAACGGACCTCTGAGGCTATCACAGTGCAGGTGCATTTATACGGAGACTTGATTACACACAGGTGGATTGTATTTATCATCATTAGTCATTTAGGTCAACATTGGATCATTCAGAGATCCTCACTGAACTTCTGGAGAGAGTTTGCTGCACTGAAAGTAAAGGGGCTGAATAATTTTGCACACCCAATTTTTCAGTTTTTGATTTGTTAAAAAGTTTGAAATATCCAATAAATGTCGTTCCACTTCATGATTGTGTCCCACTTGTTGTTGATTCTTCACAAAAAAATACAGTTTTATATCTTTATGTTTGAAGCCTGAAATGTGGCAAAAGGTCGCAAAGTTCAAGGGGGCCGAATACTTTCGCAAGGCACTGTATCGATGTTTTGTTCCCCGAGCCACTAAGTTATCACTTTTGCCTTATGGCAAGGTGCTCCATCATGATGGAAAAGGCATTGTTCATCACCAAACTGTTCCTGTATGGTTGGGAGAAGTTGCTCTCGGAGGATGTGTTGGTACCATTCTTTATTCATGGCTGTGTTCTTAGGAAAGATTGTGAGTGAGCCCACCCACCCACACATGAATGTTCTCAGGATGCTTTACTGTTTGCATGACACAGGACTGATGGTATGCTCTCACCTTGTCTTCTCCGGACAAGCTTTTTTCCAGATGCCCCAAACAATCGGTAAGGGGATTCATCAGAGAAAATGACTTTACCCCAGTCCTCAGCAGTCCAATCCCTGTACCTTTTGCAGAATATCAGTCTGTCCCTGATGTTTTTCCTGGAGAGAAGTGGCTTCTTTGCTACCCTTCTTGACACCAGGCCATCCTCCTAAAGTGTTCCCCTCACTGTGCGTGCAGATGCACTCACACCTGCCTGCTGCCATTCCTGAGCAAGCCCTGTACTGGTGGTGCCCTGATCCCACATCTGAATCAACATTAGGAGACGGTCCTGGCGCTTGCTGGACTTTCTTGGGCGCCCTGAAGCCTTCTTCACAACAATTGAACCGCTCTCCTTGAAGTTCTTGATGATCCGATAAATGGTTGATTTAGGTGCAATCTTACTGGCAGCAATATCCTTGCCTGTGAATCCCTTTTTGTGCAAAGCAATGATGACGGCACGTGTTCCCTTGCAGTTAACCATGGTTGAATGAGGAAGAACAATGATTCCAAGCACCACCCTCCTTTTGAAGCTTCCAATCTGTTATCCAAACTCAATCAGCATGACAGAGTATTCTCCAGCCTTGTCCTCGTCAACACTCACACCTGTGTTAACGAGAGAATCACTGACATGACGTCAGCTGGTCCTTTTGTGGCAGGGCTGAAATGCAGTGTTTTTGGGGGATTCAGTTCATTGCAAAGAGGGACTTTGCAAAGAGGGACTTTGCAATTCATCTGATCACTCCTCATAACATTCTGGAGTATATGCAAATTGCCATCATACAAACTGAGGCAGCAGACTTTGGGAAAATTAATTTTTGTGTCGTTCTCAAAACTTTTGGCCACGACTGTAGCTTTTAGGTTCTTGCTTCAGCCACTGCTCTTAGCATTAGCATGATTATTTCCCTCCAATAGACATATCTGTATATGTTGCCTTTATATGACTACTACTGGATGATGATTTGTGCTTAATGCTGCAGTCTAGTAACATTTCTGCAGCCCCACCCCAATCCCTTAGCCGTTTACCTAAACAAGTGCTGGGGTGTCCTGTTTGTTGTTTTCTGAACTGCAGACTGTGGCTTTAATAAGACTGGTTACATTTCTCCAGCCGCATACCTCAGCTGTTTACCAAATGGCGAGGTGACCACTTTGTTGTTTTATGTATCGCAGACTGCAGCTTTAACGCAATAGAGAAAATATATGGTACAATACATGCTCATAGTTTCAATGCAATCAAATGAAGAGGTTGATTATTGGCTAGAATAACAGCAGCGCTGAATGAAATCACAGATCCCTACTAACGCCTTGAGTTGAATTTCTAATTAATTTAAGCTCCCAGTGGCTCTGGCAGTATACTGCACTGTTTAACATGCATTATCTTCCCTGTGGCTGTCAAGCTCTTTTACAAGGTCACCTCTGCATGCTACAGTTCAGCTCTCCCTCTCTCCTGGTGTGCCAATAGTTCATGCTCCGCTGTGGATATGCTAACACATCATCCTTACTTCCAGCCTCTCTAACTGTCGTGCCTTCACCATTATCGAATGCACTGTAGATATAGACAAGTGCATTACAGTGTAACATGGTCCATTTCTGCCACAGTGAACCACAACATAGCAATTTCTAAAGCACCACCAATACCACTTACCAATACAAGCCAAGGCATTTCTGGGTTCAGGGTCAGCAGTACTTCAAGTCTCAGGAATACAAAGTCAAATTTTACGATGCTGACATAGCCATCTGCTACAGCAGTAGACAACGTTTCAGAATCTTAAACTATTCACATTTATTATAATATATACAGTGGGGCAAAAAAGTATTTAGTCAGCCACCAATTGTGCAAGTTCTCCCACTTAAAAAGATGAGAGAGGCCTGTAATTTTCATCATAGGTACACTTCAACTATGACAGACAAAATGAGAAGAAAAAAAATCCAGAAAATCACATTGTAGGATTTTTAATGAATTTATTTGCAAATTATGGTGGAAAATAAGTATTTGGTCACCTACAAACAAGCAAGATTTCTGGCTCTCACAGACCTGTAACTTCTTCTTTAAGAGGTTCCTCTGTCCTCCACTCGTTACCTGTATTAATGGCACCTGTTTGAACTTGTTATCAGTATAAAAGACACATGTCCACAACCTCAAACAGTCACACTCCAAACTCCACTATGGCCAAGACCAAAGAGCTGTCAAAGGACACCAGAAACAAAATTGTAGACCTGCACCAGGCTGGGAAGACTGAATCTGCAATAGGTAAGCAGCTTGGTTTGAAGAAATCAACTGTGGGAGCAATTATTAGGAAATGGAAGACATACAAGACCACTGATAATCTCCCTCGATCTGGGGCTTCAGATCTTCAGAGAGCTGGGACCAAAGTAACAAAGCCTACCATCAGTAACACACTACGCTGCCAGGGACTCAAATCCTGTAGTGCCAGACGTGTCCCCCTGCTTAAGCCAGTACATGTCCAGGCCCGTCTGACATTTTTTAGAGAGATGATCCAGAAGAAGATTGGGAGAATGTCATATGGTCAGATGAAACCAAAATAAAACTTTTTGGTAAAAACTCAACTTGTCGTGTTTGGAGGACAAAGAACTCTGATTTGCATCCAAAGAATACCTACTGTGAAGCATAGGGGTGGAAACATCATGCATTGGGGCTGTTTTTCTGCAAAGGGACCAGGACGACTGATCCGTGTAAAGGAAAGAATGAATGGGGCCATGTATCGTGAGATTTTGAGTGAAAACCTCATTGAAGATGAAACGTAGCTGGGTCTTTCAGCATGACAATGATCCCAAACACACCGCCCGGGCAACAAAGGAGTGGCTTCGTAAGAAGCATTTCAAGGTCCTGGAGTGGCCTAGCCAGTCTCCAGATCTCAACCCCATAGAACATCTTTGGAGGGAGTTGAAAGTCCGTGTTGCCCAGCAACAGCCCCAAAACATCACTGCTCTAGAGGAGATCTGCATGGAGGAATGGGCCAAAATACCAGCAACAGTGTGTGAAAACCTTGTGAAGACTTACAGAAAACGTTTGACCTTTGTCATTGCCAACAAAGGGTATATAACAAAATATTGAGATAAACTTTTGTTATTGACCAAATACTTATTTTCCACCATAATTTGCAAATAAATTCCTTCAAAAATCCTACAATGTGATTTTCTGGATTTTTTTGCTCATTTTGTCTGTCATAGTTGAAGTGTATCTATGATGAAAATTACAGACCTCTCTCATCTTTTTAAGTGGGAGATCTTGCACAATTGGTGGCTGACTAAATACTTTTTTGCCCCACTGTATATATATATAATATACACCTTTTAAAGTATGCTTTTATCTAAAGCACATACATTTTTTTCTTCTTTCTAACCAGGCAAGTCAGTTAAGAACAAGTTATTATTTACAATGATGGCCTACACCGGCCAAACACGGACGATGCTGGGCCAATTGTGCACCGCCCTATGGGACTCCAGATCACACGCGGTTGTGATACAGCCTAGATTTGAACCAGGGTGTCTGTAGTGATGCCTTTAGCACTGAGATGCAGTGCCTTAGACCGCTGTGCCACTCAGGAGCCCATTTTTTGGGTGGTCCCAAACACACAACCCTGACGTTGTGAGCGCCACGCTCTACCAACTGAGCCACACATTTTAACAGGCTTTGGATGATTTGCATATCCCCTCAGAATATCAGTGGAAAACATCGAGTTGGAGTTCTCGTCTCTCTACGTCAGGACCAGATCCTTGGAGGAGAAGGTCCAGAGTGACCCAGAGCTCCTGGAGCAGCTGGACCCCTTCCTGCAGGTGGGAGCACATTCAGTCAGAATCTAATTAGGGAATTCTACTCTGTGCTGATTACGGCGCATGAGGGCGGCACACAGTGAAGGCATCCTTAGCCAGTTAGCCAAAACGGATCCTAGGGTGACTGTAACATTGTAACATGACTTCAATGTCATGTGAGGTGTGTCTGTACATATAGTAGACAAATAAATGTATATCAGATAACTTACCACCATGATCTCAATTGGAAGAACACCCCATAAGCATAACAAATATGGGCCAATATGAGTCCATATGTATTTTGCATGTTGATAAGTGCTTACCATTCATACTATCCTACATCCCTGATATACAGTATCACCAAGCCCCCTGTTTTTGGTATATTTTTATGGTAATAATATGTTCAAATTTGTTTTGTTCTTTATATATCTAATCTATGTGTCTGTCATCCATTGTCTGTCATTCCCAACAGAGCTCCACAAGGACCCTACAAGATCTGAAGAGGCGCAGGCTGGACCTGCGGAAGGAGGGAAATGCGCTTATTGACTTCTTCTGTGAAGACAAGGACACCTTCATGCTGGACGAGTGCTTCCGCATCTTCCAGGACTTCTGTCTCAAGTTCAAAAAGGCTGTCAAGGTGAGGTGTTTTTTCTTTAAACATTTCTATTCAAATCTTTTAAGACTCTACTATGTAGTTTCAGATAAGTAACTCACGTTATCCTGCATTGCATTTCCTGAAGTAACAAAAAATTATAAACTCTTTAACATACTGATGTAGGTGTATGTAAACATATAACAAAATGTGGAAGAAGTCAAGGGGTCTGAATACTTTCCTGAAGGCACTGTACACAAAATGTTATTAATTAGACCGTCCTTTCGCTGTCTCTGTCAGGATAACCTGGAGCGGGAGCTGAAGGAGATGGCCAGGCAGCGGCGTCTCAGAGAGCTGGAAGAGAAGCGCTTTGCCTGGAATGCTGACCAGCAGCAGGGTGCTGTCGCTGGTAACGGAGGTTTTGGCCGCAGCAGCAGCGAGAACGACGTGGACATGCTCACCAAGGAGGGCCTACTTGACTTCCTCCAGCAGCGTCCCGCCAGCCCCCACAGCCCCCTGGGTCGTTCAGCCAGCGCCCGTCGCCACCGCCACACTGTGGCCTCCATGGCCGACCGCGAGCTTCACGGCTATCTGGAGCTGTTCGGCAGTGGCGCGGCGCTGCCAGCAGACTATGCCACCAAGTTCAACAGCCTGCCGCGCTCCGGCCGCACCCTTCAACGGAGAACCGCCCCCTGGCTTGTGTCCCAGGACGATAACCGCGAGCTGGGGAATGGGCGGCAGGTGCTGGCCACGTCACACCGGGCCGAGACAGAGCCCATCAGCCCCTTGGCCATGTACTCTTCCACATGCTTTAATGTCAATGAGGAACCGTATAACAATAATAACAACTACACGACTGTGTCCGAGGGGAGCTATCTGCCTCGCTCATGTCACAACCGTAACGTCTTTCAGAAGACTCCCAACCCCGGAGCAAGCATCACGGCACACATGCACGTCAGCGTGGAGAGGCACACGCTAGTTCCGGGAATTCAACCGTTTGACCCCCCAAGTCCGAACAATAACACAAATCACATGCACTTTGTCGACCACGAAAACGTGGTGGTGACGGACTTGGAAACAGAGAGGGAATCTCCAAAGACACTCATTTTGGATACTCCTCCTCCTTGTCCAAAGAGTTTGGAAAGAGGGCCAGAACCCGCGGCGTGGGAAGGTGATATGGCGTCCTCTCAGTTTGTGGTGGGCCCGCTTCAGAAGGAGGAAGAAGAAGACAGCAGCACCATCTCCTCAACCACCTGCGACACGACCCTCCCTCTTGACCCCTCCGTATCCAATAAGAAACCGGTTTTCTACATCTTAGACTGCACAGAAACTGACTGCTCCGTAGCACTTGACTACTCTGAGATCGAAAGCTCGCCTCTAATGAGGGAAGGATTGGTCCCTGACGTAAAAAACACTGACTGCAACAACGTCCAGGGGAACATTCAAGACCCCAGCTCGCTGTCCTCCAACTCCAACTTTGATTCCACATCCACAAACGATCAGTCCGTCTCCGCCTCCACAAATGAGATGTTGGCGTCAAAGTCCAGAGACGAACGTGCCCCATCCGTCGGCTCCTTCGTTACCACGGAAGAGGGGGACACAGATAGCTGGGACACGGCAGAGGGTAGGCAGGTGGGCGAGAAAGCTGTAGAGACGTATAGCCCTAAACCAACACACTCCAAGAACAAGAATGTGTCAAAAGTTTCCAAAAACAGCGGAGTGGGTCGCAGCGTCAGGATGTTGACAACCACTGAGAACCAGGGCATGCGGAAGGTGGTGCCCATCACCAAGCTCAGCCGGACTGGCAGCAACGCCAGGCGGGTGGAGAGACCAGCCGGGAGCCATGAGGGTGCAGTACCCAGGCAGCCTCTCCGTGACAAGAGCACCCCAGCCAGGGGGCGGGGCGAGAAGATCGGTAGGCCCCCCCGCCACTCCAGCTTGCCCCCAGAGGAGACCAAATCCCAGGGGAGCACCGGCCTCTCAGGCTGGGCATGTGACCTCAACCCACGAAAGCCCTCCTTCCGCAAGCCCAGCGCCAAGCCGCTGAGGAACCTGCCCAAGCCACCGCCGGAGGCAAAGATGTGCCGCGCCACCATGAGAGCCCTGGCTGCCCAGGCCCAAGGTCAGGTTGAGGCACCCTCTGAGGCTAGTGCTCCCGAAACACCTACCCACAGCTCCAAAACCCCATCAGCCACCCTGCCTGGCTGGGCCCGCAACACTGTGGCCTCCTCCTCTAGGACCACCAAGAAGGAACTCGCTCTCGCCCTCTCCAACCCTCCGACCCCCTCCAGGAGCCCATCTCTCCGGTCCCGCAGCAGCTCCCAGAGTCAAGCACCCGCTCGGCCTCCAGCCGCCGCCACAACCACACCTCCTGCCAAAGGGGGGCAGCATTCACCCCGGAGGGAGGAGAAGGAGAAGGCCCAAGTGGGTGGTCTGCAGAGGGTGCAGAGCGTTAAGGCGTCAAGCCGGGCGAGCACCCAGTGTAGCGACACCCCCCCACCGCCGCCCACCCGCGAGCGCTCACGCAAGAGCAGCAGCTTCTCCGAGAAATCTGTACAATCCATTACGTCATGTAGGACCATCAAGCCCACCTGGAAGTAGTACTCAAATATGGTGGAGCTCGATTGGAGCCAGAGAAAAAGAAATGTACTATGGTTTTCCCCCCACGTACTGTAGATGGACATTTTATGTCCTCTTTCATTAGCTACTCTATGACATCCCACCTCATCCATATCAAGTCAATGTACAGGGCTCTGTCAAAACGTATTATATGAACTGCAAAATATATAATGCACTCTATGTAACCTCTCTGTAGATAAGATTATTTTTTTCGTGAGCCCCCGTTTGTTTTTGAGCATTCTTCACGGGGAGACAGAACTGACAAATGGCAAAATCCCCCTTTTTTCCTAGGAGCCTTCTTTGCCTGCTTTGTGGTCTTAAACTCTATGTAATACTGTATAATGACATGTCAAAATAGAAGAAAAATTAGAATGTTTTTTTTTTTACAGACCATTTTAAGATGGTGTTTACATGGTATTTACTTAAAAACTATGTGGTAGTAATATTTTCTGGTACTCACCTCAAAGAATACAACACAAATGGTAATTTACTGTTACCAAATGGTACATAGAGACACGTGTTGCAATGAATCTCATAGAAACTGAAGTGTGATTACTATGCAATTATTAGATAATTACCATTTTAACAAGTACTTTCTAGGTAACTACCTGGTAAACAGTGACTGTAAAATGAAGTGTTACTGAAAAACCACTACTGAACATGTTTGAATGCTGCTAATTAGCTTTGACAATTTGGGGACTATGTTAGTGTCTTCATTCAGGGTATGAGCTTTGTGAGATGCTGCCTTGCTGCTGTTGTGATTGTATCTTTGATTTCTGTGGTTCTCTACTTTCCTTTGCACAGCTATACTATACAGTAGCCTGGAGTCCACACTGAATATCACTCTGTTTTTCTATTGCTTCACTTCACTGATTTAGTGTGAGTCTGATCCATTTGGGTTCACTTGGGATTGGCAAAAAAAGAGCTGGTCCAATCAGTGTCCACTCAGATACTATGGGCGGGACAACAGTGAAAATAACTATTCAGGGCCTTATTCACGAGAAACCAATAAGAATCAACCGTTTTGGTTTTCCGTTTGTACTAATGAATAAGACCCTGCTCTCAGTGTCATTGTACTCCTCAGCAGTTGGCCACTGAGTTCCTTTCCTGCTCCACTGAAGTTATACCTCGGTTATACTTGACATTGCAGAAATAGTATATAGTATAAAAAAAAGGACACAAAAGAAATGCCCATAGGCCCTATTCAATCCAACTGGGTATCCAGGTTTCCGAGGTTAAGTTAAATAGACATTATTGCTGATGTGCTGCATTGTCTTGGACAAAATAATATGTGCAGTCAGATATTAGGAAACTGAACGAAATTTGAATTGTCAATAAAGAATGTTGTTTTTCACTTGTTTTGGAAACCTGGTTGTCAGGGTTTGATTGAATCAGGTATCCTATTGTGTACTGTATCAAGTGCATTAACTGTTACTATTAGCAAGTACAGAAAGTTATTGAGCCATTATCCTCTGTTTATGATACTCCAGTTAGTCCTTTGGTATGATTCCACTGTAAAGTTTTACCTTTACCTCTTAGAATACAGTACAACATGTACTTGGTCATGCAATGTATTTTCATGTACTTGTGGTACTTTTGACATTTGTATTTATGTATCAATCACAAGCAATGTTTCTAAATGCTCTCGATAATACGCCTCCATTCTAGCATTGAGTAGACGTGCACACAAAGGAAATATTTTTCCTGCTATATGCTATACCTAGACGAACGCTAATGCTATGAAAAACAGCATTGAACATGTAGCTCTTCAGACTGAAGTAACACCCAACATGGTGTTGTTTGTCTCTGTGTTTTGTCACAATAATCGTCTTTGTAATCCTTGACTTTTCTACTGTGAATGTTGTCATCTGATTTTTGTACTACATGACATTGCGTAATTGTGTTCCTTGACCGCCAATGGTCGTGATTCAAGTAATACCGTAGATTCTTCAGCCCTGCAATTGCTCCTCACTAGACTGACCCGTTTGTGCTGTCTTGTCCACTCCTATGGTCATTGGCAAGCCAGCACAAACAGATCTGGAACTAGGCCAGCTTGTCACACCACTTGCCTTTGAAACAGCATTGTGCCATTGACTTAAATAACAACAACTAGAGTGCATTAACTTGAAGCTTGATGTAGCCGCCCCATCATCAGTAGTGTCTCCTGAATTGTAAATAAGAGTAGAAATCCTCCCTACATTCCATTGCACTGAACGAATTAGAATGGATACTACAAATCACGGGCTTAGCCGATTAGCCGTCCACTCTGTGTACATAGTGTAAAGACATACTATTTTTTATTATACGTAGAGCTTGCAATATGTTTACATGTAGCAAACTGTATATGGAGGCTTGGAAGTAGTGAAGGTGAAGGTGAGAGGAAATGCTTAACAAGACTTTTTCCTCTCTTGAAATTGTCACAATGAACAGCATCGTTGTTCACAGACCATACACTGAGGCGCTCAATTCAACTGGTCTTGAATCAACAAGTTCAATCTACTGTACTCTCCATACAGCTGTTGTACCATTTCTGTCTGTAACTCTCAGAGCAAGCCTAAATCAATCCTACAGGCCACATCCCTGCAGTAGGCCAGGATATTTTTATCTCCCTGCTCTCTGCAATGCAAATAAAGGGAGGCAGTGAATGTCACAAAAGACCCAGAGGCCATACGTCAGCCCGGACGGGCTGTGTCTCAAATGGCACCCTATAGGGCTCTGATCAAAAGTAGTGTGTTATATTTGGGACGCTGGCCTACGACATGTCTTATGGCTAAAGAGCGAGGCACAATGCTCCTCTCACTCCCTCTCTTTTCCCATCTACAGTCACAGTTAGAGTGTATGACAGATCTCCTCTCCGCCAGACTTAACACAATGTCCAGTCTTTTACAAGGATGGCCCTTTACAAGAGCGGCCTCCCACATCTTATCGCACAATGCCTCCTGCTGCCGGGCTCATTTAATAGGGGCATGTCGACAATGGGTGGTCTTACGTCAGAGCCACTAAAGACGGTGGGACTTCAATACGGAATGTCTCCCCTTGCATCCCCCCACCACTCTGCTGCCACTTCCTTGTTATGGGGTGGTAACCATGACAACACAGTCCAGCAGGTCAGTCAGGACGCTGTGGGACTGAACACTAGCAGTGGTCTGTCTGACTAATAGCCTTAGCCTTTCTAAACTTAGGCCCGACTCCTAATCATGACAGAGCAGGCACCTGGCAACCCAAAACAATGTTGAAACATTTGTCCAATGTTGCCCAACCCAAACCAAATGGTGGCGATTAATATTTTCCCATCGATTGATTGATGTTGGTGGTTTTTCAAGCCAACTCGAGAAGTTGCACGCACACAATAGTGACTTCATCCACAGTAGGCTACAGTTCATGTTCACTTTCAAATGTTAACCTTAAATTACAGTGTCAGCAATTGGCATGGATTCCTTAGGACCTAGGTGATGGTGGAACTGAAAGCAAGGAGGAATGTTTTCTTGCCTGATCCCAGATCTGTTTGTGCTCTATAGCCAACAATATGGTTGTTGTCATGGCCTGATGGCACAAACAGATCCAGGACCAGGCTTGGTGTTTTTTACTGTTTTAATGTGATTCTTTATGAGGACCAGACTACGCATGTCTTAGCTGGAATTCCCACCGCTCTATACAGCTGCTCCACTTAATTGCCTTGGTTCTGCTTTGCCGCCTTCTTCTCCAAGTCACTGTCTTTGATGTTAATAAACTCAAACTTCTACATGGAGGAAATTACTGTAATCACTAAACTACACAAGACTGAATATTAGAATGTTATTCTACAGCACTGATCATTTAAAAAAATGTTAAACAAAATCAATAAAGTCATCCGATGCTGTGTCACTTTGAAGCCGTGAAGCTTTTTTCTCCATCCTTCTCAGCCTTTTCCCATCAGGAATGGACATTTCTGTGAATCTGAAACTGCGTGAATCATATTGGTTTTTGTATGCATTCTACAGGGGGCTGTTCTAAAGCAGACGCACTGAGGGCTGCGCTACAGCGTGCTAGACATTTAACACCCTTTCTCTCATCTGTTGTATTAATTAAAGGGAGAGTAACCAATCGTAATGTGGAATATGGCCAGTTGGGCAATGTTCAGTTGCTATTCACTCTCGAACGTTGAAGATAGAAATGCCATGAATAGAGATGTGATGCCATATTCTACATGTTAGAGATGCATGTTTGTTCTACTATTTCTATCTGAACGTTCCATACTGCTTAATCGCCCCTAGTCTTTACAACATGAAAATGTTGGTAAACGTTTTGGGAGAACTACCCCTTTAAGTAGTCTATTAGCATCTCCTGAATTCACAGCTCTGTCACATATCAGTGGTGAAATCTTTTACATGTCTGGAAAAATTATTATGGATGTGCCTCCGGAGTTGCACGGTGGTCATGGGGTGGCGCACACAGCGTCGTCCGGGTTAGCTTCTAAAACAATGATATTTAAGGGTACGGTTAGGGTACAAATTGTTCACTGGGATAAACATAATAAGAGAAGTACACATAATAATCTCACTAACGGCTGTTGGTGGAAGAAGGTGAGGACCAAAGTACAGCGTGGTACCTTTTATTAATGGAACTGACCACTGATTAACAAAACAACTAGCGCAACCGAAACAGTTCTGTCTGGTGCAGACACAAAAACAGAAAGCAAATAACCACAAAACTCAGGTGGGAAAAGGCTACCTAAGTATGGTTCTCAATCAGAGACAATGATAGACAGCTGCCTCTGATTGAGAACCACACCTGGCCAAACAACAAAGAAAAACAAAACATAGAAAATGAACATAGAATGCCCACCCTAGTCACACCCTGGCCTAACCAAAATAGAGAATAAAAGCATATATATGGCCAGGGCGTGACACTCACATTGTACCCGTTCAGTACCTTTTAGGGTACATGTGCAGATAACCTAGTATAATGGTACATTTTTGTACCCTATATTTTGAATATAAAATATGCAATCATCCCACTCTACTGTGAAGCTACTTTTCTGTTTTTTCAAAGATACAAACGTACTGTATTTTGTGTACCCTCAATACCCACCACAGGGTACAATAATGTATTCTCAAAAGGAACTAATGAAATTGTCAATGTGGTAGTACCCTAAAATACACATGTGTACTATAATCGTTATAACACAATTATTTCCCAGCATGCTCTAATGCAGATTGATTTTTTCGAAATGTTTTGAATATCTGTGATTTTTCATTAACGAAGATTGATTGAGTAATCTTATGCTACACAAAGATAAATAACATATTTTTCTAAACTAATGTAATCAGGTAGATTTTTTTGCACCCGTTACTGAAATGGTTGTTCCAGTTTCAATGGTTTAGGTAGTTCCCTCGTAATGTATTCATTCTGAATACAGGTTGTGGGAGAATATAAAATGATGGATATCCTAATTTGGCTGGAATCTGATAGGAATTACGCATCCCTTTCCAAACCAGCAGAATGTGACTTGCAGGTAGGGTTGCAAAATTCGAGTAACTTTCCCAAAATGCCCAGGTTTTCGAGGAATCCCGGTTGGGAGGGAATAAGCAGGAAATCTGTAGTTACCAGAATTTTTCAGGCCTGCAAAATAAGGCCTTGTCATAAAAAGTAACATTTTAATGATAACATTCGCCTAGGAACTCACTTGGTGAAGGCCGCAGGACTGAATATGAACAAATTCACTCGAAAAGGCACACTGTGAAATTATATTGGAAGCGTGGTTTAGTGGGGGCGTGGCTTTGAGTTAATTTCTTTGGGCCACCAGTGAGTGGAAGTGTTGTGCCATGTACCTTATCTAAAGTCAGCTTTGGACCTATTGACTACACAGTGCATTCAGAAAGTATTCAGATCCATTGACCTTTTCCACATTTTGTTACGTTACAGCCTTATTCTCAAATGGATTATGAATGAAACATTAAATGAAATATTTGTCATCATCAATCTACACACAATACCCCATAATGACTAAGCGAAAACAGGTTTTTAGAAATGTTTGCAAATGTATTATAAATAAAAAACAAAAATACTGTATTTACATAAGTATTCAGACCCTTTGCTATGAGGCTCAGAATTGAGCTCAGGTGCATCCCGTTTCCATTGATCATCATTGAGATGTTTCTACAACTTGATTGGAGTCCACCTGTGGTAAATTCAATTGGTTGGACATGATTTGGAAAGGAACACAGCTGTCTATATTAGGTCCCACAGTTGACAGTGCATGTCAGAGCAAAAAAACAAGCCATGAGGTCGAAGGAATTGCCCATAGTGCTCTGAAACAGGATTGTGTATAGGCACAGATCTGGGGAAGGGTACAAAAACATTTCTGCAGCATTGAAGGTCCCCAAGAACACAGTGGCCTCCATCATTCTTAAATGGAAGAGCTTTGGAAACACCAAGACTCTGCCTAGAGCTGGTCGCCCAGCCCAACTGCGCAATCGGGGTCGAAGGGCTTTGGTCAGGGAGGTGACCAAGAACCCAATGGTCACTCTGATAGTGCTCCAGAGTTCCTCTTTGAAGATGGGATAACCTTCCAGAAGGACAACCATCTCTGCAGCACTCCACCAATCAGGCCTTTATGGTAGAGTGGCCAGACAGAAGCCACTCCTCAGTTAAAGGCACATGACAGCCCACTTGGAGTTTGCCAAAAGGCACCTAAAGACTCCCATACCATGAGAAACAAGATTCTCTGGTTTGAAGAAAACAAGATTTAACTCTTTAGCCTGAATGCCAAGCGTCGCATCTGGAGGAAACCTGGCACCATCCCTACGGTGAAGCATGGTGCTGACAGCATCATGCTGTGGGGATGTTTTTCAGCGGCAGGGATGGGGAGACTAGTCAGGATCGAGGGAAAGAGCGGAGCAAAGTACAGAGAAATCTTTGATGAAAACCTGCTCCAGAGCGCTCAGGACCTCCAAACTGGGGTGAAGGTTCACCTTCCAACAACGACCCTAAGCACACAGCCAAGACAACCTGGGAGCGGCTTCGGATCAAGTCTCTGCATGTCCTTGAGTGGCTCAGCCAGAGCCCGAACTTGAATGTGATTGTACATCTCTGGAGAGACCTGAAAATAGTTGTGCAACGACACTTCCCATCCAACCTGACAGAGCTTGAGAGGATCTGCAGAGAAGAATGGGAGAAACTCCCCAAATACAGCTGTGCCAAGCTTGTATTTGAATTCATTAGGGATCCCCATTAGCTGCTGCTAAGGCAGCAGCTACTCTTCCTGGGGTCCAAACAGATTAAAGTGTCATACCCAAGAAGACTCGAGGCTGTAATTCCTGCCAAAGGTGCTTCAAAAAAGTACTGAGTAAAGTTTCTGAATACTTATGTAAATGTGATATTTCTCTTTTTTTCATTTGTTCTGAAAACCTCTTTTTGCTTTGTCATTATGGGGTATTGTATGTAGATTGATGAGGGGAAAAAAACAATTGAATCCATTTAAGAATAAGGCTGCAACATAACAAAATGCGGAAAAACATGCATTCTAAACACTTTCCGTGTCACGTTCGTTATAAGGATCGGACCAAGGCGCAGTGTGGTATGAGTATATTCTTATTTATTTAAAAAATGAACACTGAACAAACTAACAAAATGAACTGTGAAGCTATACAAACAAGTGCTGACAGGCAACTACACATAGACAAGATCCCACAAACACCAAAGGAAATGGCTACCTAAATATGATCCCCAATCAGAGACAACGATAAACAGCTGTCTCTGATTGTGAACCATATCAGGCCAACATAGAATTACAAAAACTCCTAGACAATACAAAAACCCTAGACAATACAAAACTAGCGTACCCACCCTAGTCACACCCCGACCTAACCAAAATATAAAGAAAACAGAGATATCTCAGGTCAGGGCGTGACATTCCAAATGCATTTGATGTAAGAAAGTTACTATCTGAGGTATGAACTGGAGTACAAGTATGTACCTATAACTAAAAAGGTACAAAATACCCATTTAAGAACAAATCTAGAGCTTTGTTTCTAGGAGTGTAGATCAGTCAACTCCAGACGGATTCTGTCTATAGATCACTTTTACTACCTAGAGGTGTATGACTGTGTATTCTGTTGATATCTAATGGTTGTCTGGCAATCTTTAGAGCTACCCAATGAGCACGGTGGTGTTCAGTAGGGAAAAAACCTTTTGAACCCGGAGGTACTACCTAAATTTGTCCAATAAGTAAGTCCTAAGTGTTTTTTCATTTTTTTTCATTTTGATATAGTTTACCCTACTGAAAACAACCCAGGGTTCATACGTGAGATTGATGGTATGTGGGATTAATTGATGATATTACAAAATATTGTTATCTACTATCACTGGCGATAAAAGAAACAGCCTTGAGAATTCTGTTGAAGAAATTATTTTCTCAGAGGGATTTTAGGATAAACCACTAGAGGGCAAAAGAGTAGCGTGTATAATTTTTCTCAAAACCGTTTACTGCATGGTTCTCTAACTCTTGTCCCAGAGGGCTACTGCGTGTGTGTGCAGGCTTTTGTTCTCGCTCTTTGCTATTTTGGTAATCAAACTTGTTCTAAAGAAGATACATAATCTACTATTTCACATAGGCTTTAAAGTAAATTAAATGTCCAGAACACTGATATCAAATTAAAAGGGTTATTGGAAACGCTATTACCATTGTGTGTGTGAACTATCTGGATGATCTTGAGTTATCAGGTGCTTCTTTTAACTGCCGTCCTACGGCAGCCTAGGTCAGTGTGGTCTGATGAAGGGTTATTGTGCAGATCTGGCCACACTTCTGTGTTGGCTCTAGAAATTACCTTCCACTACCTTCAAAACGCAAAGACATAAAAATGCCCCGTGGAGAGATTTTTTTTCTACTTCCTGCAATTCTACACATTTTTCCATGGGGCAGAGAGAACATTTAGCAATCTTATAACACATTTCATTCAAATCTACTCATTTTGCCATGGGGGTGGAGAGATTATTTTGCTTTTTTAAAGCTGATTTCCTGCAATTCTACACATTTTGCAATGACTTATGCCATGTTAATGATATCTGAGTGAGAGTGACTAACAAAATCAATGGGAGGGCCGTGGAGTTCAGGGCCCTTCGGCATGTGCCCTGCATGCCCGGTCAGTATTCAGCCATGATTACTACAAGTTTAGATAACTGTGCAGATTAATTTCACATATGCCTGGAGCCGGCCATGCTTTCCCTGAACCTAACCCGAAAATGAACCCCAAACCTAATTGTGGCAGGAACAGCTTTGTGCTATGTGTGAGTTAGGCTAGATAAATAGCTGTTTTGTTTGTCTCTCTTTGTAGGCTGTCAGCCTATGGAGTCACAAAGGATGGCTGTGCTGCTTTGGCTTAAGCTTTGAGGTCAAATCCCTCCTACCTGAGAGAGTTGGAGTCGAGGTGGAATCACCCAGGAGTCTCTACAGGGGGACTGCTCTAAGCCAGTCTAATGGTTCTCAGATATTATCTTAAGTTGCTGAAGTAATTGAAAGATTATATTAGACCTGATAGTATGTGGAATTACGTTTGGCACAGTGTGTTTACACTTTGTGTGTTCAATAACTGTTGTTTCTCTTAGAGAGTGGATCATCAAATCAAAGTTTATTTGTCACGTGCGCTGAATACAACAGGTGTAGACCTGACAGTGAAATGCTTACTTACAGGACCTAACCAACAGTGCAATTTGTAAGTGAACAATAGGTATTAGATGAACAATAGATAATTAAAGAAATTAAAAAACAACCGTAAAAAGACAGTGAAAAATAGCAGTGGCAAGGCTATATATACAGTAGCGAGGTTATAACAGTAACGCGGTTAGCCGGGCTAATTGAGGTAGTATGTACTTGTAGGTATGGTTAAAGTGACTATGCATGTATATATGATAAACAGAGAGGGGTTGGTGGGACACAATGCAGATAGTCCAGGTAACCAATGTGCGTGGGGCACCAGTCAGTCGGGCTAATTGAGGTAGTATGTAAACATTTTTTTTTTAACCTTTATTTAACTATGCCAGTCAGTTAAAAACAAATTCTTATTTACAATGGCGGCCTAGGAACAGTGGGTTAACTGCCTTGTTCAGGGGCAGAAAGACAGATTTTTACCTTCTCAGCTCTGGGATTTGATCTAGCAACCTTTCGGTTACTGGCTCAATGCCCTATAAACGTATAGTTAAAGTGACTATACATATATGATCAACAGAGAGTAGCAGCAGCATTAAAGAGGGGTTGGGGGGACGGACGACACAATGCAAATCGTCCGGGTAGCCAAGGTAGATTTTTTTCATGGTGGAGAGTGCAGGCTGAAATCAGGAGAAAATGTAAGTTCTTCAAATTATTGCAAATATAATGCACAATCAGTCCTTCCTGTATTGTGCCGTATTTTCTGTGATAGTTGCGCAAGGTAATAATTCATTTTTATAAGATTTGTCACGTAACTCGCTGATGGCGCCTGGCTTGATTGAACCATTTTATGACATAAAAGCAGGGGCGCAACTTTCACTACGGACGGACGGGGGGGTATGTCGCACTCACATTCTGAAAATGCACTTTTGCGGCAAGGGTGTGCTTTAGGACCATGCGGACGCCTCAGAGTTGTCGGTTAGGCTGTTTGGAGTGTTCAACTGGCTGGATTTAGGACCATGCGGACACCACAGAGCGGGCAGACAGGCTGTGTGAAAGGCAAAGGCTGGCTGGACCGGGTAGGTGGAGAAAATGATGTAAGTGGATGCTGAGTTTGAATCAAGGAGCGCATCGAGCAAAATTGGTGAAGATGAATGTTCTGAATGGACAACAGTAGTATCGAATACTGGAACAAAAAGGAAATGGTCTAAAATTGGAGTGGAGGATACGTGTATGAATGATAATGAATAGCTTCTTGTTGGGATGCATTTGTTTTTTGATAAAGAGCAAATACCTAGCATGTGAAGTTTAGTTATGTACGATACGCTGTAAGAGCTTTCGTCCCCAAAGCACTACAGTGTAAGAATTGTAAAGGATTTGGCCATGTTTCAAGTGTGTGCAGATGGACAGAGTACACTGAAGAATGCTGTGTAGAAGGACGACAGTATTGTAATTGTGATGGGGATCATGATCCTGAGTTCCTGGAGTGCCCTGTAAGGGTGAAGAAGATTGAGGTGGCAAAATGATTGTGGCTGCGGCAGAAAGGTTTTTGGGACTACAGTATTTTAAATCGGAAGACTCCCCTCCCAGGTTCACCTTGAGCCTGTGTAGCCTTTTTTTTTAACTGAAATTTGTCTTACCACAGTCAGTTCAGCTTTAGCCTCTAGCTATCTGTCAGATAGCGATATGAGGTGGCTATTACTACTATCTAACAGCTGTTTGTGTGGAAATGTTTTGTAGCCTTTGTCTTGTCCCATTTCAACAGAAGTAAATGAACTTGGCTAGCTTTTGCCAGTTTGCCATGTACCATTAGAGAGACCGCTGTATGGCCAAAAACCTTAGCTATTCATTTTGCCTCAATCACACTAGACCTGAATCTAACAATGAAACCAGCGGCCAAATGATTGATGACCAATATTCTGATGTTTCTTCCGTGCAATGTGAGCTTTTATTAGTCGGTATAGCAATGTAACGTTATTGATCTATCAGTTTCCCCAGCTAACTCCCTACTTTTCACACTGACACGGTATTAACAGCTCTACAGGCTTCACTGTCATGGTGCACAGTCAGTACAACAACACTATGCTCATCATGTCTTAGCAGGGTCAGACAGTGACAGGTGTCCCAGCAGGGTCAGATAGCCAGGGAAGACCTGTCTACGGAGCTCAGGTGAATTATGCAGTGTATTATCAATATCAGTGAATGATACAAAAGTTCCATCTTGAGTTGATGGGTACAGTAGACCTACAGTAACTACAGGACAGCAGCTTACCTTATACCAAGGTAATTCTTTGTCAGGCTCATCTTAGGAGTGTCCGATGGTGAGAGGGGGGTCAGGCATCCAGGGAAAACCAGTCTGTGATGGAGCTGAGGTGACTTTTTGTAGATAGAACACTTTATTATCTCTGTGCAGCTGGACAAGCCAGATGCTTCAAAGATTGAAAGTATTTTAAGGCAGTTGGACAAATCTCCAAAGTTGAGTTACAGACAAAAATGTGAGGAAGACCTGGTAGAAGCTATTGATAATGATGAATGGATGTGTCACGACTCCTACCGAAGGTGGCTCCCCTCCCTGTTCGGGTGGTGCTCGGCGGTTGTCGTCACCGTCCTACTAGCTGCCACCGATCCCTTTTTCCCTTTTCTGTTGGTTTGGTCTGATTTGTTTCACGTGTTTCTTGTTTATTAGACTTTTAGTTTGGCTTGATTATAATCCCATGGGAATTGATGGGAAATGATGTAAATATATCACTAGCCACTTTAAACAATGCTACCTTATATAATGTTACTTACCCTACATTATTCATCTCATATGCATACGTATATACTGTACTCTATATCATCGACTGCATCCTTATGTAATACATGTATCACTAGCCACTTTAACTATGCCACTTTGTTTACATACTCATCTCATATGTATATACTGTACTCGATATCATCTACTGCATCTTGCCTATGCTGCTCTGTACCATCACTCATTCATATATCCTTATGTACATATTCTTTATCCCCTTACACTGTGTATAAGACAGTAGTTTTGGAATTGTTAGTTAGATTACTTGTTGGTTATTACTGCATTGTCGGAACTAGAAGCACAAGCATTTCGCTACACTCGCATTAACATCTGCTAACCATGTGTATGTGACAAATAAAATTGGATTTGATTTGATTTGATTTATTCCCACTTTGTATGTGTGGTAGTGCGATCTCGGTTTGGTTCCTGTTTTGGGCACTTGTTTTATGACGCTCAGTTTCGTTGTATATACGATTTTGCCCGTGTCTGAATAAAGAGCTATTCAGAAGTTTCTGCCTCCTGCACCTGACTCCGCACCCACTACACCTAAGATTGTTACAGGATGCAGATACGTTTGAATGTCCAGTCATGCTCATATAGTCTCAGACGTAAATTACTGCAGTTTAAGACCCATCATGAAATGTACTATATGCCAGTGAAACTGAATATCATGCACACAGAAATGTAATTCCTCTGCTGGAGGTGTAAAACACAAAAGGGGACATATTTCAATATGTTATGCTCTTGTGAATGCTGGCTGAATTCTGGCAAAGAGTATGTTCTTTTTTTTATCTCAGCATGTCTACAGATTCTACCTTCTCCTTGTTTTTGTTTGCTTGGAAATGTTGATACTGGAGACTTATCAGAAGAAACTGTGTAACCTAGCATTTATAGCGGCTAAGAAATGCATTGCCATTAATTGGAAAGTTGGTTGTCCTCCCACAATGTCACAATGGATGACAGAAATGTCAAGTTATGTGTCACTAGATTTGATTTATTACCAGATTAAAGGCAAACTGTGCAACTTTCATAATGTCTGGATGCCTTATATGGAATAGAATGACTAAAGGAGTCTGTAATGAAAACATGCTCACATCAGGGGAGATATCTATTTAGGCAGTCCTTAACTGCTGGGCTATTCAGTCCTGGCTCTGAGGGTCTGCCGTTCTGTGAGTTGTTACTCTGGCCTTGGCCTAACACAACCCAAAACTAATAATAAATGTTTCACTAAGATCCTAAAGAAGAGTGTGGTGTGTTGGTTGGGGCGCTGCAGGGCGATTCCTTGTGGCAGGACAGGGCAATCCAGCTATATTGTGTGCAAGTAAATAGAGCTCTGCAGTACTATTAGGCCTATGATATGAACATCAAATCAAATCAAATCAAATTTTATTTGTCACATACACATGGTTAGCAGATGTTAATGCGAGTGTAGCGAAATGCTTGTGCTTCTAGTTCCGACAATGCAGTAATAATCCAACAAGTAATCTATATTACAGCCATATTCTTTGAGTGTTTCGTGGGTGATTGTTCCTGTCTCTGTGTTAGTTTGCACCAGTCTAGGCTGTTTCGGTTTTTGCGGTATGTTTTTGTATTGTTTGTGTTCTTATTCATTAAACATGAATCAAAATTACCACGCTGCATTTTGGTCCTCCTTCACCCGACGAAAACCTTAACAGTTAATGTATATTTGAGGTGTATGTGTTTTTTTTGGTTATTTTTAAAATGTCGTTTCCAAACCTTTCCCTTGGGAAAGTGGGGAGGAAAATCTGTTGGGCGAGTTCAGTTATGTATTAGACTGGTGGGGGTCGGGCGTGCAGGCGGCTCTGGCTGGCTGGGCGGTGTGGCTGAAATCTGACATAGAGGATGTCTTAATAAAGACAATCAAAAGTCTGTATTTATTTGAAGAGATGTTCATTTGTTAGGCTATCGGTTAAAGGTGCCACACAATGTTGACTATTGAATTATCATTGATCTAGTTCAGTCTTATCAATCACTTAAATATATTTAATAATTATTTCTTACCTAGCTTGACGACTGTTGGCATTCTTTGCTTACTTTTAATGATTCTAAATAGACATATTGGAGGATTGTGTAGAAATACAGGAAATGGCTTGAAATGTCCACAAAAAGTCCTCCCCAGACCCCCAGTTTAAAATTGCAAGCCCTCTTTTTGTAGTGTGGTGGTCGTACAGATTCGGTAATATTGCGGTGATTTGACTGTTTTATTGGGGGGTAATCATGTGGTGATTGGTCAAAGTGTTAAGCCCTCACATCATATGCAGTGAATTGTTGGTTTAGCTAAATATGTTGCGATCGCACTCGCAAAATCCTGGAGGGACTTAATAATAATGATATGTGCTTATAACTGCTCAGAAAGAAATCCACATTTGTAAAGCATTCTGAGCAGGCAGCATAATGCGTTATTAAGCAAAGTGTTATAATGCCTTATTAGCTCATTAGGAAATAGAACATATGTACTCAAGTGTTATATTGCCATCCCCTGTGGACCCTCTCATGCACAGTGAGCACACACACACACAGATCACACACAGTACACACACACACACACACACAGTGCACACACACACTGCATACCAAACATGACTAAGTCGCTTTGGATAAAAGCTTCTGCTAAGTGGCATTTATTATTATATATGTTATTATACTTTGCCTCATAAAAAACATTATGCTGCCTACTCATAATGTTTCTGGAGGTAGTTCTAGAAAATGTACGAGAGGGTATTAGCACCAACGTTATGCTTTATAGTGTATATTTCATAAATCACAAGGACATAAATGCTTTATGAAGAAGTATTCATAGGAAGTGTTATCACTGCATCTTTGGAACTCAAACAGATTAAGTAAAAATAAGTAGTCAGAATCACTTGCAAGCATAGAACACAGATCTAAATGAACCAGAATTGTAAGGATATTGTCATGCCTGCTCCCACTGTCCCTCTCTGGCGCCCGAGGGCGCCAGTCCTTGTTTGTTTCTTGTCTGTTATCTATTAAATGTTCACTCCCTGTACTTGCTTCTTGTCTCCCAGCGTCTGTCCTTACAGAATGCTGACACCACAATTTGATTTAATAGCAGGTTTGTTCTGCACAGATTATATTTGTCTTTATTTTCACAATTGTAATGACACATCCATTCCTGGTCCTGTTTCCAACAGAGTTGGTTTGTATCTGGACTCTCCCCTTTTTTCTCCCCAATTTCGGGATTCTCATTACTGTAACTCCTCAACGGGCTTGGGAGAGGCGAAGGTCGAGTCATGCATCCTCCGAAACATGACCTGCCAAACCACGCTCCTTAACACCCTCCCACTTAACCCAGAGGCCAGGAGCACCAATGGAGGAAACACAGGTCAACTGACAACAAGGTCAGCCTGCAGGTGCCCGGCACACCACAAGGAGTCACTAGAGCGCGATGGGCCAAGTAAAGCCCCCCCGGCCAAACCCTCCCTTAACCCTGATGACTTTGGGCCAATTGTGTGCTGCCTTATGGAACTCCCGGTCACGGCCGGTAATGACAAAGCCTGGGATCAAACCCCAGGCTGTAGTGACGCCACAACACTCTGATGCAGTGCCTTAGACCGCTGCACCACTCGGGAGGCCCCTGTAGTTTGTCTTTCTATAGTGCAGGGTACCCAACTGGTGTGGGTGGTTTTATTTGGCGCTCCAATTTTTCTGAGCAAAAAAATTATACATTTATTTTGGGGATTGTTAGATGTAAAAACACCAGGAAATCAGCTCCAAGTGATTTTAATTGAATAGATTTGTTTCCAAGTATTGCCGTGGATAATAGAGAGACACGTGGTTCTATACAAATGTAAAAAGGTTTGAAATGATTATGTTTTAGTCAAACATTATATCTGTTTGGGCTTCTTGCGGTCAATTTGCAGTCTACAAATTATTTCTAATTATGTTCCAGCCCAAACAGTTAAGTAAAAAATAGATAAGTAAAAAAATAAATAAATAAATAACACATAGTTAAAGAGCAGCAGTAAAATAACAGTAGCGAGGCTATATACAGGGGTTACCGGTACAGAGTCAATGTGCCGGTTAGTCGAGGTAATTGAGGTAATATGTACATGTAGGTAGAGATAAAAGGACTATGCATAGATAATAACCAGAGAGTAGCAGCAGCGTAAAAGAGTGTGGGGGGGGGGCAGGGCTGGCTTGGGGGTAGAAGCTTAAGAAGCCTTTTGGACCGAGACTTGGCACTCCGGTACCGCTTGCCGTGTGGTAAAAGAGAGAACAGTCTATGACTAGGGGGGCTGGAGTCGTTGACAATTTTTGTGCCTTCCTCTGACACTCCCTGGAATAGAGGTCCTGGATAGTGGGAATCTTGGCCCCAGTGATGTACCACCCTCTGTAGTGCCTTGCGGTCAGAGGCTGAACAGATGCCATACCAGGCAGTGATGCAACCACCGGATGCTTCCGATGGTGCAGCTGTAGAACCTTTTGAGGATCTGAGGACCCATGCCAAATCTTTTCAGTCTCCCGAGGGGGAATAGGCTTTGTCGTGCCCTCTTCATGACTGTCTTGGACCATGATAGTTTGTTGGTGAGGTGGACACCAAGGAACTTGAAGCTCTCAACCTGCTCCACTACAGCCCTGTCGATGAGAATGGAGGTGTGCTCGGCCGTCCTCTTCCTGTAGTCCACAATCATCTCCTTTGTCTTGATCACGTTGAGGGAGAGGGTGCTATTCTGGCACCACACAGCCAGGTCTCTGACCTCCTCACTATAGGCTGTGCCATCTGTTTAGGCCCTGAGTTTTTCCCCTCATCATGTGACGCATGTGACAACTCTGGGTCCTCGTTGAAAAAACTCTGGTTACGAGTAACAAACAATAGCAGTATACTTGTACAATTATTGAGGATGAGAAAAAAAAGCCCATTGCTTCTTTGCACTGTGGCCTTCTATATATCCTTTGAGGTTCTCGTTGGAGATGAATGCCTGCAGATTTCTCCTAATGCATACAGCGGGATAACTAACACAAGGTTAATACATTGTCTGTAAGGTTGACCTCAAGTCCTTCAACCTGGAAAATCCAGTTAGGGGTCTTCACTCACTCTCTCTTATCCTACTGTGAAGTGAGTGCATTATTGAGAACAGATGGCAATGGGGTTTTAATGCTGAATGTCAGCTGCTTTTCCATTTCTTGTGACTTTGACTCCATGTCATTCATAAGGTATATGAGCTAATCTGTAAGCAGTTCAAATAAAGAGTGTATGAATTCTGCTTGGGTTAAATGTTGTTGTAGCAATTGAGGAGGGAATAGCTGGAGCAGTGCTTGAACCAGCAACTCTGGGGTTTCAGGGCAAGTGCTCAGCCTCCTGTGCCATTAGGTCCCGATTGTCTGGACCAGTCATTTGGACCTAATACACTTCAACCCCTGCAAGCCAGCAAGTGACAAGGGGTAGGCAATCATTGAAATACATCACAAGATATATGCCCCTATTGGTGAGAAGAGAGCAAGGGGATTATTGCACAGGTATGTCCGTAGATTATTTAGCAAGCATGGTGACGTTACATTATTCTGCTGTGCTCATTAGCTAGAGGATAATAGGTGACTGACATTCTGCACATGGCTAATTGATAGTAGTGACATGACACTGTGCTCTTGAGAACATTTGTATAGCCCACAGATAGAAATTCCAGCTGTGCCCATGATAGAGGATACTGAATCAAAGTTTAATGTGAGGAGATGCATTCAGATCAGCCTTACTGATTGAACTTAACTGAATAAGGCTACCCCAGCACTCAAACCAACTGTCAGTGATACATAACTAGAAAAACATCCAGTTTAGCTCAATCTATACTACCTATGAGGCCCACTAAATGTGTTTTTAACCTGCAAAGTGACTTAAACACCCTGTGATCCTCAAGTTTTCTCCATGTTTCCTCCGGTCTTAAATCTGAGGCACTGGCGGGAGAGGTGACATGTAAGGCAGTAACATTATCTGAAGAGTTGCATTAGCTCCACCGGCTAATGCCAAGGCTTTAGCTCAGCAGGCTAACGCAGTCTTGCAGCGCTCAGAGGCCCAGATTCGATCCCAGTCAGTTACAGACCAACTTTCTTAGTGATGGGCCCCCAGTTTGACAGACACCCGTGGCCGTTGACATGGCACGTTTATCTGTAGATCAACCCACGCGTTTAGGATTACCTCCCTCCCAGTCCGTCCCAATCCCTCTTTATCCCCCGGCTCACACCTGCGGAGTGACGTCTTTATTTTCACTCTGTGTCGCCGAGGGACTATCTCCTCACAAATGAAGTGGGGACGCGGTTGTAAATACCAAGAATACCAAGAATAGTTCATGAAATTATTCATTCTTTCCAATTCTCTCCTGTGAGTTCTTTTGAAATGAGACAATGAAGGAAAAGTTGGACTAAGAGTCAGACTGTTTCAATGGTGAGTGGGCTATAAATAGCACGTTGTTTCTTAACCTAGTCCGAAAGAGAGATGACGCCATAACACAACGGTGGCGGCAAAGCTGGATGCCTATCAGACGGAGCACTTACCCAACTCTAATGCCGAACTGCAGGTGAGTTCCATTTGGATCCTGTCAAGGCCTCTCAGAATGGATGCAGCTGTGTAGCCTACTTGGTGGGGTGCCCGCTACTCTCTGATGTCTGGTCATATTAGGTAGGTTATTGCCTTCATTACCATGGCAGTGGCATTTAAGACACTCTGTGAGGATGCACTGTGATATGAATTAGTGATTAGCACTCAAAGTGAGATTGCGTAATTCCAAGATATCCTGTGATGAAACAGACAAAAACCTATGTATTGCCTCTGTCATCATTATTATTATTGTCCCTCATGATGAAATCGGGGAGGTGTCTGTGGATCTGTCTCCGTCCGTTAGTCACACGTAATGACATTTACAAAATATAACAAGCCATTGAAAATACAAACTTTGAAAAGTCATGCCCATTTTCCCGTTTAACCTAAAGTCATGGCATTAAGTATACAGGTCCAGCTCCTCAAAATAAACACATTTGCCTCAGGAACCCATAAGGTCCGTCATGATGGATTTTCTGCCACTTGGAATTTTACGGTGGTCTTAAAACGCTAGTCTTCAGGTACCGAAAGACAAATCTGCATGGAACTTGATATGTGGCATCTATGGACAAAGTAGTCTCAACACAATATTTTTCAGAATAGGACCGAAACTACATGGCTGCTATTGACCAATAAACATTCACGTGGGCGTGGTCTGGAACATAAATGCATATAAATCAGTCGAGGATATATTGTAACAATATTTGGTACACATGTTGCAAATACTTTCAAGACTTAACATATGCAAGAACATAGCAACCTCATGGTGGCGCTATAACAGGCACATGTTTATATCTCTTGATCTGTTTCACTGAAATTTGGCACACATGCTCAGGGATTTGAATCTAGCCAACACACGCAATATCTCAGACACCACTGGACCGATTTTGATGAAACTTGAGTGAATGATAAGTCTTGCCATAGAGATCCATCATTTACGAAATAACAGTGATTGTTCTTAGACTCAAAAACCTGACTCTGAATTAAGACACAATCACAAGTAAGGCTTGAGCAAAGAAACACGAGGTGATGTCATCACGCAACATACGTCATCAGAGCGCGCAACAGAACATTGTACTGTCTACACATGGTTTGTTTATATTAAATATTTTTTATTAAATCGATTTTAATCAAAACTAAAGTTTGGGATCCTTTTTTCAACGTGGATTCCGCGAGTGCTAGCTGGCTGTACTACAGACACCTGTCGTCGTCGTGGGAAAGACTCATTGTTATCTTTTCATAAATCAACTGGTTGCAGTAAAGAGCCAACCTGGATACCAAAGAGATCCTGAGGGAAATCGATGAGTACCAACAGCTTTGCACCATGGAGGAATGACATACTCCATCATGGAAAGATCCAACTACCTCGCAAAACCGGCCAAAAAAAGAAAAGCAGATTCATCTACAGACACGGACGATTTACTTACCGTTAAAGTAGAGGCTAGTGCTCTGGCTGGAATCCATGCAACACTGGAAAAGCTGTGTGAGGAGATAGCAGGGCTGAGGGGGAGTTTGGAATTCAGCCAGAGTCAAATTCTCACACTCCAAGGAGAGAACAAGGCACTCCCAGCCAAAGTAAAAATCCACAATACCAACATGGATTGTCTACTCAAGGAAAACAGGGTGATGAAGGAGTCACTACTAGACATACAAAGTAATTGCATGCGTGAAAATCTATTTTTTACTGCGATTCCTGAGGATGCATCCAATTATCCAGAGGGCGCGATCAGAGAATTCATGCAATCCGCCTTGAAACTTCCTATAGAGACTGTAAACAAAGTGGCTTTCCACTGAGTACACAGACTTGGAGCGACAAGACCAAGGGTCCCCGACCAATCATCGCAAAATGTGAACACTACCAATGAAAGGAGCAGATCAAAAGCAGGGTAATGGAGCTTAAAGGGACCAAATTCAGTCTCAATGACCAATTTCCAAGGGAAGTAAATGCATGTCGTAAGAGACTATATCCGGTACAGAGGCAAAAGAGGGAGAAGGGTAAGCGTGCCTTTCTCATTGTGAACTCTTTATAGATGGACGACTATTCCGAGACAGCTCCATAACAACATGCCTGTACTAAATTCTACAGAGACTTGAGGTTCCGAAAAAAATTAAGTATGGAAACGGTAAAAATATCTGAACACTATGAAGTGGATATGAACGCTTACACATACGGACTTATACATACACACACACTCCTGATCTTTCTCTCTTCTCTCACTCTCTCTTTCTCTCTTTTCTCTTCTCTTCTCTCACTCTATTGTCGAGAACTATTTTATAATTTAATATGTTTCTTGTTTGTCTATCTTTTTTATGTATTTGTCTACAAGTTTATATACTGTATGTTTACAACAAGCAAGGGGAAGATATCAGAATACAGGCAAGGGAATAAAACAAATATTGCTGGAACTTTCTTCAATTCTAAATATCAGACATTTGAAAGCTCTAATTTTGACCATCATAATAACTCTGATGGCAGTAACTTTACAAGCACAAATTATGGTACATTTAGATGGAGAATAGTATCTAGTTATGGTAAGGGGTGAAATAAGTATCGCCAGTTATAATTGTAACGGTTTAGCAGATTATAAAAAAAGAAGATCAGACTTTACATGGCTAAAAGGAATATAACATATACTGTTTACAGGAAACTCACTCGATGTCCTTAGATGAAGTTGCATGCAAAAAGGAATGGGGTGGTGAAATAATTTTCTGTCATGGACAAAGGAACTCATAAGATGTGATGATATTAAATTTTGATCTGAATGTGCAAATAGTCAGGAATGATTCGCAAGGAAGGTGGATCTTTTTGAATATGAAAGTGGACGGAAAACAGATTTGGCTCATTAATCTATATGGTCCAAATCAGGATGATCCATACTTCTTCGAAAACATTTATACCAATTTATTGAATTTACAGGCAACAAATGATCAAATCATTATGGTAGGAGACTATAACACAGTGTTAAATACCTCAATGGACCATAAAGGTAATCACTCTACAAACTATCATCACCGTGCCCTTAAGGAAATCACAAATATTATGGACACATTAGAAATAGTGGATATTTGGAGACTAAAAAAAACCTGACTTAGTGAGATATACATGGAGGAGACTTAATCAAGCTAGTCGTCTTGACTACTTTCTTATCTCTTTCTCTCTTTCTCTTGCATCAAAGATTTAAAAAGTTTTAATAGAAAACAGAATGCGATCAGATCGTCATCTAATTGGCATTCAAATAACTCTGAATTTCCACGTGGACGGGGATGTTGGAAATTGAATCAACGTTTACTGGAGGACAACTTATTTTTTACATGAGACTAAATAATTTATAACTGAATTTTTCCAGTGTAATATAGGTTCAGCAAATCCCCTTATATTTTGGGATACCTTTAAATGTACCTTCAGAAGTCAATATTCATCAATCATTTAAAAAAATCTGTTTCTGGCTAAAGAGACAAGACTAACGAGGGAAATCCATAGCAATAAAAACGATACTACAGAGATACAAAATAAATCAGAGGAAAAACAAAAAGAACTTGAGAACTTGTTCAAGAACGATCTAATGTAATTTATTACAAAAATAAAGCAAACTGGATGGAAAATGCACAACATTCTTCCTGAATCTCCAATAACAGGAACACTAACAAAAATAATTTGCAGAAACTTGTTACTGAAGACGGAGTCATCTATGATACTTCGAATGATATTTTAAAAGAGGAAGCTAAATATTTAAGGCAGATGTTCTCTTTTCCGTCTCATCCTCTCCCACTGAATGAAGGATACGGTAAGGAATTCTTTCCAAATAATATAAAACATGGAAAATTAACAAATGTACCAAAAAATAAGTGCAAAGGCCAAATTATAGAGGAATAACGTTTTGAGGCTATTAAATCCTTTCATTCTGGAAAAACCCCAGGACTTAATGGCACACTGGTAGACGTATATCAAGCCTTTTTTGATATACTAAAAGCTCCATTGTTAGGTTGTTTTAACTACTCCTACAGAAATGGTAGTCTGTCAGGTACTCAGCAGGAAGGTCTGATTTCTCAATTATTAAAAGAAGACCCAGATGGCAAATATAGAGACCCGGTCTATCTAAAAACTGGAGGCCCCTTACACTTCAATGTTGTGATGCAAAAATACTAGTGAAATGCATAGCACTCAGAATTAAAAGGGTTTTACCAGGTATTGTTCATCCTGATCAGACAGGTTTTTTATATGGACGATACATTGGAGATAATATACGACAACTACTAGAAATAGTAGAACATCATCAAACATCTAAGAAGCCAGACCTGGTATTTATAATGGATTTTGAAAAGGCATTTGATAAAGTAAGACTGGATTTTATTTATAAATGCCTGAATTCTTTTAATTTCGGGGATTCTCTTATGAAATGGGTACAAGGAGTAAAATAGTAAAAAAACAGCTACTTCTCAGAGTTTTGAATTGTCAAGAGGACTTAAACAGGGTGTCCACTGTCACCATATCTATTCGTTATGGCCATCGATATGCTTGCTATTAAAATCAGATCCAACAACATTAGAGGATTAGAAATGCATGTATGCCAATGACTCAAGTTTTATATTATGTACGCAAGCTAGATCCCTGCAATGTCTCATTGAAGATCTAGATAACTTTTCTGTACTCTCTGAACTAAAACATAATTATGATAAATGTACAATATTACGTATTGGAGCTTTAAATAATACAACTTCTAGTTTACCCTGCAGTTTACTTATAAAATGGGCTGATGGTGAAGTAGACGTACTCGGTATTCATATCACAAAATATACAAATAAGCTCTCCACAATGAATTTCAATAGAAAACTTGTAAAAATAGACAAGATCCTGCAACCATGGAGGATCTTGGATGTGTTTTTATGGAAAAATTGCCCTGATTAACTCCTTAGTCATATCTTAGTTTACTCAGTTACTTATGACGCTGCCTACTTCTGATGATTAGTTTTTCAAATCATATGAGCAAAAAATATTTCGCTTTATCTGGGACGCTAAACCAGACAAAATAAAATGAGCCTATCTATAAAATGAAAATGAATTTGGTGGGTTGAGATTATTAAATATAAAATAACTAAACCTTTCTCTAAAAGCTTCACTTATTCAAAAGTTGTACTTGAACCCTAAATGGATTTCAAGTAGATCACTAAGAAAAGCTCATCCATTGTTTAAAAATGGCATTTTGCCTTTGTGCAGATTGCCATGTCTTATTTTAGTTCATTCTCTTGGTTGTCGGTGCATTGGGGGTTCTTGGGGGTGGGGAATGGAATTAATTGTATTTTTTCTTGTGGAGGGGACTGTGGGAGGGGTCTCGAATGGTTGAGTGACAGCTATTGGGGAACTGTGAGGGGATCTTGGAGGGTTCGGGTTTACGTTTTTTGTCCTGGTGGGAGATCTGTCAACGTGCCAGTGAGCAGGGCATTGACCCTGGATGCTTCTGTGTGTCACACTGAATGAGAGTCTGTTGGATGACTGGTATGGTGTAGTTGTTGAGCGGCTTCACTGCAAGTATATTGTATATTTTGGATATTCAATAAAATAAAATAAAATCATTAATCAAATAAAAAAAAATATATAAAAAAAATTACGGTGATCGGCCAAATCATTCGTGAGGCATGTTTACAGTTGCCTTGCTACAATTTTTAGACATAAAGACAGAACATAATAGACAATAACAAAACATAAATGCAGCATCTAGTACAAAAACTAAATTTACCAGTTACGTTTAGACATTCACTAAATGGTCAAACCTATGGGGACACCTGCTCGTCGAACATCTCATTCCAACATCATGGGCATTAATATGGAGTTGGTCCCCCCTTTACTGCTATAACAGCCTCCACTCTTCTGGAAAGGCTTTCCACTAGATGTTGGAACATTGCTGCGGGGACTTGCTTCCATTCAGCCACAAGAGCATTAGTGAGTTCGGGCATTGACGTTGGGCGATTAGGCCTGGCTCGCAGTCCTCATTCCAATTAATCCCAAAGGTATTCAATGGGGGTGAGGTCAGGGCTCTGTGCAGGCCAGTCAAGTTCTTCCACACAGATCTCGACAAACCATTTCTATATATGCACACAAATTTCTAGCAGGGCAGAAATTTAACGAACTGACTTGTTGGAAAGGTGGCATCCTTTGGCGGTGCCACGTTAAAACTCACTGAAATCTTTAGTGTGGGCCATTCTACTGCCAATGTTTGTTTATGGAGAGTGCAAGGCTGTGTTCTCGATTTTATACACTTGTCAGCAACGGGTCTGGCTGAAATAGCCAAATCCACTAATTTGAAGGGGTGTCCACATACTTTTTGCAATGTAATGTACATATCAATCAGTCTCTGTCTTCATTACATTCCACAATTAGGTGCTCCCTGTCTTTCCCTATCATAAAGCTGTATCTATGTAACAAATGGCATGGGATGTGGATTGATCTCAACAGTAGACCACTTTGTGAAACTTTTATTTTGGTGCTACCCCTTTAAAAATGTAATTGTCATGGATCAATGCTAAACCATAAATTAACATTGATGTTAAAAATGCCACAGCATGAAAGTTAGTTCAAACCAGTGTTCACTGTTCAGCTCCACAAAAAAACAGGTACCCTTTCAACAATAATTCAAAGATTTTAATCCTCTCTGGTACAACACAGGTGACCTTTCTCACATGCCAAATCAAATCAAATCAAATGTATTTATATAGCCCTTCGTACGTCAGCTGATATCTCAAAGTGCTGTACAGAAACCTAAAACCCCAAACAGCAAGCAATGCAGGTGTAGAAGCACGGTGGCTAGGAAAAACTCCCTAGAAAGGCCAAAACCTAGGAAGAAACCTAGAGAGGAACCAGGCTATATGGGGTGGCCAGTCCTCTTCTGGCTGTGCCGGGTGGAGATTATAACAGAACATGGCCAAGATGTTCAAATGTTCATAAATGACCAGCATGGTCGTATAATAATAAGGCAGAACAGTTGAAACTGGAGCAGCAGCACGGTCAGGTGGACTGGGGACAGCAAGGAGTCATCATGTCAGGTAGTCCTGGGGCATGGTCCTAGGGCTTAGGTCAGTTGAAACTGGAGCAGCAGCACGGTCAGGTGGACTGGGGACAGCAAGGAGTCATCATGTCAGGTAGTCCTGGGGCATGGTCCTAGGGCTCAGGTCCTCTGAGAGAGAGAAAGAAAGAGAGAATTAGAGAGAGCATATGTGGGGTGGCCAGTCCTCTTCTGGCTGTGCCGGGTGGAGATTATAACAGAACATGGCCAAGATGTTCAAATGTTCATAAATGACCAGCATGGTCGAATAATAATAAGGCAGAACAGTTGAAACTGGAGCAGCAGCACGGCCAGGTGGACTGGGGACAGCAAGGAGTCATCATGTCAGGTAGTCCTGGGGCATGGTCCTAGGGCTCAGGTCCTCCGAGAGAGAAAGAGAGAATTAGAGAACGCACACTTAGATTCACACAGGACACCGAATAGGACAGGAGAGGTACTCCAGATATAACAAACTGACCCTAGCCCCCCGACACATAAACTACTGCAGCATAAATACTGGAGGCTGAGACAGGAGGGGTCAGGAGACACTGTGGCCCCATCCGAGGACACCCCCGGACAGGGCCAAACAGGAAGGATATAACCCCACCCACTTTGCCAAAGCACAGCCCCCACACCACTAGAGGGATATCTTCAACCACCAACTTACCATCCTGAGACAAGGCTGAGTATAGCCCACAAAGATCTCCGCCATGACACAACCCAAGGGGGGGCGCCAACCCAGACAGGATGACCACATCAGTGAATCAACCCACTCAGGTGACGCACCCCTTCCAAGGACGGCATGAGAGAGCCCCAGTAAGCCAGTGACTCAGCCCCTGTAATAGGGTTAGAGGCAGAGAATCCCAGTGGAAAGAGGGGAACCGGCCAGGCAGAGACAGCAAGGGCGGTTCGTTGCTCCAGAGCCTTTCCGTTCACCTTCCCACTCCTGGGCCAGACTACACTCAATCATATGACCAACTGAAGAGATGAGTCTTCAGTAAAGACTTAAAGGTTGAGACCGAGTTTGCGTCTCTGACATGGGTAGGCAGACCGTTCCATAAAAATGGAGCTCTATAGGAGAAAGCCCTGCCTCCAGTTGTTTGCTTAGAAATTCTAGGGACAATTAGGAGGCCTGCGTCTTGTGACCGTAGCGTACGTGTAGGTATGTACGGCAGGACCAAATCAGAGAGATAGGTAGGAGCAAGCCCATGTAATGCTTTGTAGGTTAGCAGTAAAACCTTGAAATCAGCCCTTGCTTTGACAGGAAGCCAGTGTAGAGAGGCTAGCACTGGAGTAATATGATAAAAAAATGTGGTTCTAGTCAGGATTCTAGCAGCCGTATTTAGCACCAACTGAAGTTTATTTAGTGCTTTATCCGGGTAGCCGGAATGTAGAGCATTGCAGTAGTCTAACCTAGAAGTGACAAAAGCATGGATTAATTTTTCTGTATCATTTTTGGACAGAAAGTTTCTGATTTTTGCAATGTTACGTAGATGGAAAAAAAGCTGTCCTTGAAATGGTCTTGATATGTTCTTCAAAAGAGAGATCAGGGTCCAGAGTAACGCCGTGGTCCTTCACAGTTTTATTTGAGACGACTGTACAACCATTAAGATTAATTGTCAGATTCAACAGAAGATCTCTTTGTTTCTTGGGACCTAGAACAAGCATCTCTGTTTTGTCTGAGTTTAAAAGTAGAAAGTTTGCAGCCATCCACTTCCTTATGTCTGAAACACATGCTTCTAGCAAGGGCAATTTTGGGGCTTCACCATGTTTCATTGAAATGTACAGCTGTGTGTCATCCGCATAGCAATGAAAGTTAACATTATGTTTTCGAATAACATCCCCAAGAGGTAAAATATATAGTGAAAACAATTAGTGGTCCCAAAACGGAACCTCGAGGAACACCGAAATTTACAGTTGATTTGTCAGAGGACAAACCATTCACAGAGACAAACTGATATCTTTCTGACAGATAAGATCTAAACCAGGCCAGAACTTGTCCGTGTAGACCAATTTGGGTTTCCAATCTCTCCAAAAGAATGTGGTGATCGATGGTATCAAAAGCAGCACTAAGGTCTAGGAGCACAAGGACAGATGCAGAGCCTCGGTCCGATGCCATTAAAATGTTATTTACCACCTTCACAAGTGCCGTCTCAGTGCTATGATGGGGTCTAAAACCAGACTGAAGCATTTCGTATACATTGTTTGTCTTCAGGAAGGCAGTAAGTTGCTGCGCAACAGCCTTTTCTAAAAATTTTGAGAGGAATGGAAGATTCGATATAGGCCGATAGTTTTTTATATTTTCTGGGTCAAGGTTTGGATTTTTCAAGAGAGGCTTTATTACTACCACTTTTAGTGAGTTTGGTACACATCCGGTGGATAGAGAGCCGTTTATTATGTTCAACATAGGAGGGCCAAGCACAGGAAGCAGCTCTTTCAGTAGTTTAGTTGGAATAGGGTCCAGTATGCAGCTTGAAGGTTTAGAGGCCATGATTATTTTCATCATTGTGTCAAGAGATATAGTACTAAAACACTTGAGCGTCTCTCTTGATCCTAGGTCCTGGGAGAGTTGTGCAGACTCAGGACAACTGAGCTTTGAAGGAATACGCAGATTTAAAGAGGAGTCTGTAATTTGCTTTCTAATAATCATAATCTTTTCCTCAAAGAAGTTCATGAATTTATCACTGCTAAAGTGAAGGTCATCCTCTCTTGGGGAATGCTGCTTTTTAGTTAGCTTTGCGACAGTATCAAAAAGGAATTTCGGATTGTTCTTATTTTCCTCAATTAAGTTAGAAAAATAGGATGATCGAGCAGCAGTAAGGGCTCTACGGTACTGCACGGTACTGTCTTTCCAAGCTAGTCGGAAGACTTCCAGTTTGGTGTGGCGCCATTTCCGTTCCAATTTTCTGGAAGCTTGCTTCAGAGCTCGGGTATTTTCTGTGTACCAGGGAGCTAGTTTCTTATGAGAAATGTTTTTAGTTTTTAGGGGTGCAACTGCATCTAGGGTATTGCGCAAGGCTAAATTGAGTTCCTCAGTTAGGTGGTTAACTGATTTTTGTCCTCTGGCGTCCTTGGGTAGACAGAGGGAATCTGGAAGGACATCAAGGAATCTTTGTGTTGTCTGTGAATTTATAGCACGACTTTTGATGTTCCTTGGTTGGGGTCTGAGCAGATTATTTGTTGCAATTGCAAACGTAATAAAATAGTGGTCCGATAGTCCAGGATTATGAGGAAAAACATTAAGATCCACAACATTTATTCCATGGGACAAAACTAGGTCCAGCGTATGACTGTGACAGTGAGTGGGTCCAGAGACATGTTGGACAAAACCCACTGAGTCGATGATGGCTCCGAAAGCCTTTTGGAGTGGGTCTGTGGACTTTTCCATGTGAATATTAAAGTCACCAAAGATTAGAATATTATCTGCTATGACTACAAGGTCCGATAGGAATTCAGGGAACTCAGTGAGGAACGCTGTATATGGCCCAGGAGGCCTGTAAACAGTAGCTATAAAAAGTGATTGAGTAGGCTGCATAGATTTCATGACTAGAAGGTCAAAAGACGAAAACGTCATTTTTTTTTGTAAATTGAAATTTGCTATCGTAAATGTTAGCAACACCTCCGCCTATATGTTCACTAGTGTAGCCAGGAGGTGAGGCCTCATTTAACACATTAAATTCATCAGGCTTAAGCCATGTTTCAGTCAGGCCAATCACATCAAGATTATGGTCAGTGATTAGTTCATTGACTATAATTGCCTTTGAAGTAAGGGATCTAACATTAAGTAGCCCTATTTTGAGATGTGAGGTATCATGATCTCTTTCAATAATGACAGGAATGGAGGTGGTCTTTATCCTAGTGAGATTGCTAAGGCGAACACCGCCCTGTTTAGTTTTGCCCAACCTAGGTTGAGGCACAGACACAGTCTCAATGGTGATAGCTGAGCTGACTACACTGACTGTGCTAGTGGCAGACTCCACTATGCTGGCAGGCTGGCTAACAGCCTGCTGCCTGGCCTGCACCCTATTTCATTGTGGAGCTAGAGGAGTTAGAGCCCTGTCTATGTTGGTAGATAAGATGAGAGCACCCCTCCAGCTAGGATGGAATCCGTCACTCCTCAGCAGGTCAGGCTTGGTCCTGTTTGTGGGTGAGTCCCAGAAAGAGGGCCAATTATCTACAAATTCTATCTTTTGGGAGGAGCAGAAAACAGTTTTCAGCCAGCGATTGAGTTGTGAGACTCTGCTGTAGAGCTCATCACTCCCCCTAACTGGGAGGGGGCCAGAGACAATTACTCGATGCCGACACATCTTTCTAGCTGATTTACACGCAGAAGCTATGTTGCGCTTGGTGATCTCTGACTGTTTCATCCTAACATCGTTGGTGCCGACGTGGATAACAATATCTCTATACTCTCTACACTCGCCAGTTTTAGCTGGCGATTAGCCTTAACGTCGGTAGCCTTAACGTCGGTAGCCCTGCCCCCTGGTAAACAGTGTATGATCGCTGGATGATTCGTTTTAAGTCTAATACTGCGGGTAATGGAGTCGCCAATGACTAGAGTTTTCAATTTGTCAGAGCTAATGGTGGGAAGCTTCGGCGTCTCAGACCCCGTAACGAGAGGAGTAGAGACCAGAGAAGACTCGGCCTCTGACTCTGACTCGCTGCTTAATGGGGAAAACCGGTTGAAAGTTTCTGTCGGCTGAATGAGCGACACCGGTTGAGCGTTCCGGGGACTGTGCCAGGGGATTTATACTACTATCTGTAATTACTGGTGGCACAGACGCTGTTTCATCCTTTCCTACACTGAAATTACCCTTGCCTAACGATTGCATCTGAAGCTGGGCTTGTAGCACAGCTATCCTCGCCGTAAGGCGAGTACAGCGACTGCAATTAGAAGGCATCCTGTTAATGTTACTACTTAGCTTCGGCTGTTGGAGGTCCTGACGAATCGTGTCCAGATAAAGCGTCCGGAGTGAAAAAGTTGAGGAAAAAAAAAATATATATATATATATAAACAGTAATTAAAAAGTAAAAACAGTAAAGTTGTCAGGTAGCAAAATAGGTTGGCAACAAAATGCACAGCAACTCGAAAACAAGTCTGCAAGTTGTGACCGTAAATGACGTCAACACTCTAAAGGGAACTCCTGTCATGGCCGATCACAGTGACCTTCACTTCCTGGGTGAGATCCTGCAGGGGAGCACGCACAATGGGCACCATCCATATCTAAAAAATGTATACACTTGTTTTAAAGTCAATCATATTATGATTATGGCCTACTTTCTATAAGAAAACACAGCAAATGATTGTGTATGATGTGTATGATGTATGATTCACAATTCCCATATAATAATCCTTATATGTTTCATTGACCGTTTTCCACATGGGCGTGACGCCCATAGAGACCTATTCTAGCAGCCGGTGGATTAGAGAGTTCCCTGTGAGTAAATCTCTATGTTTATGTCATGTCACTTGGGATTTGGGCTGCTCGGCGAAACATAAACACAAAAAGTGACACGCATGCATGACTGAACGTGTGTAAAGTGTGTGTGACAGATTTGTGTGACAGATTGTGAATGTGTGTGTGCTTTCATATGTGTGTCTTAGTATGTAAAATGGCGTCTCAAATGAGTATTTTCTAGATGTTGAAGTTAGGCTCATTTTAGGTTCTGAATGAAAGGTGAAAAGACCATTTTCCGGACATTTAAAATACGTATTTTCCAGATGTTCAAAATACTGATTCTCCGGACATTGAAATCAGGTTCATTTTCCAGTCTGAATGAAAGTTGAAACAATGTAATTTACAGATGTTAAAAAAAGATATTTTTTGGTCATTGATTCTATGGCCAAATTTGAACTGCACATACATTCTCAATGAAGTAAGAATTATATCACAATACCAATTTGTATTATTGAAGATTGCAACATATAATATTTATTATTGCTCCCATCTGTCATATGCACTTATGTTATCCCTGACTGTAAGTCACTCTAGATAAGAGCATCTGATGAATGACCAAAATATAATTGTAAAAACAAACACTTGCAACATATTCTGGGTATTATTCTAATGAGCTCCGGCCTCCAAACAAGTACACATTTGGGTAATACTTTATTTGGATAGTCCAAATGTAACATTTCAACTAACTATCTACTAACCCTACCCCTAAACGTAACCCTTACCCTCGCCCTTATTCCAAACCTAACCCTAACCATAACCTTAGCAAGCAGTTGCTTATCAACAGATAGTTTGTTGATAGTATGACTATCCAGACTATTCAAATAAAGTGTGATCCAATTTTTGTTCGGTCCGGACCAGACCAAATCTGAACCAATCGTAGACATCTAGGCTGTGTTTCACAAGTTTGAACGGTACTGTACGACAGTTCAGTACAATAGAGCACAGTAAAGCACAGTAGAGTAGAGTACAGTACAGTTTAGTTCACTAAAGTAGAGTACATTAGAGTAAATTAAGGTGTAATACAGTACATTATACTATACTCTACTGTGCTGTGCTGTACTGAACTATACTTTACTTTTATTGACTTTACTTTACTGTACTCTACTGTGCTCTACTGTATTGTACTGTACTATACTGTACTTGTCTTTACTGACTGTACAGGGGTCGATAATCTAGAGTAGTGGGGCAAAGGTACAGAATGGCAGGCAGGCTCAGGGTCAGGTCAGGCAGAGGCCGGTAATCCAGTGTAGGGGCAAAGTTTCAGGACGGTAGGCAGGCTTAGGGTCAGGCAGAGTGGTCAGGCAGGCGGGCTCAGAGTCAGGACTGGCAAGGGTCAAACCAGAAGGGCAAGAAAAAGAGAGCCTGGGGAAAAGAAGGAGCTGAGACAAAATGCTGGTTGACTTGAACAAACAAGAGGAACTGGCAACAGACAAACAGAGAACACAGGTATAACTACCCATGGGATAATGGGGAAGATGGGCGACACCTGGAGGGGGGTGGAGACAGGCACAAGGACAGCTGAAACAGATCAGGGCGTAACAGTAATGTACTTTAATGTGCTGTACTGTGTGTGCTGTACTGTGCTGTTCAAACTTGTGAAGCATAGATGTATATTATAGGTTCAGATTCTGAACCAAAATTAGACATCTATGTTTGGGCCAAATCAAGGCCGGTCCGGTCCAAATCTGAACCAAAAATCAATATCTGTGGACGTTGGAATCAAGTCAGGTCCCGTGTGGCTTAGTCAATAAAGCATGGCAATTGCAACGCCAGGGTTGTTGGTTTGATTCCCACGGGGGACAGTTACCTGTACAAAAAGTTTTTGGATGGCTGTTCACTGGGGCATAGGCATATTCATTATACCGATTGTGTTGCAGAAAGTTGTTAAACGGAAGCAAATGGAACGAAACTGGGAGGGACTTAGCCTACCTGAATTTGTCCAACAGAAACTCAAATTTTTCGCTGTTTGCTTCCGTCTGGTTAGGCTAAACGGTAAACGGTTTCCGTAATGAATACACCACTGGTCACAAAAACAATGATTGATAGTCAGCTTAAACTTCTTAAATTCATCCATTATTGAGTTAAAATACAGATACTGTATAGGCCTACATTTGTAAAGTCATCCACAACAACCACAATCCAGGCACAAATAGCTAAATGAGAAAACTGTTGGATTCACATCAATGCGCTTTGTAGCCTGTATATCAATAATAAGTTAGGCTATAATAATAATAATAATAATAATAATAGGCTATCCATATCGCCCATAGGCTGCAAGCCTGCACCACTGCTGTCGTCATTACGTCCAAGCGTTTTTTTCAAGTTGGATAGTCTTTGGATGCCGACAGAAGTCGCACCATTGGACGACAGCTTGGACTGTAGTATACAAAAGCCTATTCCTGTTCTTTTCCCATGATTCATTAAACACACCTTTGCTGATTTAAATGTCATTGAGAAAACAGAAAGTTGTCAAATCTTTTTCCGCAATCCTAGTTTTTCAAAAGTATCTGTAGTCTGATTACAATATTTTTGCTAGTAATATAACAAATAACAATTACAGTTTTATTGTAATCCATTACATGTAATGGACTGTTATTTCCCAACCCTGCAAACAATGAGATGTTCAGTCTTGTCTTAGATTCTAATGCCTTAGTCTACAGGGCTAATGCATTGACAGTAGCTACAATTAGTGACACAACACACACTGTATACAACAGAGTCCTGAAATGATCTAGTGTTTCAGTTGGTGTTTTTATCTCACCATGAGGATGTCAACCCTTAGCATATGGTGCCACATCATCATTCAGTCGCACTCTTATTAAAGTCTTTGACAAACGAATGACTAAATGATCATTGGTGGTCTTAGCAAGTGTAGAAAATAAGATTTGGTGTGCTGAAACACTTCTTACACATTAATTACACTGCATTGATGTTTTGATACCTGGCCTCCTTGGATTCAGTGACACAAAATATCACAGACACCTATAAAAACACCAATGTGAATATTGGTGGGGAAACACACAAGTGGTAGTAAAAATTGTCAGGTAGATAGTATGCATAGTAAACGAAATGCCCCCTTGAAAGGTAAACCGTCTGAATTCAGATAGGTGACAAGCTGCCATCTTGTCTCACCCTCTCAAAGAGAATGCCTATGAAAAGGGAACCCTCATTTAAGCTTGTGACCATATTCAGTTATTGTGTCAATGTGGGTGTATGACACTAATGGTTGCCTCTTCCTGCTGCAGGTCCTTTCATGATGTGATCTGAGGGTGACTGTCATATTATAGCCCTACGCACCAAACTACATCAGAAAGAAAGAGACTGTGTCAGAGAGAGAAGAGACAAGAAGAAAAGAGCCATGGGGTATGGAGCCAGACCTCAACAAACATAGTATCATTTGCATACTGTAAAATATGAATATACTGTATGCTAAATGGATAGTTCACAGGTATTATAATAATTTACATGCTGCCAATCTTTTCCATTATGTTTTTTTATGCTTTTATGCTTGTGGAGAAAAAAATGAAGGTGGAATATGGACTCAGTTCAACATTAGACTACTTTTGAGGCACGGTAATGTCAGACAAATTCAGATTAATGTTATTTATTTCATTATTATTATTTTTTAGCAAAAACAGTGGCGTTGACAAATTCAAATTTTGGGGCAGATTTTCTATCAAAGTGTCTGGTTTCCTTGAAAAGAATTCTGAAAGAAATACACATCCTTACACATGTTTACACAATTCACTTATTTCATGACATCAAGCTTAGCCTGCTCATTTGAGCAAATTTACTGGGTTCATTATTCTATATCAACCGAGACACTGTATCTAATTGCCCTCCTTGAAAATGACTTAGTCTATATGGAAATGCTCAGTGAATGTAGGTCTACTTTGATCTGTTCAAACGCAGCACCATCCTTTCTGATTCACCCCCAACAGAGACACAGTAAGGGGTCTGGGGCTTTTAAAATTCATGCTATAATTTCTTTCTCTTCCTTTTTGCCTGCAATGGAAAAAGCCCCTGATACTGGTTATGATCTGACAGGAAGGTCTGATTTCTCAATTATTAAAAGAAGACCCAGATGGCAAATATAGAGACCCGGTCTATCTAAAAACTGGAGGCCCCTTACACTTCAATGTTGTGATGCAAAAATACTAGTGAAATGCATAGCACTCAGAATTAAAAGGGTTTTACCAGGTATTGTTCATCCTGATCAGACAGGTTTTTTATATGGACGATACATTGGAGATAATATACGACAACTACTAGAAATAGTAGAACATCATCAAACATCTAAGAAGCCAGACCTGGTATTTATAATGGATTTTGAAAAGGCATTTGATAAAGTAAGACTGGATTTTATTTATAAATGCCTGAATTCTTTTAATTTCGGGGATTCTCTTATGAAATGGGTACAAGGAGTAAAATAGTAAAAAAACAGCTACTTCTCAGAGTTTTGAATTGTCAAGAGGACTTAAACAGGGTGTCCACTGTCACCATATCTATTCGTTATGGCCATCGATATGCTTGCTATTAAAATCAGATCCAACAACATTAGAGGATTAGAAATGCATGTATGCCAATGACTCAAGTTTTATATTATGTACGCAAGCTAGATCCCTGCAATGTCTCATTGAAGATCTAGATAACTTTTCTGTACTCTCTGAACTAAAACATAATTATGATAAATGTACAATATTACGTATTGGAGCTTTAAATAATACAACTTCTAGTTTACCCTGCAGTTTACTTATAAAATGGGCTGATGGTGAAGTAGACGTACTCGGTATTCATATCACAAAATATACAAATAAGCTCTCCACAATGAATTTCAATAGAAAACTTGTAAAAATAGACAAGATCCTGCAACCATGGAGGATCTTGGATGTGTTTTTATGGAAAAATTGCCCTGATTAACTCCTTAGTCATATCTTAGTTTACTCAGTTACTTATGACGCTGCCTACTTCTGATGATTAGTTTTTCAAATCATATGAGCAAAAAATATTTCGCTTTATCTGGGACGCTAAACCAGACAAAATAAAATGAGCCTATCTATAAAATGAAAATGAATTTGGTGGGTTGAGATTATTAAATATAAAATAACTAAACCTTTCTCTAAAAGCTTCACTTATTCAAAAGTTGTACTTGAACCCTAAATGGATTTCAAGTAGATCACTAAGAAAAGCTCATCCATTGTTTAAAAATGGCATTTTGCCTTTGTGCAGATTGCCATGTCTTATTTTAGTTCATTCTCTTGGTTGTCGGTGCATTGGGGGTTCTTGGGGGTGGGGAATGGAATTAATTGTATTTTTTCTTGTGGAGGGGACTGTGGGAGGGGTCTCGAATGGTTGAGTGACAGCTATTGGGGAACTGTGAGGGGATCTTGGAGGGTTCGGGTTTACGTTTTTTGTCCTGGTGGGAGATCTGTCAACGTGCCAGTGAGCAGGGCATTGACCCTGGATGCTTCTGTGTGTCACACTGAATGAGAGTCTGTTGGATGACTGGTATGGTGTAGTTGTTGAGCGGCTTCACTGCAAGTATATTGTATATTTTGGATATTCAATAAAATAAAATAAAATCATTAATCAAATAAAAAAAAATATATAAAAAAAATTACGGTGATTGGCCAAATCATTCGTGAGGCATGTTTACAGTTGCCTTGCTACAATTTTTAGACATAAAGACAGAACATAATAGACAATAACAAAACATAAATGCAGCATCTAGTACAAAAACTAAATTTACCAGTTACGTTTAGACATTCACTAAATGGTCAAACCTATGGGGACACCTGCTCGTCGAACATCTCATTCCAACATCATGGGCATTAATATGGAGTTGGTCCCCCCTTTACTGCTATAACAGCCTCCACTCTTCTGGAAAGGCTTTCCACTAGATGTTGGAACATTGCTGCGGGGACTTGCTTCCATTCAGCCACAAGAGCATTAGTGAGTTCGGGCATTGACGTTGGGCGATTAGGCCTGGCTCGCAGTCCTCATTCCAATTAATCCCAAAGGTATTCAATGGGGGTGAGGTCAGGGCTCTGTGCAGGCCAGTCAAGTTCTTCCACACAGATCTCGACAAACCATTTCTATATATGCACACAAATTTCTAGCAGGGCAGAAATTTAACGAACTGACTTGTTGGAAAGGTGGCATCCTTTGGCGGTGCCACGTTAAAACTCACTGAAATCTTTAGTGTGGGCCATTCTACTGCCAATGTTTGTTTATGGAGAGTGCAAGGCTGTGTTCTCGATTTTATACACTTGTCAGCAACGGATCTGGCTGAAATAGCCAAATCCACTAATTTGAAGGGGTGTCCACATACTTTTTGCAATGTAATGTACATATCAATCAGTCTCTGTCTTCATTACATTCCACAATTAGGTGCTCCCTGTCTTTCCCTATCATAAAGCTGTATCTATGTAACAAATGGCATGGGATGTGGATTGATCTCAACAGTAGACCACTTTGTGAAACTTTTATTTTGGTGCTACCCCTTTAAAAATGTAATTGTCATGGATCAATGCTAAACCATAAATTAACATTGATGTTAAAAATGCCACAGCATGAAAGTTAGTTCAAACCAGTGTTCACTGTTCAGCTCCACAAAAAAACAGGTACCCTTTCAACAATAATTCAAAGATTTTAATCCTCTCTGGTACAACACAGGTGACCTTTCTCACATGCCAAATCAAATCAAATCAAATGTATTTATATAGCCCTTCGTACGTCAGCTGATATCTCAAAGTGCTGTACAGAAACCTAAAACCCCAAACAGCAAGCAATGCAGGTGTAGAAGCACGGTGGCTAGGAAAAACTCCCTAGAAAGGCCAAAACCTAGGAAGAAACCTAGAGAGGAACCAGGCTATATGGGGTGGCCAGTCCTCTTCTGGCTGTGCCGGGTGGAGATTATAACAGAACATGGCCAAGATGTTCAAATGTTCATAAATGACCAGCATGGTCGTATAATAATAAGGCAGAACAGTTGAAACTGGAGCAGCAGCACGGTCAGGTGGACTGGGGACAGCAAGGAGTCATCATGTCAGGTAGTCCTGGGGCATGGTCCTAGGGCTTAGGTCAGTTGAAACTGGAGCAGCAGCACGGTCAGGTGGACTGGGGACAGCAAGGAGTCATCATGTCAGGTAGTCCTGGGGCATGGTCCTAGGGCTCAGGTCCTCTGAGAGAGAGAAAGAAAGAGAGAATTAGAGAGAGCATATGTGGGGTGGCCAGTCCTCTTCTGGCTGTGCCGGGTGGAGATTATAACAGAACATGGCCAAGATGTTCAAATGTTCATAAATGACCAGCATGGTCGAATAATAATAAGGCAGAACAGTTGAAACTGGAGCAGCAGCACGGCCAGGTGGACTGGGGACAGCAAGGAGTCATCATGTCAGGTAGTCCTGGGGCATGGTCCTAGGGCTCAGGTCCTCCGAGAGAGAAAGAGAGAATTAGAGAACGCACACTTAGATTCACACAGGACACCGAATAGGACAGGAGAGGTACTCCAGATATAACAAACTGACCCTAGCCCCCCGACACATAAACTACTGCAGCATAAATACTGGAGGCTGAGACAGGAGGGGTCAGGAGACACTGTGGCCCCATCCGAGGACACCCCCGGACAGGGCCAAACAGGAAGGATATAACCCCACCCACTTTGCCAAAGCACAGCCCCCACACCACTAGAGGGATATCTTCAACCACCAACTTACCATCCTGAGACAAGGCTGAGTATAGCCCACAAAGATCTCCGCCATGGCACAACCCAAGGGGGGGCGCCAACCCAGACAGGATGACCACATCAGTGAATCAACCCACTCAGGTGACGCACCCCTTCCAAGGACGGCATGAGAGAGCCCCAGTAAGCCAGTGACTCAGCCCCTGTAATAGGGTTAGAGGCAGAGAATCCCAGTGGAAAGAGGGGAACCGGCCAGGCAGAGACAGCAAGGGCGGTTCGTTGCTCCAGAGCCTTTCCGTTCACCTTCCCACTCCTGGGCCAGACTACACTCAATCATATGACCAACTGAAGAGATGAGTCTTCAGTAAAGACTTAAAGGTTGAGACCGAGTTTGCGTCTCTGACATGGGTAGGCAGACCGTTCCATAAAAATGGAGCTCTATAGGAGAAAGCCCTGCCTCCAGTTGTTTGCTTAGAAATTCTAGGGACAATTAGGAGGCCTGCGTCTTGTGACCGTAGCGTACGTGTAGGTATGTACGGCAGGACCAAATCAGAGAGATAGGTAGGAGCAAGCCCATGTAATGCTTTGTAGGTTAGCAGTAAAACCTTGAAATCAGCCCTTGCTTTGACAGGAAGCCAGTGTAGAGAGGCTAGCACTGGAGTAATATGATAAAAAAATGTGGTTCTAGTCAGGATTCTAGCAGCCGTATTTAGCACCAACTGAAGTTTATTTAGTGCTTTATCCGGGTAGCCGGAATGTAGAGCATTGCAGTAGTCTAACCTAGAAGTGACAAAAGCATGGATTAATTTTTCTGTATCATTTTTGGACAGAAAGTTTCTGATTTTTGCAATGTTACGTAGATGGAAAAAAAGCTGTCCTTGAAATGGTCTTGATATGTTCTTCAAAAGAGAGATCAGGGTCCAGAGTAACGCCGTGGTCCTTCACAGTTTTATTTGAGACGACTGTACAACCATTAAGATTAATTGTCAGATTCAACAGAAGATCTCTTTGTTTCTTGGGACCTAGAACAAGCATCTCTGTTTTGTCTGAGTTTAAAAGTAGAAAGTTTGCAGCCATCCACTTCCTTATGTCTGAAACACATGCTTCTAGCAAGGGCAATTTTGGGGCTTCACCATGTTTCATTGAAATGTACAGCTGTGTGTCATCCGCATAGCAATGAAAGTTAACATTATGTTTTCGAATAACATCCCCAAGAGGTAAAATATATAGTGAAAACAATTAGTGGTCCCAAAACGGAACCTCGAGGAACACCGAAATTTACAGTTGATTTGTCAGAGGACAAACCATTCACAGAGACAAACTGATATCTTTCTGACAGATAAGATCTAAACCAGGCCAGAACTTGTCCGTGTAGACCAATTTGGGTTTCCAATCTCTCCAAAAGAATGTGGTGATCGATGGTATCAAAAGCAGCACTAAGGTCTAGGAGCACAAGGACAGATGCAGAGCCTCGGTCCGATGCCATTAAAATGTTATTTACCACCTTCACAAGTGCCGTCTCAGTGCTATGATGGGGTCTAAAACCAGACTGAAGCATTTCGTATACATTGTTTGTCTTCAGGAAGGCAGTAAGTTGCTGCGCAACAGCCTTTTCTAAAAATTTTGAGAGGAATGGAAGATTCGATATAGGCCGATAGTTTTTTATATTTTCTGGGTCAAGGTTTGGATTTTTCAAGAGAGGCTTTATTACTACCACTTTTAGTGAGTTTGGTACACATCCGGTGGATAGAGAGCCGTTTATTATGTTCAACATAGGAGGGCCAAGCACAGGAAGCAGCTCTTTCAGTAGTTTAGTTGGAATAGGGTCCAGTATGCAGCTTGAAGGTTTAGAGGCCATGATTATTTTCATCATTGTGTCAAGAGATATAGTACTAAAACACTTGAGCGTCTCTCTTGATCCTAGGTCCTGGGAGAGTTGTGCAGACTCAGGACAACTGAGCTTTGAAGGAATACGCAGATTTAAAGAGGAGTCTGTAATTTGCTTTCTAATAATCATAATCTTTTCCTCAAAGAAGTTCATGAATTTATCACTGCTAAAGTGAAGGTCATCCTCTCTTGGGGAATGCTGCTTTTTAGTTAGCTTTGCGACAGTATCAAAAAGGAATTTCGGATTGTTCTTATTTTCCTCAATTAAGTTAGAAAAATAGGATGATCGAGCAGCAGTAAGGGCTCTACGGTACTGCACGGTACTGTCTTTCCAAGCTAGTCGGAAGACTTCCAGTTTGGTGTGGCGCCATTTCCGTTCCAATTTTCTGGAAGCTTGCTTCAGAGCTCGGGTATTTTCTGTGTACCAGGGAGCTAGTTTCTTATGAGAAATGTTTTTAGTTTTTAGGGGTGCAACTGCATCTAGGGTATTGCGCAAGGCTAAATTGAGTTCCTCAGTTAGGTGGTTAACTGATTTTTGTCCTCTGGCGTCCTTGGGTAGACAGAGGGAATCTGGAAGGACATCAAGGAATCTTTGTGTTGTCTGTGAATTTATAGCACGACTTTTGATGTTCCTTGGTTGGGGTCTGAGCAGATTATTTGTTGCAATTGCAAACGTAATAAAATAGTGGTCCGATAGTCCAGGATTATGAGGAAAAACATTAAGATCCACAACATTTATTCCATGGGACAAAACTAGGTCCAGCGTATGACTGTGACAGTGAGTGGGTCCAGAGACATGTTGGACAAAACCCACTGAGTCGATGATGGCTCCGAAAGCCTTTTGGAGTGGGTCTGTGGACTTTTCCATGTGAATATTAAAGTCACCAAAGATTAGAATATTATCTGCTATGACTACAAGGTCCGATAGGAATTCAGGGAACTCAGTGAGGAACGCTGTATATGGCCCAGGAGGCCTGTAAACAGTAGCTATAAAAAGTGATTGAGTAGGCTGCATAGATTTCATGACTAGAAGGTCAAAAGACGAAAACGTCATTTTTTTTTGTAAATTGAAATTTGCTATCGTAAATGTTAGCAACACCTCCGCCTATATGTTCACTAGTGTAGCCAGGAGGTGAGGCCTCATTTAACACATTAAATTCATCAGGCTTAAGCCATGTTTCAGTCAGGCCAATCACATCAAGATTATGGTCAGTGATTAGTTCATTGACTATAATTGCCTTTGAAGTAAGGGATCTAACATTAAGTAGCCCTATTTTGAGATGTGAGGTATCATGATCTCTTTCAATAATGACAGGAATGGAGGTGGTCTTTATCCTAGTGAGATTGCTAAGGCGAACACCGCCCTGTTTAGTTTTGCCCAACCTAGGTTGAGGCACAGACACAGTCTCAATGGTGATAGCTGAGCTGACTACACTGACTGTGCTAGTGGCAGACTCCACTATGCTGGCAGGCTGGCTAACAGCCTGCTGCCTGGCCTGCACCCTATTTCATTGTGGAGCTAGAGGAGTTAGAGCCCTGTCTATGTTGGTAGATAAGATGAGAGCACCCCTCCAGCTAGGATGGAGTCCGTCACTCCTCAGCAGGTCAGGCTTGGTCCTGTTTGTGGGTGAGTCCCAGAAAGAGGGCCAATTATCTACAAATTCTATCTTTTGGGAGGAGCAGAAAACAGTTTTCAGCCAGCGATTGAGTTGTGAGACTCTGCTGTAGAGCTCATCACTCCCCCTAACTGGGAGGGGGCCAGAGACAATTACTCGATGCCGACACATCTTTCTAGCTGATTTACACGCAGAAGCTATGTTGCGCTTGGTGATCTCTGACTGTTTCATCCTAACATCGTTGGTGCCGACGTGGATAACAATATCTCTATACTCTCTACACTCGCCAGTTTTAGCTGGCGATTAGCCTTAACGTCGGTAGCCTTAACGTCGGTAGCCCTGCCCCCTGGTAAACAGTGTATGATCGCTGGATGATTCGTTTTAAGTCTAATACTGCGGGTAATGGAGTCGCCAATGACTAGAGTTTTCAATTTGTCAGAGCTAATGGTGGGAAGCTTCGGCGTCTCAGACCCCGTAACGAGAGGAGTAGAGACCAGAGAAGACTCGGCCTCTGACTCTGACTCGCTGCTTAATGGGGAAAACCGGTTGAAAGTTTCTGTCGGCTGAATGAGCGACACCGGTTGAGCGTTCCTACAGCATTTCCTTCCAGAAACCGTGAGAAAGTTGTCCGGCTGCGGGGACTGTGCCAGGGGATTTATACTACTATCTGTACTTACTGGTGGCACAGACGCTGTTTCATCCTTTCCTACACTGAAATTACCCTTGCCTAACGATTGCATCTGAAGCTGGGCTTGTAGCACAGCTATCCTCGCCGTAAGGCGAGTACAGCGACTGCAATTAGAAGGCATCCTGTTAATGTTACTACTTAGCTTCGGCTGTTGGAGGTCCTGACGAATCGTGTCCAGATAAAGCGTCCGGAGTGAAAAAGTTGAGGAAAAAAAAAATATATATATATATATATAAACAGTAATTAAAAAGTAAAAACAGTAAAGTTGTCAGGTAGCAAAATAGGTTGGCAACAAAACGCACAGCAACTCGAAAACAAGTCTGCAAGTTGTGACCGTAAATGACGTCAACACTCTAAAGGGAACTCCTGTCATGGCCGATCACAGTGACCTTCACTTCCTGGGTGAGATCCTGCAGGGGAGCACGCACAATGGGCACCATCCATATCTAAAAAATGTATACACTTGTTTTAAAGTCAATCATATTATGATTATGGCCTACTTTCTATAAGAAAACACAGCAAATGATTGTGTATGATGTGTATGATGTATGATTCACAATTCCCATATAATAATCCTTATATGTTTCATTGACCGTTTTCCACATGGGCATGACGCCCATAGAGACCTATTCTAGCAGCCGGTGGATTAGAGAGTTCCCTGTGAGTAAATCTCTATGTTTATGTCATGTCACTTGGGATTTGGGCTGCTCGGCGAAACATAAACACAAAAAGTGACACGCATGCATGACTGAACGTGTGTAAAGTGTGTGTGACAGATTTGTGTGACAGATTGTGAATGTGTGTGTGCTTTCATATGTGTGTCTTAGTATGTAAAATGGCGTCTCAAATGAGTATTTTCTAGATGTTGAAGTTAGGCTCATTTTAGGTTCTGAATGAAAGGTGAAAAGACCATTTTCCGGACATTTAAAATACGTATTTTCCAGATGTTCAAAATACTGATTCTCCGGACATTGAAATCAGGTTCATTTTCCAGTCTGAATGAAAGTTGAAACAATGTAATTTACAGATGTTAAAAAAAGATATTTTTTGGTCATTGATTCTATGGCCAAATTTGAACTGCACATACATTCTCAATGAAGTAAGAATTATATCACAATACCAATTTGTATTATTGAAGATTGCAACATATAATATTTATTATTGCTCCCATCTGTCATATGCACTTATGTTATCCCTGACTGTAAGTCACTCTAGATAAGAGCATCTGATGAATGACCAAAATATAATTGTAAAAACAAACACTTGCAACATATTCTGGGTATTATTCTAATGAGCTCCGGCCTCCAAACAAGTACACATTTGGGTAATACTTTATTTGGATAGTCCAAATGTAACATTTCAACTAACTATCTACTAACCCTACCCCTAAACGTAACCCTTACCCTCGCCCTTATTCCAAACCTAACCCTAACCATAACCTTAGCAAGCAGTTGCTTATCAACAGATAGTTTGTTGATAGTATGACTATCCAGACTATTCAAATAAAGTGTGATCCAATTTTTGTTCGGTCCGGACCAGACCAAATCTGAACCAATCGTAGACATCTAGGCTGTGTTTCACAAGTTTGAACGGTACTGTACGACAGTTCAGTACAATAGAGCACAGTAAAGCACAGTAGAGTAGAGTACAGTACAGTTTAGTTCACTAAAGTAGAGTACATTAGAGTAAATTAAGGTGTAATACAGTACATTATACTATACTCTACTGTGCTGTGCTGTACTGAACTATACTTTACTTTTATTGACTTTACTTTACTGTACTCTACTGTGCTCTACTGTATTGTACTGTACTATACTGTACTTGTCTTTACTGACTGTACAGGGGTCGATAATCTAGAGTAGTGGGGCAAAGGTACAGAATGGCAGGCAGGCTCAGGGTCAGGTCAGGCAGAGGCCGGTAATCCAGTGTAGGGGCAAAGTTTCAGGACGGTAGGCAGGCTTAGGGTCAGGCAGAGTGGTCAGGCAGGCGGGCTCAGAGTCAGGACTGGCAAGGGTCAAACCAGAAGGGCAAGAAAAAGAGAGCCTGGGGAAAAGAAGGAGCTGAGACAAAATGCTGGTTGACTTGAACAAACAAGAGGAACTGGCAACAGACAAACAGAGAACACAGGTATAACTACCCATGGGATAATGGGGAAGATGGGCGACACCTGGAGGGGGGTGGAGACAGGCACAAGGACAGGTGAAACAGATCAGGGCGTAACAGTAATGTACTTTAATGTGCTGTACTGTGTGTGCTGTACTGTGCTGTTCAAACTTGTGAAGCATAGATGTATATTATAGGTTCAGATTCTGAACCAAAATTAGACATCTATGTTTGGGCCAAATCAAGGCCGGTCCGGTCCAAATCTGAACCAAAAATCAATATCTGTGGACGTTGGAATCAAGTCAGGTCCCGTGTGGCTTAGTCAATAAAGCATGGCAATTGCAACGCCAGGGTTGTTGGTTTGATTCCCACGGGGGACAGTTACCTGTACAAAAAGTTTTTGGATGGCTGTTCACTGGGGCATAGGCATATTCATTATACCGATTGTGTTGCAGAAAGTTGTTAAACGGAAGTAAATGGAACGAAACTGGGAGGGACTTAGCCTACCTGAATTTGTCCAACAGAAACTCAAATTTTTCGCTGTTTGCTTCCGTCTGGTTAGGCTAAACGGTAAACGGTTTCCGTAATGAATACACCACTGGTCACAAAAACAATGATTGATAGTCAGCTTAAACTTCTTAAATTCATCCATTATTGAGTTAAAATACAGATACTGTATAGGCCTACATTTGTAAAGTCATCCACAACAACCACAATCCAGGCACAAATAGCTAAATGAGAAAACTGTTGGATTCACATCAATGCGCTTTGTAGCCTATATATCAATAATAAGTTAGGCTATAATAATAATAATAATAATAATAATAATAGGCTATCCATATCGCCCATAGGCTGCAAGCCTGCACCACTGCTGTCGTCATTACGTCCAAGCGTTTTTTTCAAGTTGGATAGTCTTTGGATGCCGACAGAAGTCGCACCATTGGACGACAGCTTGGACTGTAGTATACAAAAGCCTATTCCTGTTCTTTTCCCATGATTCATTAAACACACCTTTGCTGATTTAAATGTCATTGAGAAAACAGAAAGTTGTCAAATCTTTTTCCGCAATCCTAGTTTTTCAAAAGTATCTGTAGTCTGATTACAATATTTTTGCTAGTAATATAACAAATAACAATTACAGTTTTATTGTAATCCATTACATGTAATGGACTGTTATTTCCCAACCCTGCAAACAATGAGATGTTCAGTCTTGTCTTAGATTCTAATGCCTTAGTCTACAGGGCTAATGCATTGACAGTAGCTACAATTAGTGACACAACACACACTGTATACAACAGAGTCCTGAAATGATCTAGTGTTTCAGTTGGTGTTTTTATCTCACCATGAGGATGTCAACCCTTAGCATATGGTGCCACATCATCATTCAGTCGCACTCTTATTAAAGTCTTTGACAAACAAATGACTAAATGATCATTGGTGGTCTTAGCAAGTGTAGAAAATAAGATTTGGTGTGCTGAAACACTTCTTACACATTAATTACACTGCATTGATGTTTTGATACCTGGCCTCCTTGGATTCAGTGACACAAAATATCACAGACACCTATAAAAACACCAATGTGAATATTGGTGGGGAAACACACAAGTGGTAGTAAAAATTGTCAGGTAGATAGTATGCATAGTAAACGAAATGCCCCCTTGAAAGGTAAACCGTCTGAATTCAGATAGGTGACAAGCTGCCATCTTGTCTCACCCTCTCAAAGAGAATGCCTATGAAAAGGGAACCCTCATTTAAGCTTGTGACCATATTCAGTTATTGTGTCAATGTGGGTGTATGACACTAATGGTTGCCTCTTCCTGCTGCAGGTCCTTTCATGATGTGATCTGAGGGTGACTGTCATATTATAGCCCTACGCACCAAACTACATCAGAAAGAAAGAGACTGTGTCAGAGAGAGAAGAGACAAGAAGAAAAGAGCCATGGGGTATGGAGCCAGACCTCAACAAACATAGTATCATTTGCATACTGTAAAATATGAATATACTGTATGCTAAATGGATAGTTCACAGGTATTATAATAATTTACATGCTGCCAATCTTTTCCATTATGTTTTTTTATGCTTTTATGCTTGTGGAGAAAAAAATGAAGGTGGAATATGGACTCAGTTCAACATTAGACTACTTTTGAGGCACGATAATGTCAGACAAATTCAGATTAATGTTATTTATTTCATTTTTTTTTTTTTTTTGCAAAAACAGTGGCGTTGACAAATTCAAATTTGGGGCAGATTTTCTATCAAAGTGTCTGGTTTCCTTGAAAAGAATTCTGAAAGAAATACACATCCTTACACATGTTTACACAATTCACTTATTTCATGACATCAAGCTTAGCCTGCTCATTTGAGCAAATTTACTGGGTTCATTATTCTATATCAACCGAGACACTGTATCTAATTGCCCTCCTTGAAAATGACTTAGTCTATATGGAAATGCTCAGTGAATGTAGGTCTACTTTGATCTGTTCAAACGCAGCACCATCCTTTCTGATTCACCCCCAACAGAGACACAGTAAGGGGTCTGGGGCTTTTAAAATTCATGCTATAATTTCTTTCTCTTCCTTTTTGCCTGCAATGGAAAAAGCCCCTGATACTGGTTACCCCCCCCCCCCCCCCCCCACCCCCCCCAGAGAACTATAGAGGAGCAGTTCCATTTTGGGACCAAAGGCTTAAGATGGAGTTGAAGATTAAATATATATTGTACATTTGACACTTTTTATAAACAGTTTGGAATGCTTCCTCTTCAAGATTTAAGCCTGGGTATCTGTAAAGCACTTCGTGACAACTGATGATGTACATTTTTTTATAAAATACATTTGCAAGGGCGCAGTGTATGTTACTGCTAGACGAAGGATACATTTTTGTGTTACCGATTGACCAAGGACTCATTTTTGTGTTACCGCTAGACCAAGGACTCATTTTTGTGTTACCGCTAGACCAAGGACTCATTTTTGTGTTACCGCTAGACCAAGGACTCATTTTTGTGTTACCGCTAGACCGAGGACTCATTTTTGTGTATAAGAGTAAGTGGATGAGTGAGTGAGAAAAGGAGAGTGAAAAATTCAGCCACCACAAACCAAACCCAGCACTCCCTACCCTCTGAACAGCAGGCTTCTGTGCTTGAATTCTGCTTTGTCAGCCTCTGACCAAAGCTCAATCAAAACACTATGAATACAACAAAGAGATTATCAATTATTCCCAGGCCAATCTGAAACTATTCTAATCCCGTCATGCCCTGGTGTAGCGTGAAGTTATTTCCCCCACTAATGGTTAAGGTGATCTAACACTTGCACTTGACTCCCCCCCCCCGTACTAGCTCGGACTTTGCTGATAGCTATTTTATTGAGGAGAAATGTACTTAATATGAATGTGATCTGTGGTTGTCCCATCTAGCTATTTTAAGATGAATGCACTAACTGTAAGTTGCTTTGGATAAGAGTGTCTGCTAAAATAAAGAATACGTAGGTAAATGGTTAGGATTGTAGGAGAGATCCTAGATCTGTACCTCAGGAAAACTTTACCTTTAAAAGTTGGCACGGGGTACCTGGATCGAGTTGATGTGCATGGGTATGCGGTAATTAAGGTAGATATGTACGTATACAGTGCATTCGGAAAGTATTCAGACACCTTGACCTTTTCCACATTTTCTTATATTACAGCCTTATTCAATTGTTTTTCCCCTCATCAATCTACACACAATACCCCATAATGACAAAGCAAAAAATGAAAAAAATGAAATATCATATTTATATAAGTATTGAGACCCTTTACTTAGTACTTTGTTGAAGCAACTTTGGCAGCAATTACAGCCTCAAGTCTTCTTCGGTATGACAATACAAGCTTGGCACACCTGTATTTGGGGAGTTTCTCCCATCCTTCTCTGCAGTTCCTCTCAAGCTCTGTCAGGTTGGATGGGTGTGTCGCTGCACAGCTATTTTCAGGTCTCTAGATGTTCAATCGGATTCAAGTCTGGGCTCTGCCTGGGCCACTCAAGGACATTCAGAGACTTGTCCCAAAGCCACTTCAGCATTGTCAGTCAGGTTTGCTCCAGACGTGATGCTTTGCATTCAGGCCAAAGAGTTCAATTTTGTTTTCATCAGACCAGAGAATCTTGTTTCACAGGGTCTGAGAGTGTTTAGGTACCTTTTGGCAAACTCGAAGTGGGCTTTCATGTACCTTTTACTGGGGAGTGGCTTCCGTCTGGCCACTCTACCATAAAGGCCTGATTGGTGGAGGGCTGCGGAGATGGTTGTCCTTCTGGAAGGTTCTCCCTTCTCCACAGAGGAACTCTGGAGCTCTGTCAGAGTGACCATTGGGTTCTTGGTCACCTCCCTGACCAAGGCCCTTCTCCCCCGAATGCTCAGTTTGGCCGGGCGGCCAGCTCTACGCAGAGTCTTGGGTGTTCCAAACTTCTTCCAGTGGAGACCACTGTGTTCTTGGAGACCTTCAATACTCCAGAAATGTTTTGGTACCCTTCCCCAGATCTGTGCCTCGACACAATCCTGTCTCGGAGCTCTATAGACAATTTCTTCGACCTCATGGCTTGGTTTTTGCTCTGACATGCACTGTCAACTGTGGGACCTCATGTAGACGTGTGTGTATTTCCAAATCATGTCCAATCAATTGATTTACCACAGGTGGACTCCAATCAAGTCGTAGAAACATCTCAATGATGATCAATGGAAGCATGATGCACCTGAGCTCAATTTCTAGTCTCATAGCAAAGGGTCTGAATACTTATGTAATAAGATATTTCAAACATTAAAAAAACTAACTATTTTTACTTTGTCATTATGGGGTATTGTGTGTAGAGTGATGAGGAAAAAATACATTTAGTCCATTTAAGAATAAGGCTGTAACGTTAAAAAAAAATTGATAAAGGGAAGGGGCCTAAATACAAACGAGTTAGTGCAGAAAGGGTCAGATGCAGATAGTCTGGGTTGGTTAACTATTTAACTAACTATTTAGCAGTCTTATGGCTTAGGGTAGAAGCTGTTCAGGGTCCTGACTTGGTGCATCAGTACTGCTTGCCATGTGGTAGCAGAGAGAACAGTCTGACTTGGGCGCAGTGTCCTGCTACGCACCAGTGTGTTCTGTGCACCACATGCTTATTACTTTAGTATTCTCCCAGCACAGTGCACAATACATTGTAAAGTTATAAACAGTTCTGCATAGGGGTAGCTAGGGGAGACAGGCCTACCCCTTCACAGACACACCCCACTCTGAGCCAGCTTGCTTCTTCTCTTTCTGTCACTATCAAACTATCAAGGAATTCTGTAATCAAACAGGAATGAAAATAAATTCTTCCTTCTTTTCCTTTCTTTTTTAAATATCTGAAAGGGGCTTTCATGGACTGCTGCATAATGTCGGTTGTCATAGCAACAGCCTCCCTCCTGGGAGGGAGGGGCTGCAGAGTGATCCCCTTAGTAACCAAGGCCACGCTGGGAATTGAGCGCGCGCGGGATTCCCGAGCACGCAGAATAGAAATGAGAGAAAGAGTTACTGTATGTTTCAGGTTGGACATGATAATAATAGTTTTGAAATTGGACATTGAAAGGAACAAAACTTTTCACAGTTTCAGAAAAGTGTCAAAAGATTGTGATTTTAGAGGCAGAGTTTGCAAACATTCTTGAGTTTGATTAGGCTATGTGAAATAATTACTGTGGAAAGGGAGAAATTACAAAAGTATAAAAAATAAAACAAATCTATATAATATGTAATATTTATCATCTAAATATTTGTATGTTAATGCATAGACTGTAATATAATAGAAAAACAAAAAACAAAACAGTCAATTATCTACCCTGTCACACAAAAAAAAAATCACAAAAGCAGCATGCACTTGAATAATGTATGAAATATAGTTTATTTTTGTACATCTGCTTCGCACATCCAGTGAATGTAATATTGATGGCGTTTTAAAGCGGATTGGGTTGATGCATGTGTGTATTCCGCTGGGATTGCCTCCTTGCCTCGCTTTTTTGGCAGATCAGATATGCCTTTAAACCTGCAGCATAGAACCAACCCACTGCTTCATTTCTCCTGAAATTGACAGAGAAGGAAGGGGCGCACAGTTTTTGCTCCTCTCTCCTAAATATTGCCCTGGGGATACTGACCGACAATACATACATTCTCTAACAAAACGTGAGTATTTTTCAGTTTATTCTTGGAGGGATACTCCGATATCTGTTCAATGTGTTCGTTGTTTGTTGCGTCATTGTAAATTATTGCAATTAGTTTTATCAAACGATGTAGTCTAGAGCACATTCATGGGACACATGCATTATTTTTCGAAGATTGTTTCAGTAGCCTATTTCAACGTTGAAAGTTGTTTCATTGTTTCAGTTACTCTCACCACTTGCTTTATCAGCGCAAGAAAGCAATGCGTGTCATATGCAGTCTTGTTTGATTCCATGTATTTGTATGGTTTGACTTGTTGTAGGCTATTCTCATGCATTGTTGTCATATGTTTGCAAGGTCAATGTTATTCACACTACTTCACCCCTTGAATGGCTTGGTCCTTGTCCTTTTTTCCCCCTGGGTTCCTTGAACAATCTAAATAAATCATTCGTTTTGAATTGAGTGCTTGGTTGACATGAAGATAACAGATATCCTTCTGTAGCCTACTGGGTATCTTGTTATTTCATGACCATTGTTTTTGTTCTGGAAGTATGCCTTCTCAATTCATAAGTACATGACTTAGATCAAAGACGAATCCTTGCATTTCACTTTTTCCCCCCAGGGTCTGTGAGCTAGGTCCTTTCTTTTCTTAATATACTGTACTGTACCTACGGTAGAGTATGCATTGACATAAGATAATGGAGAAGAGCTGAATTGCCTAGTCTTGCTTGGCTCCTGTATGCAGACTCATGCCTCGTGAGTGATGCTGCTAACTACCATTTACAGGAGATAGCCCTATCTTCCTTATACAGACGGACACAACCTCCATGCACTGATCCAAGTTCAGCTTTATTATAATGGTAAAGTTTAGGATCCAGGTATAAGCTGATCCCAGAACAGTGATCAGGAGTAACCTCTGGAGCCTCTATTTTCTTCTGAGTATAAACTGGCCTGCGAACAGTTGTCATGCACTGCTGTATCCTGAACTTAACAGTAGGGTGTCATTTAGCCTTGTCAGAGGTGATTTTGTCATTGAAGGGTTTTGAAGGGCCATCATCTGTCTGATTGGGTAACATGGTATTATAGGTGAGGGATGCATGGATGAAATGCACCTGAGGCCATATGTATCAAGGGTCTCGGAGTAGGAGTGCTGACCTAGGATCAGGTCCCCTCTGTCCATATAATGTAATTCATGGTGATCTAAAAGGCTAAACTGACCATAAATCAACACTTGATCCGTCCAGGACAGGACTAGAGTATGTAGGCCTGCGCTGGGTTAAAACTATTGATGCTATGTTAGCATTTTAGGTTATTCATTTCTTGTCCTCCTTGTTTTTGTTGCATAATTTTTTTAAACTTGCAATGGTCACAATATGTGATTGCGTCAGCTTACTTATTTCACTACTGTCATTGTAGGTTGCTGGATAAGATGTCTATGGTTGCACGTACTACTATCTCATTTGTTGTTCTCTTTCATTGAGACTCATTCATGAAGTTTGTGAGAAATCCAGGCATTCTTCCATTCACACAGTAGTTTGGTATGCTCCAGTGGACTTCACATGAATTAACCACCTTGCTTCAGTCACGGCTTCACACGGCTTCATTCAATTTACATTCGTTTTCCTCAGACCCCCAGTTCCTCTAAGGAGATTGTGTCAGTGAGCGCACTGTAAAGTCTTATTCCATAAACTCTCTCTCTCTTTCTCTTTTCATCTCTCTCTCTCTCTCTCTTCATCTCTCTTTCTCTGCCTCTCTCTCAATTCAAAGGGCTTTATTGGCATGGGAAACACGTTCACATTGCCAAAGCAAGTGGAATAGATAACAAACAAATGTGAAATAAACCGTCTGAAATTAACAGTAAACATTAGGTTTCAAAAGAATAGACATTTCAAATGTTATATTATTTGCTTTGTACAGTGTTGTAACAATGTGGAAATAGTTGAAGTACGAAAGGGAAAATAAATAGACAGATAAATATAGGTTGTATTTACAATGGTGTTTGTGCTCCACTGGTTGCCATTTTCTTGTGGCAACAGGTCATAAATATTACTGCTGTGATGGCACACTGTGGTATTTCACCTAATACTGTAGATATGGGAGTTTATCAAAATTTGTAGTTCTGTGTAATCTGAGGGAAATATGTGTCTCCAATATGGTCACACATTTGGCAGGAGGTTAGGAAGTGCAGCTCAGTTTCCACCGCATTTTGTGGGCAGTGGGCACATAGCCTGTCTTCGCTCGAGAGCCAGGTCTGCCTACGGCGGCTTCTCTCAATAGCAAAGCTATGCTCACTGAGTCTGTACATAGTCAAAACCTTCCTTAATTTTGGGTCAGTCACAGTTGTCAGGTATTCTGCCACTGTGTACTCTCTGTTTAGGGCCAAATAGCATTCATGTTTTGCTTTGTTATTTGGTTAGTTATTTCCAATGTGTAATTACTTAATTATCTTAGGGTTTTCTCATGATTTGGCTGGGTTTAATTCTGTTGCTGTCCTGTGGCTCTGTGGGGTCTGTTTTTGTTTGTGAACAGAGCCCCAGGACCAGTTTGCTGAGGGGACTTTTCTCTAGGTTCATCTCTCTGTAGGTGAGTGCTTTGTTATGGAAGGTTTGGGAATCGCTTCCTTTCAGCTGGTTGTAGAATTTAATGTCTCTTTTCTGGATTCTAACAATTAGCGGGTATCGTCTCTCTCGCGCTCTCTCTCTCTCTCTCTCTCTCTCTCTCACTCTCTCTCTTTCTCACTGTTTCTCACTCTAACCCCCTCTCCTCCCAATCTCTTTTCTTGGATGGCTGCCCACCACACTGGCAAAGTCCTCCTTGTCACATCACTGGCTCATGAATGCAGTAACTATTTCTCAGAAACAGGAAGTAGCGTGGGACGGGTGCTGCAGTATGTTGGCAGGATGCGGGTTCCTCCTCTACTGCACCAGTGCAGTGCAGCCCCAGAGCTGGACCTGAGGGATTGTTTTGCTCTTCTCATGGCCTACATATATTGTATTTTGGGGGATTGTATATGCAGTGTTTCTCATTTCAGGAGTAGGGAGAAGTTGCCCCTAGACACGGATCTTGGGTCAGTTTAACATTTAACACAAGGTTAGGAATTAGGGTTGGTAATACCCAGGGGGTGCAGGTTTTTGTTATTTCCTAGTATTAACACACCTGATTAGCTTCATCAAGAGTTTGGTGATTAGTTGATGAGTTGAATCAGATGTGAAGTGAGATAGTACTGGGCTAGAAAAAAAACTTTTGCAACCTGCCGGTTCCCTCCAGAAATGTATTGAGAAACACTGCTACATATATTTAGGAAGGAGGAAGGTACCAGTCACTATGCAGTTCACTCCTTTATACGGGCCCTTGCAGATTTTAAGGATCGGATGGGTATAAGAATGTTGCAATAGTGCTGCATAGACTTCTGGTCAGTTAAATGGAGTTTCTGACATATTGCTTATTCACATTATTTACTCATTAGATTTTAAAGGAGACATCAATAAGACTTAGTGTCTAGGTTAATCTCTCTAATGCATGTATGGAAAATACCCACTCACAACAAGTGTATTTCCCAGTCATACCAGTAGGAGATGTCAATGGCTCACAAAAGGAGCATGAGCTCATGAGTCAATGCATGAAATACACCATTGTACCGAAAGTCTCCCACACACAACTTCACAACAACAAATTAGATGGTTATCTAGGGTCAGTTTTGCATTTCCCACAGTAATGGTTAATGTAAGGATTGGGGGAGGGGAAGCTGATCCTAGATCTGTACTGTAGCTAGGTGAAACTTCACCCCAGAGTATGATGGAGATGCTGGAGGTGTAACACTGGAGTGTTCTCTTGCTGTTTGTGATGCTGTTTATTATGAGTGACACACACACACATTGGAGAGGTTAAAGTACATTTTGATATAGTGGTGCTGGAGACGTAGCAGCATATCATTCACGGGTGGCCTACTACCCTCTGTACTGTATTACATGCATACAGACTATCCTACCGATCCTCGACTTCGGCGATGTCATTTACAAAATAGCCTCCAACACTCTACTTAGCAAACTGGATGCTGTCTATCACAGTGCCACCCGTTTTGTCACCAAAGCCCCATATATGCTCTCGTTGGCTGGCCCTCGCTACATATTCGTCGCCAGACCCACTGGCTCCAGGTCATCTATAAGACTTTGCTAGGTAAAGCCCTGCCTTATCTGAGCTCTAACAACAACTGGTCACCCTAACAACACTGCGCTCCAGCAGGTATTTCTCACAGGTCATCCCCAAAGCCAACACCTCGTTTGGCCGCCTTTCCTTCCAGTTCTCTGCTGCCAATGACTAGAACAATTTGCAAAAATCTCTAAAGTTGGAGACATATCTCCCTCACTAACTTTAAGCATCGGCTATCTGAGCAGCTCACCGATCGCTGCAGCTCTACACAGCCCATCTGTAAATAGCCCATCCAACTACCTACCTCATCCCCATATTGTTTGTATTTACTTTTTTGCTCTTTTGCACCCCAGTATTACTACATGCACATCATAATTTTTCACATCTATCAGTCAAGTGTTAATTTTCTAAATTGTAATTACTTTGCTACTATGGCCTTTTATTGCCTTACCTCCTTACTCCATTTGCACACACTGTATATAGATTTTTCTATTGTATTATTGACTGTACTTTTGTTTATTCCATGTAACTGTGTTGTTGTTTTTTGTCGCACTGCTTTGCTTTATCTTGACCAGGTCGCAGTTGTAAATGAGAACTTGTTCTCAACTCGCCTACCTGGTTAAATAAAGGTAAATAAAAAAAACATACATACAGTTGAAGTCTGAAGTTTACATACACCTCAGCCAAATACATTTAAACTCAGTTTATCACAATTCCTGACTTTTAATCCTCGTAAAAATTCCCTGTCATAGGTCAGTTAGGATCACCACTTTATTTTAAGAATGTGAAATGTCAGAATAATAGTAGAGAGAATTATTTATTTCAGCTTTTTCTTTCATCACATTCCCAGTGGGTTAGCAGTTTACATATACTCAATTACTATTTGGTAGCATTGCCTTTAAATTGTTTAACTTGGGTCAAACGTTTTGGGTTGCCTTCCACAAGCTTACCACAATAAGTTGGGTGAATTTTGGCCCATTCCTCCTGACAGAGCTGGTGTAACTGAGTCAGGTTTCGAGGCATCCTTGCCTGCACATGCTTTTTCAGTTCTGACCACACATGTTCTATGGGATTGAGGCCAGGGCTTTGTGATGGCCACTGCAATAGCTTGACTTTGTTGTCCTTAAGCCGTTTTGCCACAACTTTGGAAGTATGCTTGGGGTCATTGTCCATTTGGAAGACCCTTTTGTGACCAAGCTTTAATTTCTTGACTGATGTCTTGAGATGTTGCTTAAATATATCCACATAATTTTCCGCCCTCATGATGCCATCTATTTTGTGAAGTGCACAAGGCCCTCCTGCAGCAAAGCACCCCCACAACATGATGCTGCGACCCCTGTACTTTACGGTTGGGATGGTGTTCTTCGGCTTCCAAGCCGTTTTTCCTCCAAACATAACGATGGTCATTATGGTCAAACAGTTAGATTTTTGTTTCATCAGACCAGAGGACATTTCTCCAAAAAGTACGATCTTTGTCCACGTGTGCAGTTGCAAACCTTAATCTGTCTTTTTCATGGCAGTTTTGGAGCAGTAGCTTCTTCCTTGCTGAGCAGCTTTTCAGGTTATGTCGATGTAGGACTCGTTTTTACTGTGGATATAGATACTTTTGTACCCGTTTCCTCCAGCATCTTCACAAGGTCCTTTGCTGTTGTTCTGGGATTGATTTGAACTTTTCGCACCAAAGTACGTTCATCTCTAGGAGACAGCTCCTTCCTGAGCGGTATGACGGCTGCGTGGTCCCATGGTGTTTATACTTGCGTACTATTGTTTGTACAGATGAATGTTGTATCTTCCTGCGTTTGGAAATTGCTCCCAAGGAAGAACCAGACTTGTGGAGGTCTACAATTGTTGTTCTGAGGTCTTGGCTGATTTCTTTTGATTTCCCCATGATGTCAAGCAAAGAGGCACTGAGTTTGAAGGTAGGCTTTGAAATACATCCACAGGTACAACTCCAATTGACTCATATGATGTCAATTAGCCTATCAGAAGCTTCTAAAGCCATGACATCATTTTCTGGAATTTTCCAAGCTGTTTAAAGGCACAGTCAACTTAGTGTATGTAAGCGCGCACGCGCGCACACACACACACACACACACACACACACAAACACAATAGCTTGTTTCCATGGCACCCATAATTTATTGGTGTGATGTGGTGGCTGGTAAAATGGGTCAATGTACCCTGAAAAGGTGTCTCGTAATTGTTTACAGTCAGAGAAGCAATAGAGTAGATTTAGGACAAGTGACTGAACTGATGAGTTCTCTTAGCGAAGAAGATAGTTGTGTAAATGGATGAGCTATGCCTGACCTCAATGCTGTATCTAGGATAATAGTGTGTGTCTGTGTGTGTGTTTTTCTGTCTGTCTGTCTGTACATGTCTAGGTCTGTGTGTGCGTACTGTAGTTCCAGGGCTCTCATCTTGCAACCAATCCAAGCATGAAATAGCATGTAAGCTCTCTGCCCACTCATCTCATCCTCTCCGGGTTCAATGCTAACAGAGTCTGCTTACAGCTCTCTGTCTGCATCCCAAATGGGCTCTGCCCAAAAGTAGTGCACTAAATTTGGGACGCAGACTCTGTTTCTCTCTCCAAGCAGATTTATACCAACTCCCTTCTCTTATCTCATCTTCCGCTGAGGCCAACATACGTGAACTTTCATTCATTGAAGTTTCTCCTAACCATTGAATCCTGATCAGATATTGTTCCATCCACATTATGGGGATTATTATTTTGTATGTGAAAAGGTGATTCTAGGAGTTTGTCTCAATAGTCTAATGTGGATTCCTCTCGTTGGTTCCTCTCCCTATTTTGTTCTAATCTCCACTGACTGTGGTGAACGTATTCTTTTTTTATTAAAAAAAAAAATATATATATATATACACTGCTCAAAAAAATAAAGGGAACACTTAAACAACACAATGTAACTCCAAGTCAATCACACTTCTGTGGTAGCATGACACGCAGTCTACAACCCACACAAGTGGCTCAGGTAGTGCAGCTCATCCAGGATGGCACATCAATGCGAGCTGTGGCAAGAAGGTTTGCTGTGTCTGTCAGCGTAGTGTCCAGAGCATGGAGGCGCTACCAGGAGACAGGCCAGTACATCGTGGAGGAGGCCGTAGGAGGGCAACAACCCAGCAGCAGGACCGCTACCTCTGCCTTTGTGCAAGGAGGAGCAGGAGGAGCACTGCCAGAGCCCTGCAAAATGACCTCCAGCAGGCCACAAATGTGCATGTGTCTGCTCAAACGGTCAGAAACAGACTCCATGAGGGTGGTATGAGGGCCTGACGTCCACAGGTGGGGGTTGTGCTTACAGCCCAACACCCTGCAGGACGTTTGGCATTTGCCAGAGAACACCAAGATTGGCAAATTCGCCACTGGCGCCCTGTGCTCTTCACAGATGAAATCAGGTTCACACTGAGCACATGTGACATGTGACAGTCTGGAGACGCCGTGGAGAACGTTCTGCTACCTGCAACATCCTCCAGCATGACCGGTTTGGTGGTGTGTCAGTCATGGTGTGGGGTGGCATTTCTTTGGGGGGCCGCACAGCCCTCCATGTGCTCGCCAGAGGTAGCCTGACTGCCATTAGGTACCGAGATGAGATCCTCAGACCCCTTGTGAGACCATATGTTGGTGCGGTTGGCCCTGGGTTCCTCCTAATGCAAGACAATGCTAGTCCTCATGTGGCTGGAGTGTGTCAGCAGTTCCTGCAAGAGGAAGGCATTGATGCTATGGACTGGCCTGCCTGTTCCCCAGACCTGAATCCAATTGAGCACATCTGGGACATCATGTCTCGCTCCATCCACCAACGCCACGTTGCACCACAGACTGTCCAGGAGTTGGCGGATGCTTTAGTCCAGGTCTGGGAGGAGATCTCTCAGGAGACCATCCGCCACCTCATCAGGAGCATGCCCAGGCATTGTAGGGAGGTCATACAGGCACGTGGAGGCCACACACACTACTGAGCCTCATTTTGACTTGTTTTAAGGACATTACATCAATGTTGGATCAGCCTGTAGTGTGGTTATCCACTTTAATTTTGAGTGTGACTCCAAATCCAGACCTCCATGGGTTGATAAATTTGATTTCCAGTCTCTCACTTTTGCCGCTTGCTATAGACCTCCCTCTGCCCCCAGCTGTGCCCTCGATACCATATGTGAATTGATTGCCCCCCATCTATCTTCTGAGCTCATGCTACTAGGTGACCTAAACTGGGACATGCTTAACACCCCGGCCATCCTACAATCTAAGCTTGATGCCCTCAATCTTACACAAATGATCAATGAACCTACCAGGGCACCCTCATAGTAAACACGGGCACCCGCATAGATGTCATCCTAACTAACTCGCCCTCGAAAATATAACCTCTGCTATTTTCACTCAAGATCTCAGTAATCAATGCCTCATTGCCGGCATCCGTAATGGGTCTGCAACCAAACGACCACCCCTCATCACTGTCAAACGTTCCCTGAAACATTTATGCGAGCAGGCCTTTCTAATCGACCTGGCCGGGGTATCCTGGAATGACATTGACCTCATCCCGTCAGCAGATGATGCCTGGCTATTCTTTAAAAGTGCCTTCCCCACCATCTTAAATAAGCATTCCCCTGTCCAAAAATGTAGAACTAGGAATAGATATAGTCCTTGGTTCACTCCAGACCTGTCTGCCCTTGACCAGCACAAAACATCCTGTGGCGTTCTGCGTTAACATTGAATAGCCCCCGTGATATGCAACTTTTCAGGGAAGTTAGGAACAAATATACACAGGCAGTTAGCTTTTCTAAGGCAAGCTTATTCAAACAGAAATTTGCAACCTGTAGTACTAACTCAAAAAAGTTCTGGGACACTGTAAAGTCCATGGAGAATAAGAGCACCTCATTCCAGCTGCCCCCTGCTCTGAGGCTAGGAAACACTGTCACCACCGATAGATCCACTATAATTGAGAATTTCAATAAGCATTTCTCTACAGCTGGCCATGCTTTCCACTTGGCTACCCCATACCCCGGTCAACTGCCGGCACCCTCCACAGCAACCCGCCAAAGCCCCCACCATTTCTCCTTTACCCAAATCCAGATAGCTGATGTTCTGAAAGAGCTGCAAAATCTGGACCCCTACAAATCAGCTGAGCTAGACAATCTGGACAAACATACCCTTGTAAAACTGACCATCCTACCGATCCTCGACTTTGGTGATGTCATCTATAAAATAGCCTCCAACACTCTACTCAACAAACTGGATGCAGTCTATCACAGTGCCATCCGGTTGTCACCAAAGCCCCATATACTACCCACCATTGCGACCTGTACGCTCTCGTTGGTTGGCCCTCGCTTCATACTCGTCGCCAAATCCACTGGCTTCAGGTTATCTCCAAGTCTCTGCTAGGTAAAGCCCCGCCTAAATCTCAGCTCACTGGTCACCATAGCAGCACCCTCTCGTAGCACGCACTCCAGCAGATATATCTCACTGGTCATCCCCAAAGCCAATTCCTCCTTTGGTCGTCTTTCCTTCCAGTTCTCTGCTGCCCATGACTGGAACGAATTGCAAAAATTTCTGAAGCTGGAGACTCACATCTCCCTCACTAGCTTTAAGCACCAGCTGTCAGAACAGCTTACAGATCACTGCACCTGTACATGGCCCATCTGTAGCCCATCAATCTACCTACCTCATCCCCATAGTGGTATTTATTTATTAATTTATTTTGCTCCTTTGCACCCCAGTATCTCTACCTGCACATTCATCTTCTGCCAATCTACCATTCCAGTGTTTAATTGCTATATTGTAATTACTTCGCCACCATGGCCTATTTATTTCCTTAACTTACCTCATTTGCACTCACTGTATATAGACTTTTTGTTTTCTTTTGTCCTACTGTATTATTGACTGTATGTTTTGTTTATTCCATGTGTAACACTGTGTTGTTGTAGGTGTCGAATTGCTACGCTTTATCTTGGGCAGGTCGCAGTTGTAAATGAGAACTTGTTCTCAACTAGCCTACCTGGTTAAATAAAGGTGAAATAATATTTTTATTTTATTTTTTTAAAACAGACTCTTTAATCCCAACCCTCAGCCCATCCCACCTATCACCAATAGACCGCCTTTGTTTGGTTTCCATGTATTTTTCAATTGTGCTGTGATGTTTTACAACGTTTTTAAATCTTTCTGATCTTATATTATCCACAGATTGTGAGCCAAAGATGAATGCCTTTCCTACGAGTATTATTATATAATTTATTGACTGACTATGGCTTTCCAGATCACCCAACACTGCTATTTGTAAGCTTAATTTTAAGTGAATGTTGTGATTTCTTTTTTTAACCATTCCTGAAACTGTGACCAGAAAGCTTGGGGCAATATCAGAATAAAGGATCTGTTGATTCTGTCTCTAAGCAACCAAATCTACAGAGCTGAGATTGTTGCCCCTCCATATATATTGCATTCTGTTGGTGGCAAGAATTTTATATAATAATTTAAATTGAAAAACTCTTAAGTGTTGAGTAAAGTGTCGTTTTTTGTACCAGTTCATAAACCATGTGCCATGGAATTGGTACATCGAAAATCTCCTCCCATTTATTTTGCAACCTGTATGGTGCAGCTGTAAACATTTTTGTCCTCAGATGACACTGGTATATTTTTCTATTTATGCCATTTCCTTTCAGCTAATTTGTATCTATAATAGGAAAACAAAGGAAGGAAAACAAATTCCCTACCTTCTCACTTTTCCACTTGCCTCCTTAATTTGTGGTATTGCTGAATTTGGTTGTAAATTTGGATTGGGCAGATATTCCCATATATGTTCGATAACTGCACATGTGACATAACTCCTCCATTTCTATTCATAATATCATTAATAAACATAATACCATTTTTTTTAAATGATCCATAAAGAATTAGTTTAGCCATAACATTTGTTGTAATATTTGTTCTATCATTTCTGGAGGATCAAACCGAAATTGTAACCAGTTTTGTATGGCTTGTTTAAGAAAGGGTGATACTTTAAGTAAATTAGTCGGAAATGAGAAATTGTAATCTGTATGAAGGCAAAAAAGCTATTTTTTTTAACAGAGGATGCGCTTTTCTTAATAATCTACTGGAGAAGCATTTTGGGTTTAAGTATAATTTATGTATGAGTGAAGCTTTTATTGAGTGGTTTAATGCTTTAATATTTAATCATTTCAGCCCCCCAAACTCATATTCATTATATAAATAGGCACGTTTAATTTTGTCTGGCTTAGCATTCCAAATAAAATGAAACATGTTTTTTTGCTTTTATGATTTAAAACATCATCTGGAGTAGGCAATGCCATTAGTAAGTAAGTAAACTGTGATAGTTTTGTAAAATCAATGTATTTTTACCTCTCCATGGTTGCAAAATCATTTTATTTTTGCTAACTTTCTATTGAAATTAATTGTGTTAAGTTCATTTATATTTTTTGCGATATTTATTTATTTATTTATTTGAGATATGTTTACTTCACCATCCGCCCATTTTATTGGTAAACTACAAGGTAGTGTAAACACTTTTTTTTTTACGATCCAATACGTAATATGGTAGGTTTTAATCCAGAGAGACTAGAAAAGTGACTTAGAATCATCAGCATACATCGACACTTTTGTTTTTATCCCCTGGATTTCTAACTCCTTGATGTTCTTGTTGGATCTTATTTTAATAGCTAGCATTTCAATGGCCATAATAAATAGATATGGAGACAATGGACAGCCTTGTTTTACTCCTCTTTATAGCTCAATACTTCCTGAGAAGTAACCATTGTTTACTATTTTACATCTGGGGTTGATGTATATAAGAGTTTCACCAAAATGTATTCCAGGCATTTACAGTGGGGAGAACAAGTATTTGATACACTGCGGATTTTGAACGTTTTCCTACTTACAAAGCATGTAGAGGTGTGTAATTTTTATCATAGGTACACTGTGAGAGACGGAATCTAAAACAAAAGTCCAGAAAATCACATTGTATGATTTTTAAGTAATTCATTTGCATTTTATTGCATGACATAAGTATTTCGTCACCTACCAACCAGTAAGAATTCTGACTCTCACAGACCTGTTAGTTTTTCTTTAAGAAAATTCGTTACCTGTATAAAATACACCTGTCCACACACTCAATCAAACAAACTCCAGCTGCTCCACAATGGCCAAGACCAGAGAGCTGTGTAAGGACATCAGGGATACAATTGTAGACTTGCACACGGCTGGGATGGGCTACAGGACAATAGGCAAGCAGCTTGGTGAGAAGGCAACAACTGTTGGCGCAATTATTAGAAAATGGAAGAAGTTCAAGTTGACGGTCAATCACCCTCGGTCTGGGGCTCCATGCAAGATCTCACCTCGTGGGGCATCAATGATCATGAGGAAGGTGAGGGATCAGCCCAGAACTACACGGCAGGACCTGGTCAATGACCTGAAGTGAGCTGGGACCACAGTCTCAAAGAAAACCATTAGTAACACACTACGCCGTCATGGATTAAAATCCTGCAGCACACGCAAGGTCCCCCTGCTCAAGCCAGCGCATGTCCGGGCCCATCTGAAGTTTGCCAATGACCATCTGGATGATCCAGAGGAGGAATGGGAGAAGGTCATGTGGTCTGATGAGACAAAAATAGAGCTTTTTGGTCTAAACTCCACTTGCCGTGTTTGGAGGAAGAAGAAGGATGAGTACAACCCCAAGAACACTATCCCAACCGTGAAGCATGGTAGTTGGAAACATCATTCTTTGGGGATGCTTTTCTGCAAAGGGGACAGGACGACTGCATCGTATTGAGGGGAGGATGGATGGGGCCATGTATCGCGAGATCTTGGCAACAACCTCCTTCCCTCAGTAAGAGCATTGAAGATGGGTCGTGGCTGGGTCTTCCAGCATGACAATGACCCGAAACACACAGCCAGGGCAACTAAGGAGTGGCTCCCTAAGAAGCATCTCAGCGTCCTGGAGTGGCCTAGCCAGTCTCCAGACCTGAACCCAATAGAAAATCTTCGGAGGTAGCTGACAGTCCATATTGCCCAGCGACAGCCCCGAAACCTGAAGGATCTGGCGATGGTCTGTATGGAGGAGTGGGCCAAAATCCCTGCTGTAGTGTGCAAACCTGGTCAAGAACTACAGGAAACGTATGATCTCTGTAATTGCAAACAAAGGTTTCTGTACCAAATATTAATTTCTGCTTCTCTGATGTATCAAATACTTATGTCATGTAATAAAATGCAAATTAATTACTTAAAAATCATACAATGTGATTTTCTGGATTTTTGTTTTAGATTCCATCTCTCACAGTTGAAGTGTACCTATTGCTAAAAAAATACAGACCTCTACATGCTTTATAAGTAGGAAAACCTGCAAAATCGTCAGTGTATCAAATACTTGTTCTCCCCACTGTAAATATAAATTCTAATTGTACTATTTCAAATGCCTTTTCAAAATCTGCTATGAAGACCAGACACATGTTTTCTTCAATGTTCCATAATGTTCAATTGTTTCAAGTAATTGTCGTATATTATCTCCAGTATATCGTCCATGTAAAAAACCTGTCTGATCAGGATGAACAATATCTGGTATAACCTTTTTATTCTATATGTTTGCAGTAATGAAATCAGTGTAACGAACCTCGTCCTCCTCTTCTGAGGAGGAGTAGCGAGAAGGATCGGAGGACCAATTTGCAGCGTGGTAAGTGTCCATAATGTTTATTAAAATACATAAACTGAACACTACGAAATACAAAACAATAAACGTAAAATGAATGAAACAGTCCCGTATGGTACGAACACAAACACGGAAGACAAACACCCACAACCCAAAAGTGAAACCCAGGCTACCTAAGTATGATTCTCAATCAGGGACAACAATTGACAGCTGCCTCTGATTGAGAACCATACTAGGCCGAACTCAAAAACCAACTTAGAAAAACAAACAGACTGCCCACCCAACTCACGCCCTGACCATACTAAAACAAAGATAAAATAACAGAACTATGGTCAGAACGTGACAATCAGACCACCTTGTTGAGTACCTGAAAGTCTACCATTTGTATAAGAGTAATTAAAACATGCTAATAATGGTTCTTTGAGTACATCAAAAAAGGTCTGATATACCTCTACTGGTATATCGTCAAGCCCGGGTGTTTTTCCAGACTGAAAAGATTTTATTGCCTCAAAGTTCCTCTTCTGTAAATTGGCCTTCACACTGGTCGTTCTGTAAATGTGTTAATTTTACATTATTATTATTATTATTATTATTATTAAGAAATAAATCCTTGCAGTTATCATCATTCAGTGGAAATGTAGACTGAAAAGAAACATATGCTTAAAATATTTTGCTTCCTCTTTCAAAATATAATTTGGTGAATCATGGATAACTCCATAATTTGTAACGAGTTTCTGTCAATTATTTTTGGTAGAATGTCTGTGTTGAAAATGTTTGCATTTTTCAAAATTTTTCCATCCAATTCACCTCATTTTTGTAATACATTACACTTGATTGTTCTTGAATAACTACCTCCATTTCTTTTTGTTTTTCCTCTAACCTATTTTGTGTCTCTATAATACAGTTTCCATTACCATCTACCGCCACTGTTACCTCCTCTATTTCCTTTATCAGTCTAATCTCTTTTGACCTAAACTGTTTTTGTTTTAATGATGAGTATTGCATTCAATCGCCTCTAAAAGTGCATTTGAAAGTGTCCCTTACAATAAGGGGATCTGCTGTACCTATGTTGCACAAAAAAAGATATATATTATGAATTATTTTGTTTTAGCTAAGAACAAATTGTCATCCAATAGGCTTTGATTACATTTCCAATATCCCCGCCCACATGGAAATTCTCTAAGAGTTTTTGGAGGCCAATTTAGATGGTGGTCTGATCGCATTCGGTCTCCTATTAATACTTTTTAAAACTTTTGATGCCAGCAAGAACGAGACTAGGAAGTAATGAAGACAGCTAGCTTGATTAAGTCTCCTCCGTGTATATCTCACTAGGTCAGGGTTTTTCACCCTCCATATATCCACTAGTTCTAATGTATCCATGATCTTTGATCTCCTTAAGTGCCTGAGGGTAATGGTTTGTAGAATGACTTCCTTTATGATCCATTGAGTTACTTAAAACCGTATTATGTTCTCCCACCATAATAATAGATTATTTCGTTGCTTATGAGCTCAATAGATTATTATATATATTTTTGAAAAAGTGTGGATCATCATTATTTGGCCCATATAGATTAATTAGCTAGATCTGTTTTTGGTCCAATAGCATATTCTAAGTAATCCATCTTCCTTGCGGATCTGTCTGCACAATCGGATCAAAATGTGTTTTAATTAGTATAATCACCCCTTTTGAGTGTCTTTGCCCATGACAAAAATATATTTCTCCCTCCCAGTACTTTTCCCACCCAACCTCATCTATATTTGTATTTGTAGTTTCCTGTAAACAATAGATATTATATTTTTTCTGTTTTAGCCATGTAAAAATTGATCTTTTTTTATGATCTGCTAAGCCATTACAATTATAACTTGCTATACTTATTTTCCCACTTACCATAATGATACCCAAGTTTAAATTATACTTACCACAACCAATGTTTGTAAACTAACCATTTAAAAAGCACCATGATGATTTAAGTGTCCATATAGTTGTACCATAATAATTAGCACTGTTAAGCATACTGTAGCTGCAACTTTGTAAACCTCCAATTGTCCTAATATTACACCCACTAAAACCTCCCCCCATATCTAGGTCTGTTGTTACTAAGACCATCAGACCATCTCCCTGACACTCCTCATTATATCCTTTTTGTATTCCGACAAAAAAAAGGAAGAAAGATTCTAATGGCCGCTAATGACTGCAAGTAAAAATGAGTCTTATCACATTATATCCTCTTGTATCGTGCCATGGCTGTGCCAGAGCCGACCGCAAGCCAACCCCGGGCACACCCTTATAGGAAAGGAAAGTTATACTCACAGTCGATTCTGACACAGCCACGGCACGACAGCCAATAAAACATGCAGTACTGACAATCCAGAGCGAGTAAACCTGTAAATCCAACACATTGTGTTTTTTATTCCAGGGTCATATTGTCATATCACCTCAGCTGTTTTACACATTGTACACCATGTTCGGCATGATCACTCAACTGTTTTTCACACTTGCTGTTGTATCCCAGTAAGTGTATGTTTGTTATATAGAATGACCAGTGGACATTATCAGAGAAGCCCTTCTACCATCTATTAACACAGAGGCCAGCTAGGCTGTACGCAAACCTCTGAGTCAACCAAGTACACTATGTCCCGATGTACAGGGTCTTAAGGGTCTTAATCCTTTTAAGTGAAGGTGGAAGTGGTTAGGGAGGAAACAAATGCATTTGGTGATTGCTGCAGGCATTATTAGGCTCTGCCAATAGCATTACAGTAGGAGGGAGAGAGGAAATTCCCCAAGGGCAGGTCTGAGGCATAGGGAAATATTGGCTAGAGAGTATGTGTGTGTGGTGGGTTTTTTGAAGGGGGGGAGATAGGGCTAGGGATCTCTGTATTTTTCTCGGTCTGTATGTCTGTCTGCATACATGTATTTTATGTTTGTTCGTGTGTGTTGACAACATGAGTTTTTATTTCATTGTCCAGTGCGGTGCTGCAGTTCCAATGGCTGTGCTGTGAGAGACAGGGAGATTGAAGGATATTTAAGAGGAATGCTTTGTTGGCATCAGTGGCACCAGACCCAAACAGGATAGACTGAGTTAGCCTTACTGCCCTCTGTGCAGAGAGTGGTCCTTCTGCTGTCTGACAAACACTCCCACAGCACTGTTCACCAGACTCTTGCTGTTGTTTTCAAGACCCCAGGGAGCTTCAGTGAGTGGCATGTTATTATGACCAGTGCTCCCTTGATCCTGGTGATTTGTAGGTAAAGTCATTTTGAGGAAGTAGTATATCTCTCCCCCGTGCCTTAACATCCTATCTTTGTTTGGGGAGAATTCTCCCTGCCCTTGTTCACTCCCCTTCACACATCTGAGTAAAAGCAACATGGCAAAAACTAGTTGGAGCTATTGCTTACACCTACTCTGTCGTTTCAGGTCTGTGGACCACAAACCACAAGGCTACTTTGACAACCTGTTGGTTAATGAACAAATAAATAACCTACAATGTTTATCCTTACCAAACTCATTTCCCAGAGTGCTGTGTTTCTGCTGGTGTTTGTTATTTCCTTTCAATTTGTGTCCAGTTAAGATATAGACAACAAGGAGGGGGATTCCTAACTATTCAATTACCTTAAATGATCAATCAATGGCAAGGGAGTGAGCGAAAACGTGCAGACACTCCGCCTTCCAGGATTTGAGTTTGACCCCTGCCTTAGACAAACAAGCAGAGAGTGAACATTTGGGACAGCCAAATAATAATTAATAAAATAAATTGGTGCTCAATTTGCTCTCTACTGTATTTTTGCATGTATTTCATGAGTATGGTATTTTAGTGAAGACTTTGCAAGAAGTGATAATATAATTCTTAATTGGCACAACTTTAGTCAATAGTCTGCATATTCATTCATCATCCACTAGTGTTTTGCTCCAGGCCTTGTAAGGCCAACAACACTTCAGCTTTTAGCTCTGTAGTGGCTTTGCTTCCTGATCAATAACTGTGTTCAGACTGCACACACAACTATACCAATGTGACTCAGTACTTTTCCAAAGGATGCTGGGATGTCAGCTGGGTAGTGTTCTTGGTGTATGTTCATTAGACACTAATCTGAAGAAATGGGACTGAAACTGGGAGGGAAATTTGATTTGACTTGAACTCCGATAAAAAATGCTTGTTTTTGTTTTCTGTTACAAAATGTTTCGCCACTTTGTGCCCTAATGAACACGACCCAAGAAGATGCTGGAGGGGCCTGGTACTGGACTCCTAGTGCCCTGTTCCATTTTGGCAACTAGACCCTTCCCTTAGCCCCCACCTCTGCTGTTCACAGATCTGAAATTACTTGATCAGTGAAAACAGTAGGCCTAATAGTGCAAATTAAGCATAGCCTATTTCGTGAGATAGGGGGGAAGCCATTGCCATATTGCTTCCACTTATCCAGTCCGTCCACATCTGTGAACACTGAATGGGTAAGAATATGGGGTAAAGGCTAGGGACTTAAATGGAACCGAATCCAAAACCGTCACAAAACACTCCCTGTCGATTTAATAATCTACTGATAAAGGCCTATTCCACAAAGGACTAGATTTTCTACTTTATTGCCCCAAACTTAACAACCTCTTGACCCATGCTTTTCCCCAGCCTCAGGGGCTTTGCCTACTATTTAGTACTGTTTTGCTCACTTTGGTTCTTGTATTCATTTTCTCTGGTATAATTCAAAGCATCACTGCTGAGCCCTTCTCCTGCTGGCCTGCCATATAACTAAGAAATGGAAGATGCATGCAAAGAGCAGTAAAGGTTGATTCTCTTTTTCTGTTTCTCCATTAAAAGACTGTGCTGTTGCCGCAAGGCTGAAGTTAGTTATTGGACACCACTTTGTGTAAATACCTTTTGGGAAATGCATTACTACCATATTGTTTCTATTACAACGACGTACTAATCTCTGGTTAGTGAATGGTTGGCCAAAATATTCGTTTTTTTGGCCAACCATTTACTCAGACCTATCATCAGAGGTGTGTAGAAGACCATGGAACCGTAATGGGGGAGAACTCAACGACCGCTTGTTTGGTTTTGAGGGCTAATGGAGCGTGCAGATGTTTTTACCGCCACTCTTCATCGGGGACTTTATGTAGAGGTCCTGAAGTTTAAACCAGTTAATTACCTCAGCAATGACAAATTCAATGTACTGCAATGTTTTTTTAGGCACTGGAAAAGGTGCCTGATTCATTCAGTACTGTTCTATATACATACATTTATGTCAAATGGGATCGCATGCTGGTTCCACATCTTACGACAATGCATTTATTATGTACTTTTATAATTATAATACTTTTACCTTGGATTGAATAGAACTGAAATAGATTTACTATATTTCACCTGGTGAGTCAGTATAAAACATAAACACCATTGTAAATACAAATATTACCATCCCTTTCTAACCATGCAGAACATGCTCTTCTAAAACATGACATTCAAATCATGAGTGGCTTCCGGCATGTTCTGTTTGTTTCCCCCCCTCTCCTCTCCTCCTGTTACACATCCCTTACTCTCTCCCTCCTTATCTAGTGAAGTCTGTTGTTTTCTGCCTGTAACGCCTCTGGCCCTGTGGGGCTACAAGCCAAACACACACACACACACACACACACACACACACACACACACACACACACACACACACACACACACACACACACACACACACACACACACACACACACACACACACACACACACACACACACACACACACGTGTGGCCACCCCCAAGCCTCACTGAGCTCTGCGATTGGTCATTGCCTCTCCCCTGACAGTGATGCCCCTCCCTCCTGCTGCGCTCAGCTGGTGGCTTCTCTGTCAGTCTGTTTGCATTATCGTAACAGCTCCAGCCTCTCACACACATACGCTCCCTCACATACATACACACACACACACACCATGTCAGAGATGAGACGGATTATGTGACAGGGAGATCTGTGTGGACGTTCTCACATACCGAGAGGGAAGAGAGAAGAGATAGAAACAGAACAGCCATGGAGTTCAAGTAAGTGGTGTTTTATGGGCTTGGAGAAGGGAGGATGGAGAGAGAAGGGAAAAACGAGGGACATTGACAGAGAGAAATGAAGAAGGGAGGAAGTTGTATTATCTGCATAGTGTCTCCTTTGGGGGGATAGTTGGGTGTGTGGTGTAAAGTCTGTGTACGTCACTAACTGTGTGTCTCTGTAGGTCTGCCCCTCTAACACAAACAGTCAGAGATAATTAGTTGACTAGACACATACAATGTCAAGGGAAAGATCCATAGGTGACATCCTCATTTCACTAAAATACCTTATATCTCTTGAAATATTACTGGGACTATTTTCTTGAATAGTAACATCCTATCACAACACTGAGCAATGGTTTGGTGGCTGAATGTTGAACTTAGATCTTTCTGTGTGTACACATAGCGTGTGTGTGTGTGCATTCGTTTACAGTATTTTTGTTTGTCAGGTGTTTGACACTTGCAGTTGTTCTCCCATTGTGTGTGTGTGTGTGTGTGTTTATCAGCGTGGGCAGGCTGTAGACTGACGCCCATGCGAGGAAACCAGACACTGATGATACATTGATAGGAGGAGGGCTGTGAGAGTGTGGCTTGTATCCCAAATGGCACCATTGTCCCTATATAGTACACTACTTTTGCCCAGAGCCATATGGGCCCTGGTCAAAAGTAGTGCACTAAATAGGGGGGCTCTGGTCAAAACTAGTGCACTACATTGGGAAGAGGGTACCATTTGGGACACGGCCTGTGTATCAATTGCTGGGGTGATGAAACTTGATATCTGGGGGTTGCACTGGTCCACTGTTCATCATGCAGACAGTTCTGGGCAGCTATATGGGCTACAATGGGTGTGGGGGTCTGTAGCGAGTCAAGCCCTGAAATCTTAAGTGGGTTATGATGCGATACAATCAAATTCCAACCATATATTATAATGAAATATGCTATTTTAAAGATATTTTCCTATTTTCATGGGAGTTTATCTTGCTTAGAATATATTTGTGAATTAATGAACTATTTTAGTGAGGTCTGCTTTGTATTTCATCTTATGAAATGATATTTCCTTTGCCTATTTCCCTTATTGTTCCATGAACTGTTTTCTTTATATCTATCTGATAATCTCTTGGTTGATATTGAGTCAAGTGGTTTATATTGTGTTCATGTTAGCTCTGAAACATTTAGCCTTTTTATTTCCATTTAGCTAATACATTTGTGGTTGAGTGTGCTAAGGGATAGTTTGCATCAAAAACATGAAAACATGCTCAACTCATTACAGTTTTTTTGCTCTGTACTGATCGTGCTCTATCTTGAAAACTTGACTGCTGGCGTGCACTGTTTTGGGGGATAGTATTAGCAGTGGACTAATGAACAAAATACCAAAAGACAGTTTTTCAGTGAAGTGATCCTTTAACAGTACTGCTTCTCAGTCTCACAGATGCAGTGTATTTCATGGTATGGCTGACTGCTCAGTGACGGCTGAAATGGGAAGTGTATCTGACTCTGGTTGACAGATGTGCAAAGTCCATGTTTTCTGTTGCACTGACGCTAGCACAGTTGTACTCTGTAATTTAAGGTGACTGGAACACACACACACACACACACTGACTCTTCTCATTGACATATCTGCTATCCTCAGACAGTGCTGTCGCTAGATGTGTAGAGTCAGTGTTATTGTCATGGACAGAGCACTTATGAAAAAGACAGGCCTTCACAGATACACAGCAAAGGGGAAAAACAATGTTCAACATTGAGTACAAAGGCAATGTTTGAGTATTCTTCTCAGTAAAGCACGCATACCGGGATATAGCTATATTCCTCTGACTAACAGGGAGTGGGAGAAGAGATGCAGTATATTGAGCATTCGGAACATTCCCTGAACTGCTAGGGGTCAATATTACCCAGCAGGCACAAACATGGCTGCCATGGCATTATGTAACAACATCTAACAGCATCAGGATGCCTTTTGGTTTAAACCGCAATGACCAAAGCCTCTATCTATAGCTGTGGGTGGGAGATGGTCTTAATATACTTGTGGGTGGGAGGATGAGAGAGATCTGTACCATCCCCCTTCCCCTCCCGATATCTCCATGATCTCTCATCATCCCATCCCTACTGCGTGGGCCCAGTGGATGCTTTAGATTTGTGTGTGTCCACGCACAGAGTGGGGGTGGGGGACTTAACGCACCCTTTCCAACAAACACACATTGAACTGACAAATCCCTCTCAACAAAGAGAGATTGAGATGAAAACACTGCGGTATAGATAGCCAAGATGAGGATTATCCTGACAATTAAGCAACAATTTCAACATAATAGATTTTAAAGGGACAATTAGCAGTTGATTGTCCCTTTAAACAGATGCCTCAAGTCCTCAATTGGCAGCTTCATTAAATAGTACCCACAAAATACCAGTCTCAAGGTCAACAGTGAAGAGCCGACTCCAGGATGCTGACCTTCTAGGCAAAGTTCCTCTGTCCAGTGTCTGTGTTCTTTTGCCCATCTTAATCTTTTATTTTTATTGGCCAGTCTGAGATATGGCTTTTTCTTTGCCTAAAAGGCCAGCATCCCAGAGTCACCTCTTCACTGTTGACATTGAGACTGGTGTTTTGCGGGTTTCTCAAACTAGACACTAATGTATTTGTCCTCTTGCTCAGTTATTCTACTCTCTTTCTACTCTAGTTAGAGACAGTCTGCGCTGTCCTGTGAAGGGAGTAGTACACAGCGTTGTAAAAGATCTTCAGTTTCTTGGCAATTTCTCGCATGGAATAGCCTTCATTTCTCAGAACAAGAATAGACTGACGAGTTTCAGCAGAAAGTGCTTTGTTTTTGGCCATTTTGAGCCTGTAATCGAACCAACAAATTCTGATGCTCCAGATACTCAACTCGTCTGAAGGACAGTTTTATTGCTTCTTTAACCAGGACAACAGTTTTCAGATGTGCTAAAAGGGTTTTCTAATGATCAATTAGCCTTTTTAAAATTATAAACTTGGATTAGCTAACACAACGTGCCATTAGAACACAGGTGTGATGGTTGCTGATAATGGGCCTCTCTACGCCTATGTAGATATTCCATAAAAAAATCCGCCATTTCCAGCTACAATAGTCATTTACAACATTAACAATGTCTACACTTGTCACGACTTGTTCGGGCAGAGTTCGGCGGTCGACGTCATCGGTCTTCTAGCCATCGCCGCTCCACCTTTCATTTTCCATTTGTTGTCTTGTTTTCCCTCTCACCTGGTTCACATTCCCTCATCAGACTAAATGTATATTACCCTCTGTTTCCCCCATGTCTGTGTGTGGAATTGTTCTTTGTGTAGGGTGTTACGCTACAGGCTGGCTTGCGCTAGGTTTGTTTCAAACCTAGGTTTGTTTGTTTTGTTTAATCCAGTTTATGTTACCGTGGTTGTGCTTTGTGCTGACTTGCCTGTGCCTTTGGGCCAGGGTGTATATTAAAGTTCTCCTGTTATCACCCATCTCTGCTCTCCTGCGCTTGACTTCCCTGCAACCAGTCACACAGAATTCCACTCCTATCAATGGAGTCAGCAGTAGCGGGTGGAGATAGAGGAGCGCGTCCAGGAACACGATTCCTCACCATCTCAGCGCTGTCATGGACCGTGTCGTCCAGATTACACAGGGAGTCCCTCCAGCGCCCCCACTAGCACAACAGGGGTCTCCACTACTCGCCTCCCCTGCACTCGGCCCCAGTGGGATGGGTCTCGCCCTTCCCAGGGAGTTTGATGGGATGGCGGCACGCTGCCAGGGGTTCCATCTCCCAGCACCACCACTCCGGTGCCTATGGAGCCAGGGGGGTGCTGCACTCAGGGAGGCCGGAGGGGGGGCTTTCACGTGCACCATCTGTGGCTGCAGAGGTCACACGGTCGGTCGGTGTCGGGTTGGTTCCTCTGGGAGTCGAGGCAGCAGGCAGAGCACTCTGGCGTCATCCCAGGTGAGCTTGCACCATTCTCACCCAGAGCCCTCTGTTGCCCACCTGTTTTTGCAAGCCAAATTTCATGAATTTTCCCAGCATTCCCAAAATAAGGCGCTCGTCGATTCAGGCGCGGCGGCTGGGAATTTTATCGACAGAGCATTCGCCCATAGTTTAGTGATCCCCATTGTTCCAGTGGTTAGGCCCTTTCCAGTTCACGCGTTGGACAGTCGACCATAAGGGTCCGGCTTTATCAGGGAGGCTACCACTCCTTTGGTCATGGTGATGCAGGGGGTCACAGGGAGAGAATCAGTCTCTTCCTCATTGACTCTCCTGCGTTTCCCGTGGTGCTAGGCCTTCCCTGGTTAGCCTGTCGTGACCCCACTGTTTCATGGCAACGGAGGGTTCTCACGGGGTGGTCGCGAGAGTGCTCGGGGATGTGTTTGGGGGTTTCCATTGGTGCTACTACGGTGGAAAGTCCAGACCAGGTCTCAGACCGTGTGCATTCCCCCCGAATATTCCGATTTGGCTCTCGCCTTCTCTAAGAAGGCGACTCAATTACCACCCCATTGTAGGGGGGATTGTGCGATAAACCTTCAGGTAGACGCCGCACTTCCCAGGAGTCACGTGTATCCCCTGTCACAGTCGGAGACGGCGGCTATGGAGACATATGTCTTCGAATCTCTGCATCAGGGGTACATTCGGTCCTCCACTTCACCCGCCTCCTCAAGTTTATTTTTTGTGAAGAAGAAGGAGGGAGGTCTGCGCCCGTGTATTGACTATCGAGCCCTTAACCAGATCACTGTGAAGTACAGTTACCCGCTACCTCTCATAGCCACAGCGATTGAGTCAATGCACAGGGCGCACTTCTTCACTAAACTAGATCTCAGGAGTGCTTACAACCCGTGCGTATCCGGGAGGGAGACGAGTGGAAGACAGCATTCAGTACCACCTCAGGGTGTTATGAGTACCTCGTCATGCCGTACGGGTTGATGAATGCTCCGTCAGTCTTCCAAGCCTCTGTGGACGAGATTTTCAGGGACCTGCACGGACAGTGTGTAATGGTGTATATCGATGACATTCTGATATATTCCTCTGCACGCGCCGAGCGTGTGTCCTTGGTGCGCAGGGTGCTTGGTCGACTGTTTGAGCATGACCTGTATGTCAAGGCTGAGAAATGCCTGTTCTTCCAGCAGTCCGTCCTAGGATACCGCATTTCCAACTCGGGTGGAGATGGAGAGTGACCGCATTTCAGCTGTGCGTAATTGGCCGACTCCCACCACGGTAAAGGAGGTGCAGCGTTTTTTTTAGGGTTTGCCAATTGCTACCAGAGGTTTATCCGGGGTTTTGGTCAGGTAGCGGCTCCCATTACCTCACTGCTGAAGGGGGGCCCGGTGAGTTTGCAGTGGTCGGCTGAGGCGGGCAGGGCTTTTGATCACCTAAGGGCTCTGTTTACCTTGGCTCCCGTGCTGGCGCATCCGGATCCCTCTTTGGCGTTCATAGTGGAGGTGGACGCGTCCGAGGCTCGGATAGGAGCTGTACTCTCTCAGCGCTAGGGTACACCACCGAAGCTCCGCCCCTGTGCCTTCTTCTCAAAGAAGCTCAGCTATGATGTAGGGGACCAGGAGCTGGTGTCTGTGGTGAAGGTGTGGAGACATTGGCCTGAGGGGGCTCAACACCCTTTTCTCATCTGGACTGACCACCGCAACCTGGAGTACATCCGGGTTGCGGATGAGACTGAATCCTCGTCAGTCAAGGTGGGCCATGTGTTTTTACCCTTTCTTTCAGACCAGGTTCCCAGAATGTTAAGGCAGACGCACTGTCCCGGCTGTATGACACAGAGGAGCGGCCCGTGGATCCTACCCCCATACTCCCGGCCTCCTGCCTGGTGGCGCCGGTAGTGTGGGAGTTGGATGCGAACATTGAGCGGACATTACGTGCAGAGCCCGCTCCCCACCAGTGTCTCGCTGGGTGTCTGTACATTCCGTCTGCTGTCCGTGATCAGTTGATCTATTGTGCCCACACGTCACCCTCCTCTGGTCATCCAGGCATTGGTCAGACAGTGCGCTGTCTGAGTGGGAAGTACTGGTGGCCCACCTTGGCAAAGGACGTGAGGGTTTATGTTTCCTCCTGCTCGGTGTGCGCCCAGTGTAAGGCTCCTGCCCAGAGGTAAGCTACACCCCTTACCCATTCCACAATGGCCTTGGTCGCATCTGTCGGTCGATTTCCTCACCGATCTTCTTCCCTCACAGGGTAACACCACGATCCTGATAGATGTGGACCATTTTTCCAAGTCCTGCCATCTCCTCCCTCTGCCCTGACTCCCTCCGGCCTTACAGACTGCGGAGGCCTTGTTTACACACGTCTTCTGGCACTACGGGGTGCCTGAGGATATAGTGTCTGATCGCGGTCCCCAGTTCACTTCGAGGGGCTGGAGGGCATTCATGGAACGTCTGGGCGTCTCGATCGGCCTTACCTCTGAGACTATCACAGTGCAGGTGCATTTATACTGTGACTTGATTACACACAGGTGGATTGTATTTATCATCATTAGTCATTTAGGTCAACATTGGATCATTCAGAGATCCTCACTGAACTTCTGGAGAGAGTTTGCTGCACTGAAAGTAAAGGGGCTGAATAATTTTGCACGCCCAATTTTCAGTTTTTGATTTGTTAAAAAAGTTTGAAATATCCAATAAATGTCGTTCCACTTCATGATTGTGTCCCACTTGTTGTTGATTCTTCACAAAAAAATACAGTTTTATATATTTATGTTTGAAGCCTGAAATGTGGAAAAAGGTCGCAAAGTTCAAGGGGGCCGAATACTTTTTTCAAGGCACTGTATATATTACATTTACTTACATATTCATACCCTTTACTCAGTACTTTCTTGAAGCACCTTTTGACAGTGATTACAACATTGATTCTTCTTGGGTATGCCGCTACAAGATTGGAACACTTGTATTTGAGGAGTTTCTCCTATTCCCTGCAGATCATCTCAAGCTCGTTCAGGTTGGATGGGGAGCGTCACTGCCCCGCTATTTTCAAGTCTCTCCAGAGATGTTCGATTGGGTTCACGTCCGGGCTCTGGGTGGGCCATTCCAGGACATTCAAAAACTTGTCCCAAAGACACTCCTGTGTTGTCTCGGCTGTGTGCTTAAGGCCGTTGTCCTGTTGAAAGGTCAACCGTCGCCCCAGCCTGAGCGTTCTGGAGCAGGTTTTCATCAAAGATCTCTCTGTACTTTGCTCCGTTCATCTTTGCCTCGATCCTGACTAATCTCCCTGCCCCTGAAAAACAGCATCACATTATGATGCTGCCACTGCCATGCTTCACCGTAGGGATGGTGCCAGGTTTCCTCCAGACGTGACACTTGGCATTCAGGCCAAAGAGTTTCATCTTGGTTTCATCAGACCAGAAAATCTTGTTTCTCATGGTCTGAGAGTCTTTAGGTGCCTTTTGACAAAGTCCAAGCGGGCTGTCATGTGCCTGTTACTGAGTAGTTGCTTCCGTCTGGCCACTCTACCATAAACGCCTCATTGATGGACTGCTGCAGAGATGGTTGTCCGTCTGGAAGGTTCTCCCATCTCCACAGAGGAACTCTGGAGCTCTGTCAGAGTGACCATCAGGTTCCTGGTCACCTCCCTGACCAAGGCCCTTCTCCCCCGATTTGCGAAGTTGGGCTGAGTCTTGGTGGTTCAAACTTCTTCCATTTAAGAATGATGGAGGCCACTGTGTTCTTGGGGACCTTCAATTCTGCAGAAATGTTTTGGTACCCTTCCCCAGATCTGTGCCTCGACAAAATGTCTTGGAGCTCTACGGACAATTCCTTCAACCTCGTAGCTTGCTTTTGCTCTGACATGCACTGTCAACTATGGGACCTTATATAGACAAGTGTGTGCCTTTCCAAATCATGTCCAATCAATTGATTTACCACAGGTGGACTCTATTCAAGTTGTACAAACATCTCAAGGATGATCAATGGAAATTGGATGCACCTGAGCTCAATTTCAATTTCTCATAGCAAATGGTCTGAGTAATTATGTAATAATGTATTTCAGTTTTTCATTTTGTAAACATTTCTAAAAACCTATTTTTGCTTTGTTATTGTTCGGTATTGTATGTAGATTACTGAAGAATGTTTTTTTTCAACTTTAGAATCAAACGGAACCCAAACTGGCTGCGCACTTGCGCTATCGTGCATAAATGTATTTTGTCCCCCTACACCAAACACGATGACGACACGCAGGTTAAAATATCAAAACAAACTCAGAACCAATGACATTAATTTGGGGACAGGTCGAAAAGCATTAAAAATGTATGGCAATTTAGCTAGTAGCTTAGCCTTTACGCTTACATGTTTCCCTTTCTTCCTCACCTGTTATGTCGCAAACAGTTTATCAATGTTATGTTCATTTAGATTTTAAATGTTCTGGAATTCATTACAGGCATCTGACTTGATATGTTGCTCCCCACTTTTTGTTATTTGACTAATCCTGTAAATATGGTATTACTGCCATCTTTGATATAAGCAACTTAAATCAAACAAGACACGACAAGGAAAGACTACCAAACGTAAACAATGTCGCCATAAAAAATGTTTAGATAAAAGCTCTCTTTGTATAGAAAAAAAATAGAAAATGAAAAATATAAAACTGTTCAGTGTATCTTTATAATATGATTGGTTTTGTCCAAGGCAAAACTAATTTCTGAGGTGTAAAGAACATTTTCAATATTCATCTAAATGAAAGGACAACTGAATAGGTGCTTTCAAATGCTTGAAGTAAGTACTATAGCCAACCTCAAGTTAGCTTGCACTTGCTAGCTAATTTGTCCTATTTAGCTAGCTTGCTGTTGCTAGGTAATTTGTCCTGGGATATACACATTGAGTTGTAATTTTACCTGAAATGCACAAGGTCCTCTACTCCAACAATTAATCCAAACATAAAACGGTCAACCGAATTGTTTCTAGTCATCTCTCCTCCCAGGCTTTTTCATCTTTGAACTTATATGGTGATTGGCAAACTTTCATAGTATTACCACGACAACCGGCAAAACAGTTCATATTTCAATCCCCCACGTGGGTATAACCAATGAGGAGATGGTACGTGGGTACCTGCTTCTATAAACCAATGAGGAGATGGGAGAGGAAGGACTTGCAGCGCGATCTGTGTCAGAAATAGGAATGACTTCATTTTTGCCCTTGGCAACGCAGACGCTCATTGGCGCGCTTGAGCAGTGTGGGTGCAATAATTGAATTGAATTTCTAAATGTGTTTTGCAACGCTCGCACCCACGACGTGTCTGGTCTGGTCAGCATGTAAGGCTGTAAGGTAAAAAAATGTGGAAAAAATCAAGGGGTCTGCATACTTTTCGAGATGGAAGTTTACATACTTAGGTTGGAGTTATTAAAACTCGTTTTTCAACCACTCCACAAGTTTCTTGTTAACAAACTATAGTTTGGCAAGTCGGTTAGGACATCTACTTTGTGCATGACACAAGTAAGTTTTCAAACAATTGTTTACAGACAGATTATTTCACTTATAATTCACTGTATCACAATTCCAGTGGGTCAGAAGTTTACATACACTAACTTGACTGTGCCTTTAAACAGCTTGGAAAATTCCAGAAAGCGATGTTGTGGCTTTAAAGGCTCCTGATAGGCTAATTGACATAATTTAAGTCAATTGGAGGTGTACCTGTGGATGTATTTCAAGGCCTACCTTCAAACTCAGTGCCTCTTTGCTTGACATCATGGGGAATTCAAAAGAGACCTCCACACGTCTGGTTCATCCTTGGGAGAAATTTCCAAAAGCCTGAAGGTACCATGTTCATCTGTACAAACAATAGTACGCAAGTTTAAACACCATGGGACCACGCAGCCGTCATACCGCTCAGGAAGGAGACGCGTTCTGTCTCCTGGAGATGAATGTACTTTGGTGTGAAAAATGCAAATCAATCCCAGAACAACAGCAAAGGACCTTGTGAAGATGCTGGGGGAAACGGGTACAAAAGTATCTATATCCACAGTACAACGAGTCCTATATCGACATAACCTGAAAGGCCGCTCAGCAAGGAAGAAGCCACTACTCCAAAACCGCCATTAAAAAAAGCCAGACTACGGTTTGCAACTGCAGATGGGGACACAGATCGTACTTTTTGGAGAAATGTCCTCTGGTCTGATTAAAAAAAATCTAACTGTTTGGCCATAATGACCATCAATATGTTTGGAGGAAAAAGGGTGAGGATTGCAAGCTGAAGAATACCATCCCAATCGTGAAGCACTGGCAGCATCATGTGGGGGTGTGGGTGCTTTGCTGCAGGAGGGACTGATGCACTTCATAAAATAGATGGCATCATGAGGACGGAAAAGCATGTGGATATATTGAAGCAACATCTCAAGACATCAGTGAAGTTAAAGCTTGGTCGCAATTGGTCTTCCAGGTGGACAATGACCCAAGCATACTTCCAAAGTTGTGGCAAAATGGTTTAAGGACAACAAAGTCAAGGTATTGGAGTGGCCATCACAAAGCCCTGATCTCAGTCTTATAGAAATTTGTGGGCAGAACTGAAAAAGCGTGTGCGAGCAAGGAGGCCTACAAACCTGACTCAGTTACACCAGCTCTGTCAGGAGGGATGGGCCAAAATTCACCCAACTTTTTGTGGTAAGCTTGTCGAAGGCTACCTGAAACGATTGGCCCAAGATAAACAATTTAAAGGCAATGCTACCAAATACCTAATTGAGTGTATGTAAATTTCTGACCCACTGGGAATGTGATGAAAGAAATAAAAGCTGAAATAAATCCTTCTCTCTACTATTATTCTGACATTTCACATTCTTAAAATAAAGTGATGATCCTAACTGACATAAAACAGGGATTTTTTATGAGGATTAAATATCAGGAGAGAGAATAAAGTAGATGTCACGGGTCAAAATTTTGATTGATGACCCTATGTGAACCTATGTGAACTCTATGTGAACCCTATGTAGTGATGACGTGTGCATGTCTTCTGGTCAGGCAAGCCTGGTTAGGTGGGGGCTATGGGGTGAGTAAGGGTCCATTTGACAGGCCGTTAATGATTGATGACCCAAGCCTGATTTATGACCCTATGTAATGATTTATGACCCTATGTCATGTAGAAGGGTGCATGCCCTGGGTTGAGTAAGGGACCATGTGTCAGGTCAACCTGTTACTGTTTCTCACGGTTTGGGTTGGTTAAGGCCCCTTATAAAGCCGCTGAACAATACCTGTTTAAGACTGTACATGATAACCCCCCTGAATATTAAACAAAAATGACACCTATGCCAATTTTAGGGATGTTATGCTCGGCTTGTCATGAACCCAGTGACCAAAGCCTTGAAGAAGTTCTGTGTGAAGCTCCAGAATGTTTTAAAGGATTTTTGGGTACGAGTGAGGGCCACATGTCTTACATATTCCACCCGGAGGATTCTACGGTAAAGATATTCACAGACCGTGGACCCAAACCCCTTTATCCTGCAAAACCTGGGAGTTTTCCCCCGGCTCTGGGGATGAGAGAATGGCTAAACATCAGGCTGGCTCTTTGTAAAATTGAACAGGTTCTAAGTGTTACAAATGTGCCAGGATATGCGTTGGAAGAACAGGTCTGCGGCCGCAGTGATCTCAAGGCTCTAAGAATTGCTTCAATGGACTATAGCCCTGACAACAAAGTGACAATTTTAGCCTGTGACCTTTATGATAAGGCTAATGCTACAAAGTCTGTCAATTCTCCGGTAGCTTCCAGAGCACGCAAACATGTAAACTTTTTTATTCCTGTGTTTAGTTTTAAATGGGTGGATTATCCAATTTTCATAACACTTATGAATAAGCTGGACATTCTCTTCCAAAATGGGGAACAGTTAAAGCGCTGGGCGAGGCTTTCCTTGAGACAGAGTCAAGACCAAAAGGCCCGACGGAGGATCTACCCCTGGAGTGAAAACTTACCATGTGTTGATGGACATAGCAAGAGAGCCTTGCCTTTTGAGGGTGAACTCGACACGGACAATGGCGGTTGGTTGCATAAGCTCCCAGGATCTGTAAGAAAGGCATCGTAAAATACCTTAAGAATGTAACGATATAAAATGTATGTACTAAATATTTTGAATGAAATAAATGGTTTTAAAATCAGAATCTCACCACGTTATGAACTCTCGCGTTTGTTCACTCTTAGCGCAGTCTGTCCCTGAGAAAAATCTTGCGGAAAAAGCCATGTGCGCGCGCATGTGCGTGAGGGAGTTTTCTGTAGTGGCTGTGTGTGTGTGTGTGTGTGTGTGTGTGTGTGTGTGTGTGTTTCAAAAACAGAAAAAGGGGGGCGGGTTGTTTGTTAAAAAAATACCCTTGCATGCCTGGTGGGTCGTTTGAAACCAAGGTTTACACTAGCCTGCAAAACAGATGCCTACCCCCCAACAATAATATTGTGTCTTACGACTCCTAATCTTAAAGGCCTTTCATAAAACTATTTTTTTAGGTGGGCTAAAAAGTCATTCATCCCAGCGATGTCGAGAACAACACACCCCATGCATCTAGGTGCTAGCACCCCGGAGATTTTAGAAGCTCCAAAAGGATCCTAATGTTTAGACACACCCAATACCATGTGTTTGAAATGTGTCAAATATACCATGGGCGGGGGTATAGCCCGAAAAAAACGACAAACCCCAAATGCTATGTAAAAAAATCATTCAGGGGTTTTTCTCTAGGTCGTAGGGTACAAAAGCGCTAGAAACCATGGGCAATGTTAGCAGCGTTTTAGTTCCGATGCAAACAGCACCTCCAGAAACTCCAAGAATCGTTATCGGACTGAAGCGTTAAAAAAGATAATCGGGGAAAAAAGTCTAATGGATCTATCGCAAGGTGAGTTCTTGAAATAAATCTTTATTAGATTTGGTTGTTGTTGGGGAATTGTTTGAAAAGCGTGGGATGTTATAGAAATATTAAACAATCATTAGGATCAGTATGCTTACCGTATAACAAGGCAATATTAGCTAAAGTGATTATAGCTTTAATATTGTCGAATGTTTTATAGATTCTGAAGCATTCACGCAGATACTCCGAGGTATAACTGAGCTCGAACCATCCAATGGGGCTCCGAAACAAAGTGCCGACAAACAAACGCCTGCCCTGAATTGTCAACGTAAGTAAGCTCCAAGAATTCCATACATAAAAATATTTATACCTTAAAAACAAAAAGTGTGGGCATCTTATATTAAAAGTTATTTTATATGTTTACAGAGGACCTAAAGCCTAGAAGGTTAAACGATGCCATATGGAGCCTGAACGGTTTCTGCGAAGCATATGACTACGAGACAATTCTGCCCTACTCCCAGGATGTATTTACACAAAAGCAGCGAACAGAGACTTTAAACGGCAGGTCAACTCCCCTTGGCCAGGACAACGTTGTCCCCCATATTTCTAAACACCAAAGGATAATTAGTGCTCAGATCCACAGTTCCGCTTCACCCGAACAATTCTACTTGGCCGATATTCACGAGACGTCGTTCCAAGGACTAGGTATGAATCAATTATATATTATTATTTATATATATTATTATTTTAATATTTATATATTTTTTTTATGCCGGAATATGTTAAAACAAGGCCTAATGCTGTTTTTTTTTTTGTTGTTTTTTTTTTTTTTTTTTTGTTTGTTTGTTTTTTTCAGGCTCACCATCTACCGAACCTGCAGATGCTGTAATACAGGTTGAACAAAGACATCAGCCCCTGGTTTCAGAGCTTCTTCAGAACAGCCCTCGTCAAAAAAGCCGAGGTATTTAATTAATGTATTGTTAATATATAGGCTTATATCTGAAATGTATTTGGCATTTTTAACATATTTTAGGGTTAATAACCTATTTGTGTATGTATTATTTTTATTTCAGACTCCTCACCGGCTTATGAACACAACGCACAAACATCGGAGGATGCCCAGACAAGCATCCCCGAGGAGGCTCCAAAGACACCAGCGAAACCTGATGATGTCAAAGATTTAAATGACATTTCTGAGGTAGACGATTTGATGTTCTGTGAAGCTGCCAACCTTCTTGAATCGGCCAATTCTGTGGGGGAAACAGCAGATTCTGAAATAGACCAAGAACGTTTTTTCAAAGCGTTTACCCTGGGTTTAAAATCACGAAAGGCTCTACTCCAGAGGCGCATGTGTATTCTACTCGAGCATCAATACAATCAGGATGTGTCATTCTGGCGTAGCGAGCTACCCCGTATGTTAAAAAACATTAGGGCTAAAACAAGCAAATACCGCCGTTAAAAAACACACATGTAAACACACACACACACACACACACATCCTTAATTAGACAGATGGCGCCCCCTATAGACCAAAGTGAGACAATTGAAACCCTCTTAGCCAGGATCCCTACAGAGCTCCAAGATATAGTTAACCATATGAATGATTCGGGGGTAATTGACATAATGACAATAGATGAAAATCTATTATCCCAGATTCCCTCCGAACTCATAGACATTATTACACGTATGAATGAGTCAGGGCCTTCCGAGGAAAACATGTTAACACAGATTCCCGAAACCATCATATCTCTAATTACCCAGCTTAACGCGAGCCCTAGGTTTAATTCGGCCCCACAGACACCTCTAAGACAGCCTTTAACAACATTGTCCGAAGAGTCTGAAAGTCAATATGATGTTTTTGAACAGTTGGACAAATGTCTAGCAAATCTGGAGGGGGGCGGTCTTGAGATCAGTGTACAGAACGAGAGCGCTAGGTTTAATTCGGCACCCCAGACACCTATAAATCAGCCTTTAACACCAATGTCCGAAGAGTCTGAAACCCAATACGATGTTTTTGAACAGTTGGACAATTGCCTAGCAAATCTGGAGGGGGGAGGTCTTGATCGAAGTGTACATGTTTTGCGTCGAAATAAATTCAACAATATTGAGGTTCGCCAGTTTTTCAATTTCGCATGGGGGGGTCAGATTCGGGAATATGCTGTGTTTTACGTAATGCTTATGGACACTTTGAATGAACTGTTAGCGAGGATTAGAGATTATAGCGAACCTAGGGATCTCTTACAGTTGGAAATTTGTGGAGACAGTCTACAGAGCAAGGTATCGCTTATTTTACAGAATGGTGAAGCAGAGCTTGAACAATTTGTTAAACTGCTAGAACGCCTTGTTCAGTCAAATTTAAACGTGCTAGCAGATAGGACCCTCGAACTTGTAGTACAATTAGTACGCCAACCACAAGGGGGCGGGGGTCAGAGACGAAAGCTCGAGAGTTTAATGCAGTCCGAAATCATAAGCAATAAAAGGGCCTATCTCATAAACGTTCACAATCCAGGTAATAAGCTATGTTTTGCCATAGGTTTGGCCCACTTACTCAGCCCAGGATGTACTGATCAAGCCGCGTTACATAAAGCTCGAGAGCTACAAACTGCGGTGGGTCTCGGTATACAGGATGCTGTGGCTTTCTCAGACATAGTCAAATTTGAAAACTTTCTGAACATCAAGATTGTGGTTTTGTACCACAGTAGGGCTAATGACGCTCTCCTCAAGTTCCAAAATATACCCGAACCACATCCTAAGACTATGTACTTTTATGTGCAAAATGAGCATTACTATGCCGTAACTAACATCACAGCCTTTTTAGGCGCGCCATATGTCTGTCCAGCCTGTCATACCGGCTACACACGCATGGGGGGGCACTCGTGCCGTTACAACTGTTCAGTATGTCTGGATAAACATTGCCCTATGCAGCCGCTAAACTTGACCCCCTGTGCGGATTGTCACCGCACATGTCGTTCGGCCTACTGTTACGAAAAACACAAAACTGAAACATGGCATCCCAAGGCATGTAAATCTGTAAGCAGTTGTGACATTAACAAGAAATGTCCAAAATGTCATTGCAATTACAACCTTAAAATAGATAGCCCTAAACCTCATGTTTGTGGAATTATACACTGCCCAATCTGTAAAGGTCCTTTGAAAAGCAGAGACGCGGAAGCGGTTCAAGAAGTAACACATGAGTGTTACATTCAGCCCTTGGCTGAAGATGAACATACAGAGAAATATGTGTTTTATGATTTTGAGACAACTCAGCAATCAGGGGTTCATTTGCCTATTTTTGTGTCAACCATGACTTTCAAGGGTGAAAAATGGTCGGCCGAGGGACCCAATTGTGCCCGACTCTTTCTAAAACATTTTAGAAAAGCCCAGTACAGAAACTTCACGTTTATAGCTCACAATGCTAGGGCCTATGACTCCTATCTGCTTCTGAACCCTTTGATACAGCAAGGCGTGGCACCCAGTGTCATAGCTCAAGGGAGTAAAATATTATGCTTTGTTGACCCCGCCTTCAAACAGAGATACATTGACAGCTTAAGCTTCTTACCCATGAGATTGGCTCAAATGCCAGAGGCCTTGGGTTTTGAAAACTCTGTCAAAGGCTATTTCCCTCATTTCTTCACATCTGAGGAGAATCTACATTATATAGGATCTTATCCAGCCCCCGAAATGTACGGGTGTGATCAAATGTCTCCCAAAGAGCGTGAGAGATTCATGACATGGTACGAGACCGTAAGACATGGCACTTTTGATTTCCATAAAGAGATGGAATCATACTGTGACAATGACGTTGTTATACTTCGTGAAGGATGCCTCAGATTCAGAGAAGAGGTAATCAAAGATGCGGGCATTGACCCCTGGAGCTGTACAACTATTGCATCAGCGTGCATGAAAACCTATCGTACACACTATCTAACTCCTGAATCTATAGCTATCCCATCGCCAGACAACTACCGACGCCAATTCAAGGCCTACTCTAGTGGTTCCATTCAATGGTTGGAGTACTTGGCCCAGGATAAAGATATTTTATCCAACATGCTTTGAATCGGGGGGAGAAGGCTTTTGGGCCTTACCATGTAGATGGATACACACAGATTGACGGGGTTGAGACAGTGTATGAGTACAACGGTTGTTTCTTCCACGGTTGTAAATTATGCTTTGTCCCCCACACCTTGTGTGTCCTAACCCAAAAGACTTTTGGGGAAATGTACCAAGAGTTTCAAGACAAACTGAATTCTTTAAAGGCTACTTACGGGTTAAAAGTTGTGGTTTTGTGGGAGCACGAATGGACAGCCCTCAAAAAGGTAGATCCTAGTGTTAAGGCCTTCCTTACCCATTATGACCCTCCAGAGCCCCTGGAACCGCGACAGGCCTTGTTTGGAGGCCGGACCAATGCTTTGACATTGCGTTATGTAGCTCAACCCGACGAGACAATAGGCTATGTAGATTTTACATCCCTATATCCTCATGTAATGAGTTCCTCATTCTATCCTATAGGGCATCCTGAAATTATTCACAGCGACTTTGACGAACCCCAAAATTATTTTGGTTTAATCAAAGCGACTGTCTACCCTCCTAGGGGGCTGTTTATACCTGTGTTGCCTTACAAGGGTCCTAAAGGAAAACTTTTCTTTCCCCTTTGTCGCACATGCTGTGAAAACCACAACCAGGAAAACCCCTGTGATCACACAGATCAAGAAAGAGCCCTGACCGGTGTATGGGTCACTGTAGAATTCTCTAAGGCTTTAGAGAAGGGGTATCGTGTGGCCAAAATCTTTGAAGTGTGGAACTTTTCCAGGAAATCAGACACACTTTTTAAAGAGTACATCAAAACCTTCTTGAGATGCAAGCAGATGGCTTCAGGCTATCCTGCATCGGTCACAGATCAAGAAAGTAAAGACCAGTACATTCAAGACTACCATGACAGAGAAGGCATACTTCTTGACCCTGACAGAATAGAGGTCAACAAAACCAAAAGAAATGTGTCGAAATTGTACTTGAACTCCCTTTGGGGGAAATTAGCGCAGAGATGCAATATGCTAACAACTTCGATCATTAAAGACCCCGAAGAATTTTTGGAATTTGTTTTTTCGGACCAATACGAAATTTCACATTTTTCCTTCTTGAGTCAAGACATTGCCTTGGTGCAATGGAGGCGCCACCAAAAGTGGGTTCTACCCCCGGGTAATGTAAATGTGTTTCTTGCAGCATTTACCACAGCCTATGGCCGCCTTGAACTGTACACCCTCATGGAACAGCTTCAGAGGCGGGTTCTTTACCACGACACAGACTCTGTGGTCTATGTAAGCAAACCGGGGGATTGGACCCCCCCACTTAGCAACTATCTTGGGGGTTTAACGAGTGAACTCGAAGAGGGTGACCATATTACAGAATGGTCCTCATGTGGTCCAAAAAGCTATGCTTTTAGGACTAAAGCCAATCACGTGGTGTTGAAAGCCAAAGGCGTGACTCAAAACTATGAAAATGCACCGCGTGTAAACTTGGAATCAATCACGCGCTTGGTCGAGGGGTTCGTAAAGGACAAGAATAGTGACTTGGAGATTTTGAGCTCCTACAACAAAATAGTGAGGGATAAAAAGGGGTTCCATCTAAGAAACGCACCACTCACTAAAAGATTCAGGGTAGTCTATGACAAGAGACAGCTATTGCCTGACGGTACCACATTGCCCTTTGGCTACTGACTTATGCTACAAGCCCCAGTGTGTCTTAAAGCTTAAGATATTATGACTGCTGTCGAGGGTTTTGACCCCCGGCTACAATTGCCTTTTTCAGCATTAATTGCAGGCCCTTCAAACAGTGGCAAAACTTTTTTGTAAAAAGTATTTTAGAGAATTCTGAACATGTGTTATCTCAAAAGCCTGACAATATTGTATGGTGTTATTCATGTTACCAACCTCTGTATGATGAATTATTGAAGACAATAAAAATCAAGTTTGTTGAAGGAATACCCGATTCTCTGTCTGATGATGAACTTCTCCCCCCACATGTAAATAATCTGCTGGTTTTGGACGATATGCTATTTGCTGGTAGCGAACACCCTGAAATTGCACGAGCTTTTACCCAATATACTCATCATAGAAACCTGTCCGTGCTTTACTTGGTCCAGAATGTGTTTCACCAAGGTAAAAATAGTCGGACCATTAGCTTGAATGCCAACTACATGGTATTGTTTAAAAATCCTAGAGACAAACTGCAAATTAGCACTCTAGCTCAGCAGATGTACCCTGGACGGAAATCATACTTTATGGAGAGCTATGAGGACGCTACCAAAGAGCCATTTTCTTATTTAATCGTGGATTTAAAAGCAAATACTCCAGAACACCTTAGGCTACGTACAGGGCTGTTTCCGGGGGAGAGGCCTGCTGCATACCTTCCTAAAAAGTAAACGCTATGTCTCTGCGTTTAAAAAGAAACCTCCCCCTCTTGAGAAGGCTAGTAGGTTCTACAGCTAAAGAACGGAAGGCCATCTTGGGTCGCTGTTCTTCAGATCTCATATTAGCCCTATGTGAGATTGCTTTGAATCTTTTCAAAGGACGCATCCCACTCACCCTGAACCAATTGAAAAAATTAAGGAGACAAAAGACAGCGATCAAACTCTTTGCCAATAAAAGGGCCAGTCTTCAAAAGAAAAGACATAGTATACAACAGTCTGGGGGTTTTCTTCTACCTTTACTCAGTATAGCCGTGCCCTTCATCACCAGCCTTATTGCGGCCAGACGTGGTGGTTGAACACGTGGTGTGATGGCCACTAAAATGTACTTGGTGCCTCAACAAGAGTTGGATAGACTTAAAAAACAAATGCAGGGTCCTGAAGATATCAGACAAACAGCGGAAAATGATTTGGATACGGCCATGAAGGATGTTTTGAACCGAAAAGGATTGAACCCCTATGATAAGATTCAAAAATACACAAACCTAATGCAAAGGTATTTGACTCGGGTAAAGCAAGGGGAGAGAGAGAGACTAACCATTTAACCCTTTCCCTACCGGACCCTTTAACAGATGTCGAACCTAACGATAGCCATGCCCCTGTAAGGCCTGTACCGTCGATCTTACCTAGTGGAGATAATATGTCGGGTGAAGCTCAAATGCCATTTGAAGATAAAGTTATGCATGACCTACTGACACATGTGCCTTTACGTAACAGGAAGAATGTTAAATACATTATGAACAAGATAAAAGACTCAAAGGGGATAGCTGCTTGGAACGACTCTGGAGAGTTTATCCTTCAGGGCTCTGTGGTTAGGGGGTCCCATATGCAGGACTTGCTTAAAAGTACCACGGCTGCCCACAAGGTTGCTGATGACCGAAGGCCTCCCGGCTGGCGTCAGTTTCTTAAGGCCCTGGCAATCCTCAACATCCCCCTCTCCGGTGTACCCAACCATAAGCTTCGTCAACAGATTCAAGCTTTAAAACAAAAGCCTTCAACGAGATACAGCACCCCTAAAGATGCCCCAACGACACCGGCCCCATATGAAAGCGATGATGCTAACTCATTTACTCCCATGAACGTCTCAGGACCTTTTCCTAAACCCGATCTCTCGGCGTGGTTAGACTTTTGAAATGACTTTTGAATGACTATGATTAAATTCAATAAATTTTTTATTTGAAAAATAAGCAAGTTAACATTTGTGGCATTCTTGAAACATATGACGTGAGCATACGCCTTGATTACGCGTTCTTAAAGGACACACATTTGAACACTTTTGATATTTTCTAACAAAACAAGATACAAGGTTATCATTACTTCTTAAATCATCCTTATAAAGAGACATAACATCTTCAAAGAAACTCCCCGGGCTCTTTGGCACAGGTAAAATACACAGTGGTGACCGCATGTAGTGGAAAGGTTATCTTGCACTTGTTTGATGTTGTAGTAGATCTTTGTACCGTTTAGGGTCAAAAAATCTTTAATAGATTTAGGGAAATGTGAAAAACCGGGGGGAAAGCCATAGGAATCAAAAAAAGTTGAGATTTTTCGTCCACCTTCCTGTTCTAATGTCATAGCTAGCCAATGTTCACCAGGCATGTGTTTAGGATGGGTATTGACAATAAACATTGCAGGCCTCTCAGACCATATCTCCATAGGTAATTCATCACAAGCCAACACTCCACAAAATTGTTTTCCAATCAAGCGGCTCATGAGCCCGTCCAACTCTTGGGTATTCATGTCTTTGTTCAAAGGTCCTTAATAATAATCCACTAAGACCTGTCTTCGGGCATTCACTTCCAAGATTGAATCAGAGCATGCGTAAACAATCATGCTAACTGTACAGGCTAAAGGTGTACGGAAACGCATTTCCAGCCTGAGGTTACCTTGGGACACCACAGACAGATTTCCTGAGGTGTCATCATCAGGTGATAAATTGAAAGCATACAATGTGTAACCCTCTGCAAAATCATTTCTGTCAATAGGTAAAGAGAGATCTTTTAGATGTCGCCCTGTAGCCAGGAATAGATTGTAAAATTCTCGCACAGATATGTTGTTATTAAATTGTGGTTGGAAAGCCTTCGCCGGAACCTGACGTCCGTCCTGACAGAGCGCTACATACTCTGCATTGAAGTGCTGAAAATTAAAGGGGTTTTTATCTAAACTGCCCGTATTAGAGGCGTGATCAACCAGACCTATAACCACATATCTAGGTAAAGGGCCTAGAAATAGGTTTCTTGACTGCAGATTCTACTGCCCACAGGTATGCTAAAGGTTTTCATGGTAATTCTTTGGAGAGGGTAAAGGGCATTTCCTTTCATCAAAGCATGTGAGTGACCCAGGCGCACGGCCGGAGATACAGATACTTTTTTAATAAAAAGGGTTGCCCCCAACACTTTCAAACTAAAATCCCCGTCTTGGGGAGACATCAGGCAAAAATCATCCTTGGCCCTGGTTAATTTTAATCTTAAATCAACCGAATTTAAGAGTAACCGTTCTTGAAAGAAATGTCAGAGTGTATAGGGCCTAGCAAATGAAACTCTCGAGATGCGGCGCAGTAGCGAGCTCGGCCGCTAGTCCTTTGTTTGCAACCGGTGGAGGGTCTGTCGATTCCATAGAGGCTCCTGCAGTATCCTTGCTAAACAGCCCGCGCTAAATTGGGTTTTTGAGAGTGTCTTCGGAGTAGTTTAGTAAACACTCATGATGGCTCTATAAGGGTATGTAGCGCTGCTTTGACTGATTAGGCGTTCACCCAAAGTCACATCAACTTGGGAGAAAATGGTGGCCAAGGGGTAATTAATGAGACTCACTTTGGCATCGTCTGCAATATTAGACCCATCTCTTTTGGTCACTTTTAGACGTAAATGCACCAAGGTGTTGTTGAGGTCCAGATAGTTGTCACCATGGCCTGGTATGAAAAATTCGATAGGCCCGTTATCGGTAATAGCAGAGAGAGGGGCTATCTCCACATAACTGGATCTATCTATTGAATGCTGCGTTAACGGTGCCGTGAAAAGATCAAGTTCTGTCTTTATAGCTTCAGAGGACATTCGATGTAAAAGAGCCATGTCACTTATTCTTTTAGAAAATACTTCCTAGTATTCTTTTAGCCTGTTTTGGTACAGACCTCCTCACTTTACCCCGTTACTTCTTGACTTACTGAGGTTCTTTTAACAGTTAACCGCCGCTTTTTAGGTGCAGGTCTACGCCTTAAACCAGGGGGTCTCTTTTTTGGCCTTCGAGACAATATCATAAGCCCCGAGCCTTCTTGATGCTCCACCTCTGGTGACGCCCTTCGGGTCATAGCATTGGCTACAACCTCACTTACTATATTTTTAGCCGCTGATTTTAAATGTGGTTTGGCTATGCTGAAGCCTCTCTTCATAAACGGTAAAACCATCCTGAAGAGGTTACGGAATATACCTCCTATCCCCGAACCATACATTGTCGGCGCTCCATGATATCCTGGTAGTCCATTACCCACTTGATCCACATAGTATGAAACATAACGGTTAGGGTCGAGCTGATGGTGCTCCATAACCCTTTTATTTGTATTATGTTTATAATATAATACAGCTATTATATATGTAGAGAGGTTTTGGTGGGTCTAAAGTGGAGTTTTACAATCGTTTTACCATAAGTAAATTCAATGTTTTCGTTCTGATCCGTTTTAAGCTCAACCAGAATGTTTTCAATATAGTTCTTGCTGACATGTACGTAGTGCGGCTTGTCATAATTGACAGTGACGATGTCCCCATCCTTGCCGTCTATATGAACTGTTCGCAGGGGGGCACACAGCTGTCTCCGACCCTTTGATAGTTTATGATGTCGTATAGACAAATATGTTGTAAAA